>NW_027514634.1:316121-632243 GCF_048772815.1 Callospermophilus lateralis
AAGAAATCTTATATCGATATACCATCATTCATTCCAACCAGCAATACATCTAATGGTAATATTAGGGTTATGGTTTATCACGAAGTGTCTTTGAGTTTTGCTTCAAAAGTGATCATGGAAATCGAAAATAATGTGTTTGGAAAGAAGTCTCATGAAAAGACCCATCAAAAACATGGAGGAATACATGTGTTCTGTAGAATAAAGTGATTGAATGTGAACAAAATGCCTATAAATTTGCAAATTTTTGGATGAAATATATTTGCTATGATGAGCATAAACTGAAGAAATAGTAATGTACCAGTGTTGAATAAAATAAATGTCAAAATGCACAACATGTCCCATAGGAATCTACTTGTATTGATGTTAAACTGGTTCAGTTACTGTGGAAATATTAGGATTTGTATGCACCTTTCACTGAAGATAGTTTTCAGTACTAGGAAACAAATATGTATTTCAGGTGAATGAATAATTTTGAGAATACTCTTGTGAAAATTTGATTATAAATACACATACTTGAATATGAATGAGTTTAGGGAGTGTATAACAAGACATATATTTCATATTTTGAAAAATCTGGAGAGTGTGTATATATATATATATATATATATATATATATATATATATATATATACATACACAAACACACAGACATTAAAAATAGCATAATATATTCCAATTGAAATTCACCATGAAATATATGTCATCTACAGATCCAAATGTATTTATTTTATTGAATATGGATTTATGTATAATGTTCTTAAACAAGGAAGCTCACTCATAGATTGAATTTTCAGTTCCAACAGCTTTTAGGAGGAGTGATCTCTTACAATTTGTATCTGCCAAGTCAGTCACCTCACAAGAATGTACGTGTGGTATCAGGTAAGATTCTATAATTGCATGTAAAAATACATGTGCTGAATAGGATACAGAGAAAGGGATGCCTTGACATTACAATCACGGAGACTAAGGCACAATTAGAGGAGAAGAGTTAGAAAATCTGTGAATAAATATCTGGAATGGAATATGCTCAGGAGTTCACAACCTTGAAGACGGAAGAGGAGATTTCAAAAGTAAGGGACAGGGAAAACAGTCCACAAACATGGAGCTCTGGTTCCCTAAATCCTTCTTGAGAAACTCACTCTGAGTTTGGGCACTTGAAATATATGTTGTTGTCGGGAGATTTAGCTTCCATTGTAGTGAGACAATCAAAGCTGTGTCTGCATCTATGTTACCTCGAGGACATGGTTTCTTATTTTCCACTGAATATGTGGCAGCAGTGCTGAATTTTCTTTAGTAGGTAAACTGTGGCAACTGGGGGATAAGTGTATTCACATGTGGACTGTGAGGCCATTTGGTCATCCTCCACTTTTCGTCGTGTTTCTTGCTGCTGCACTGGGATTTTGGTATTTGCTTCATGATATACAAAGAATTCAACTGTTACCCGGTGCGTGAGTGAGTTCTGTCACTTTTGGTAGGTCAGGGTCTGCAGGAGAATGCACCAACCAGGCTTATATCCCACATGACTTGCCCCCTTGACCATAGCAATCTGATTCTAAACATTGCCCTGAATCCTGTCCATATAACAAGATGCCTTTACATACAAGGGTCTGCTGGCTGCACCATGTCAGTCACAAGTCATTTGGAAGCCAATGGAAGATCCACATGGCCCCACCACAGTTGTTTTATTGCACACCTGCCCAGCACTGCTGTAGGCCCACCTCTCAGCAGGCTCCAACTTCCTGGTATCTCTGTTCTGAACCATTTTTATGAAAACCAGTCAATCAAAGCACTGTCTTGTAATCTCATGATCAGCCACAGGATATCCAAAGATTCTCCAGTGCCACCTGGTCATGGGAAGTTTAAAAATTTCTTGGTATTTATCTACCCATTTTTCAAGGTTGAAGTTGGAGGCACTGTGTGTTTCATTTCATTCTGGAACTATTAAATGGTTAGGAAGCTCATTTCAATGAAATCTCTGCAGAAGTCTCACAGGCAAGGCTTCCCAAACAGTGGCCAAATGATCACATGAATCCAGGCCCATTGGGATCTACATTGTGACATCCGTGTGTTTTGACTCTCATATATGGCTGCCAAGTCTTTCAGAATAAAATCATGTGGTAACCTGGCTGAGATTCCCAGTGCTCAGTGAACAGCCACCCTGGGCCTAGATCTCATTTTACAAGGGTGACTCTCATGTGAATCCTCCTAAAATCCCAACACAATTCATGGCAATACGTCTCTGAGGTGAGGTCCACAACTCAGTCTCTAAGGGGAATCACAACAGAGTTAAAGCCAAGGTGGACCCAGTCATCTATTCCAACGGCCACACATGACCACAATTAAAACCAAAACACTCCCACATGGCCCTCATCTTCTTCCATATGGACACTCATCATTACCTCTGGCTTGAGGTTTCCATGAGGGGCACAGCCCAAGACAGTGTCCAAAATAACCTCCATTGCCCCTCATTTGCCTAAAGTCAGGGTGTCCTGGACACTCGTCCGGGGAACCAGGAGTGATCAAATAGGCCTGCTATTAATATTGCTTTGCTCCTCCAATTTGAGGCCTACTGACTGTCAGGTATAGATTCTTTATGTGATTTGGATTCTGGAGAAAACCCAAGCACCTATGGGATAGCCTCTAAAGGGCTTTGAAGAACTCATTTGATCCAAAGGTTCCTATTCTCACTTGATGGAGGTGAGGAACCTTACAGGGGAAGGCGAGAGACTTCTTCCATAATGACTGCTCTTTTGGCCAATTTAGTTTTGGATGCAAACATGGGATTTTCTTTACATCCATCATGTGCTGAGAATCTAAGCCAAAGCCTAACACAGGACCTAGAGCCTGATTCAGACATATCCCTTTCCAATGCAATTAAGCAAAGAGTCACAGGTGATGCCCATTGATTTCCATTTGAAAACTGTTTTCTTTAGGCTTCCCAAAGGGGTGGCCAGAGGCAAAGACCTTCCTGACATTGAGGGCAACAGAACAATAGGTAACCAAAGCAGTATTTCTCCACTGAAACTTTCCTGATTACACTGATATCTGAGTTTTCTGAGTTGCTCGCCATTCCCTTCAGCTATCCAGTACATAGCCATGTCACAGAGCTTGGTGGTGGTATACATCTTGGACACAAAACCATGAGCCTATTCTGGAAAGTGGCCAGAATTCAGAAAGAAAACAGGAACTTAGGAAGATATCGGGGGTTGCCCATCAATAATGCAAGCCACAGTCCATTCATAAATGGGAAGTATGAATCCGGGGGAGCTTTCTACTAGACAGGAAACATCCATTGAAGCATTCTCTTTTCTAATGTCTACAACCCCTGACACAGTGGGATACACAGACCTAGAAACACTCGCCTTTTCAAACGACTTACTAGAATCAATTAACTCCAAACAAAACAAACTGCCTTTCTTACCTATTCTCAGAACATGAGACAAAACCACAAACACACACCCACACCCACAAATGCACCTCCTTCCCCCAAGTAGGTCTGTGACTATCCGCAGTGTCCTCTGAGTGGTGGGCCATACTATGTTTCCATGAAATGGCCTGTTCTGTCTCAGATCTGTTCTCCTTGTCCAACTCTGTGAAGTTGACAGGAGCCAGCGGTGAGCCACAACCTGGTTTCTCAGGAAAGGGCCCTCTTCAGAGCTTTACTGGCATTTGGCCATCCTCACATCAGTAGGTACCAAGAAAGACTGACTCTGTCCTTGGTAAATCCAAACAAGTGAGATCACTGGGACTGGGACTGGGACTGGCTGTGGGTGCCTGGCTTCCTGGACCACATGTTCAGAGATTTCGAACACCAAGGAAGTGAGGTGAGGTCACTTCCTTCAGGAACTGAATGAGGTCACTGCCTTGGCAAACACATTGTCCTAATTGTTGCTTCCAAGGCCCCATGAGATGGAGGCTGCCCCTACTTCCTGTGACACTTTCACAAGTTAGAATGGTATATCATCCATAGGCACTCCAGAGCAGCTCTCCACACTGGCCTGTTTTGGTGCATCTTCTCTACATTAAGAAGAGAGAGGCAGATTCAGACACAACCCTTCATCCTGACCAGGTTGTTGGCCATGGAAGGTGACTCTTACTCTCTCAGGTCCTTCATAGCTGCCTACATCTTCTACAGGGATCATTTCTGCATGGACGTTTGAGGTTCTCAGCGGGTGGAAGATCCCCTAAATTCCTGTATTGTAAGACAAACTCTTTCCCTGCTCTTCTGTAAAGTTAGATTGAGGGAACAGTGTATGGTTAGGGTTAATAACATGTTCTATTTGGGTTAGGAATTGTTCTGCTGTATGAATAATGTTATTGGGAACCTGCGATATTTATAAGACTATAGAAGTGAAATATAAGTATGAAAACAGAAATGTTCTAAGGTTGTATGGTAATTCTAGGCTTAAAATAAAAACATGTTGGAGATTTATGTGTGTCATTTGTGTTGTATAATTGGACTTGTTATCAAAAAGATATGTACAGTTACATGTTACTTTTTACCCTTAGATAAAATTTAAAAGTATTTTTAAGTTAATGAGAGCCTAATCTCTGTGAAGGTTTTATTGTAAAACACAAAGGTAAAATGCCCATTCATTTCCATGTGAAAACTGTTTTCTTCAGGCTTCAGGAAGGAGTAGCCTGAGGAAAAGATGTTCCTGATATTCAGGGCAACATAACAATAGGTAATCAAAAGGCCCAAAGCAGGGTTTCTCCACTTAGACTTTACTGGTCACACTGATATCAAAGTTTTCTGAGATGCATTCCCTTCAGCTATCCAGTACATGGCCATGTCACAGAGCTTGGAAGTGGTACATATCTTGTACATAAAACCATGAGCCTATTTTGGAGAGTGGCCAGAATTCAGGAAGGATACAGGAACGTAAGAAAATAATAGGTGTTGCCCAATGATAAGGCAAGCCACAGTCCATTTATAAAATGGGCAGGATGAATGCTTGGAAGTTTTCTCTTTGACAGGACACACCCATTGAGGCATTCTCTTTTCTAATGTCTACAACCATGGACACAGTGGGATACACAGACATAGAAACACTCGCCTTGTCAAAGGACTAACTAGAAACAGTTCACTCCAAACCAAACAAACCCCCTTTCCTAACTATTCTCAGAACATGAGAAAAAACCACAAACCCACTCAAACACCCACGAAGTCACCTCCTTCCCCCAAGTAGGTCTGAAACTATCCAGAGTGTCCTCTGACTGGAGGGCAATACTATGTTCCCCAGAAATGGCCTGTCCTGTCTCAGATCTGGTCTCCTGGGTCAACTCTGTGAAGTTGTCAGGAGACAGCAGTGAGCCTCTAACTTCTTTCTCTGGAAGGGCCCCTCTTCAGAACTTTCCTGGCATTTGGCCATCCTCACATCACTAGGTACCACAAAAGACAGACTCTGTCCTTGGTAAATCCAAACAAGTGAGACCACTGTGACTGGAGCTTGGACTGGGTCTGGATGCCTGGCTTCCTGGAACCCAAATTCGGAGAGTTCCATCAACAAGGATGTGAGGTGAGGTCACTTCCTTCAGCAACTGAATGTGGTCACTGCATTTCCAACCACTTTGTCCTAACATTTGCTTCCTAGGGTCTCATAATATGGAGGATGCGCCTACTTCCTGTGACACTTTCACAAGTTCGAATGGTATAGAAACAATAGGCACCTGGGAACAGCTCTCCACACAGGTCTAGTTTGGTCAATCTTCCCTACATTAAGAAGAGAGAGGATGATTCAGACACATGCTTTTAACCTGACCGGGTTGTTTGCCATGGAAGATGATGTTTGCTCTCTCAGGCCTTTCATAGCTGCCTGCATCTTCTCCAGGGATCATATCTGCATGGACCTTTGAGGTTGTCAACAGGTGGAAGGTTCCCTACACCCCTGTATTGTAAGACCAACTCTGTCCCTGCTCTTCTGTAAAGTTGGATTGAGGGAAAAGTGTATAGTTAGGATTAATAACATGTTCGATTTGTGGTAGGAATCATTCTGTTGGATGAATAATGGTATTGGGAACCTGCAATATTTATAAGAATATACAGGTGAAATGTAATTATGAAAACTGAAATCTAGGTAAGATTTGAATACCAGAAAGGCATTGGGCCCATGATTGGGATACTTATCTTTGAATTATGTTCTGCACAGATGTCTCAGATAAATCAATATACAATGGCATAGGACCTTGTACCTTGGATGATTGATTGTTGAAGAGTTCATCCAGTCAAAAAGGGATAGTCGGTAGGATTAGGTAGATAGTCGGTAGGTTTAGAAAAAAGAGTGAGTATAGTATTTGGACAAAAAGTTCTTTAGCAATAGGGTTTCGGATAAAGAGTGAATGTAAATGTCAGCACATGTGAAGAATCAGTCACTATGATGAACTGGGGAAAATATGTAGGAAAAGAGATATCAATAGAGACATTAGGAAATCAGACAAAATATAAAGTGAGTGATAGGATTAGACATTTTCAACATGGTTGAGGTTGAATATATAATCTTGGGAAGAAACAAATATGTACTCACCAATAGGATTGACATTTGAGAAAATTAGGCATCCAAGACATGGATGTTTTTAGTAATCCATGTTCACTTTCCATTTAGGCTTCGGGACAATCCTAAGTGTGACCTTTGCATTTTGTGTCCAGAATATTACTGTGATAAAATGTATATGTAGATCAGTTGACATGAGTCTTTCTTCCACCATTTCTGTGAGCAAAATTTTGAAGATATACAAATTATTATCGAGGGTACACAGAGGTGTACCCTGTGTCTATCAATATAGAGACAATGCATGAATAGACCATACTGTGAATAAATAATATAACTGGTTCCAAATTAAAGAATGGATTGAATTGATATTTGAAAGTATACAAGAAATCTTATATTGATATACAATCATTCATTCCCACCAGTTTTACATCTAATGGTAATATTAGGTTTACGGTTTATCATGATGGGTGTGTGAGTTTTGCTTCAAAAATGATAATGGAAATCAAAAATAATGTCTTTGGAAAAAAGTCTCATGAAAGGAGCAGTCAAGAAACGTGGAGGAATACATGTGTTCTGAAGCAGGAAGTGATTGAAAGTAAAACAAATGCGTATAAATTTGCTAAATTGTGAATGAAATATACATACTATGATGTGCATAAACTGGACAAATAGTAATGTACCAGTGTTGAATAAAAATGAACGTCAAAATACAATTATATTCCATAGGAATCTTCTTGCATTTATGTTAAACTGGGTCAGTTACTGTAGAAATATTAGAATTTTTTTTGGTGTTATAATACAATTTATTTTAGCACTAGCATGCCACAGAATGTCGAGGAAAGAGCAATGGATTTTTAGTTATCGCACTAGTAATCTATCATTAAATGACTATTTTGGGGAGTCTAGAAATTACATAAGGCTATGTAACATTTTTTTTTTATTTAGCATTCATAAAAACTCAGAATTTTGGTAATATTTCTACTTTTTTATTTTTTTTTTATTTTTTCAGTTGTTGATCGACCTCATTTTATTTATTTATATGTGGTGCTGAGAATATAACCCAGTGCCTCACACATGCTAGCCAAGCATGTTACCACTGAGCCAGACACCCAGACCCTCCACATTTATCTTATAATCAAACACTCCTCTCCCTCTTCTTTACTCACTTTCTTCCTCATTTTCCCCCTTCTCTCTCTTCCTTTTTCATTTTCCCTCCATAGGAGTTTTTCT
Organism: Callospermophilus lateralis; assembly: GCF_048772815.1. Lineage (NCBI taxonomy): Eukaryota > Metazoa > Chordata > Mammalia > Rodentia > Sciuridae > Callospermophilus > Callospermophilus lateralis. Next base: position 323,843 of record NW_027514634.1, read on the forward strand.
CTCATGTCATTACAAACAGTAATATGCTATGAAATTTACATTTAAGAATTTTTTTATAGTCATTCTTTTTTCTTGAGAAAATTTAATAATTATAATAACCTATAGATATATTACAATACATTTATTATACATATGTATCTATATTCATGCATATGTATTACATATGATATATATACGTATATATTTAAAAGTACTTTGATTAGCCTGTTAGAAATAATATAGACCAAGTCTTTCTTAATTTTCAAGTCTTCTAGAATTAACAGCTTACAGTGAAAATCAAATAAACATATTTAAGTAAACAGGTATCATTCTTATTTATCAATACTTATCATTTAAGTTTTTATATTACATTAAGCTGTGATATGGCATATTAACTCTTATGAATTAGTGAAATTTTATTTGAACAACCTTTTATTTAAGGACCATATGCACTGACATTTTAAATGGCTTTCTTGTGATTTTAATTTCTATCAATTGCATATTTATTGCCAAATACTTATTTTATTAATTTTCATATTCATGATTGATATAAAGTCAATTGTTTAATTCTTCTTGTAAGTAGTTACTTATTACAGTAATAATTCTACATCTTTATAAGAAAAATGGTACAAAGATATTTTCATGCAAAATTAAGAATAATTGCATGCTCTAAATATTTCATTGTTGATACATATAATAAAGAGCTTTTGATGAGTCTCTTCCCCAGTAAAACATAAAATGCAAAGATATAGTTGGGTATGTATGTCCAAATAAAGATAAGGAAAAATACATATTATCAGCTACAAACTATCAAATAAAAGATGAAAAGAACAATCCAACACATTGTACGAACTTGTCAGATGAGGTAGCCTAAGACTAGACCTGGTCCATGACAAAATATTCACGAAAAAAAATGAAATATGAAAAATATAGGAAATGATATGAATTTTTCATGAAGGTAGGTGGATTATCCTTTAATCTCAATATATGTTCATTTCAAAAGCCAGTTTTCTGGTAAAATAAATTTGTGATATTTACAACTACACAAAACAAACTTTCTGCTTATCAAAATGAATGCATCTCAACTCCTTTTTAGCTGATTTCTTCCCACTCAATTTTAAACCTTTGTTTATTTATTTTTATTGGTTTTTCAAAACATTACAAAGCTCATGATATATCATCTTTCATACATTTGACTGAAATGGGTTATGAACTCCCAATTTTCCCCAAATACGAATTGCAGAATCACATCAGTTACACATTCACATTTTTACATAATGTCACATTAGTGACTGTTGTCCTCTGCTACCTTTATTATCCCCTACTATCCCCCCTCCCCTTTCATCCTATCTTCCCTCTCTTCCTCATCTGATTTTTCACTTCTCTCTCTTGATCCCGCCTTTCCCCTCACAACGTCTTATATGTAATTTTGTGTAACAATGAGGGTCTCCTACCATTTCCATATGCTTTCCCTTCTCTCTCCCTTTCTCTCTCCCACTTGTCTTTGTTTAATATTAATCTTTTCCTCATGCTCTTCCTCCCTGTTCTATTCTTAGTTACCCTATTTTTATCAAAGCAGACATTTGGCATTTGTTTTTTTAAGGATTGGCTAGCTTCTCTTAGCATAATCTGCTCTAATGCCATCCATTTCCCTGCAAATTCTATGATTCTGTCATTTTTTAGTGCTGCATCCATCGTGTATAGATGCCACATTTTTTTTTATCCATTCATCTATTGAATTGCATCTAGGTTGGTTACACAGTCTAGGTATTGTGAATTGTGCCACTATGATCATTGATGTGGCAGTATCCCTTTAGTACACTCTTTTAAGATCCTCAGGGAATAGTCCGAGAAGGGCGATAGCTGGTTCAAATGGTGGATCCATTCCTAGCTTTCCCAGGAATCCCCATACTGCTTTCCATGTTGGCCTTACCAATTTGCAGTCCCACCAGCGGTGTACAAGTGTCCCCTTTTCCCCATATCCTCGTAAACACTTGTTGTTGTTTGACTTCATAATGGCTGCCAATCATACTGGAGTGAGATGGTATCTTAGGGTGGGTTTGATTTGCATTTCTCTGACTGCTAGATATGGTGAGCATTTTTTCATGTACTTGTTGATTGATTGTATGTCCTCCTCGGTGAAGTGTCTTTTCAGGTCCTTGGCCCATTTGTTGATTAGGTTATTTGTTATCTTATTGATAATTTTTTTGAATTCTTTGTATATTCTGGATATTAGGGCTCTATCTGAAGTGTGAGGGGTAAAAATTTGTTCCCGGGATGTAGGCTATCTATTTACTTCCCTTTTTGTTTCTCTTGCAGAGAAAAAAAAAACTTTTTAGTATAAGTAAGTCTCATTTTTTTTATTCTTGTTAAGAACTCTTGGGCTATGAGCGTCCTATTAAGAAATTTGGAGCCCGACCCCACAGTATGTAGATCGTAGCCAACTTTTTCTTCTATGAAACGCAGTGTCTCTGATTTTATATCTAGATCCTTGATCCATTTTGAGTTAAATTTTGTGCATGGCGAGAGAACGGGATTCAGTTTCATTTTGTTGCATATGGATTTCCAATTTTCCCAGCACCATTTGTTGAAGATGCTATCCTTCCTCCACTGCATGCTTTTAGCCCCTTTATCAAATATAATAAAGTTGTAATTTTGTGGATTGGTTTCTGTGTCCTCTCTTCTGTACCACTGGTCCACCTGCATTTTTCGGTACCAGTTCCATGCTGTTTTTGTTACTATTGCTTTGTAGTACAGTTTGAACTCTGGTATCGCTATACCTCCAGATTCACACTTCCTGCTTAGAGTTGCTTTTGCTATTCTGGGTCTTTTATTTTTCGATATGAATTTCATGATTGATTTATCTATTTCTACAAGAAATGCCGTTGGAATTTTGATTGGCATTGCATTAAACCTGTAGAGAACTTTGCGTAATATTGCCATTTTTATGATGTTAGTTCTGCCTATTCATGAACAGGGCACATGTTTCCATCTTCTGACATCTTCTTCTATTTCTCTCTTTAGATTTCTGTAGTTTTCATTATATAAATCTTTCACCTCTTTTGTTAGGTTGATTCCCAAGTATCTTATTTTATTTGAGGATGTTGTGAATAGAGTGGTTTTCCTCATTTCCATTTCAGAAGTTTTTTTTTCTGTTATACAGGAATGCATTTGATTTATGCGTGTTAATTATATATCCTGCCACTTTTCTGAATTCATTTATTAACTTTAGCCATTTCTTTGTAGACATTTTTGTGTCTGTTAAATATATTATCATGTCATCTGCAAATAGTGATACTTTAAATTCTTCTTTTCCTATTTTTATGCCTTTAATTTCTTTTGTCTGTTTAATTGCTCTGGCTAGTATTTCAAGAACTAAATTGAATAGAAGTGGTGATAGAGGGCATCCCTGTCTTGTTCCAGATTTTAGAAGGAATGCCTTCAGTTTTTTCTCCATTTAGGATGATGCTAGCCTGAGGTTTAGCATATATAGCTTTTACAATGTTGAGGTAAGTTCCTGTTATCCCTAGTTTTTATAGAGTTTTGAACATAAATGGATGCAGAACTTTGTCAAATGCTTTTCTGCATCTATCGAGATGATCATATAGTTCTTGTCTTTAAGTCTATTGATGTGGTGAATGGCATTTATTGATTTTCGTATATTGAACCATCCTTGCATCACAGGGATGAATCCTCCTTGATGATGTTGCACAATTATTTTGATATGCTTTTGTACTCGATTTGTCAGAATTTTATTGAGAATTTTTGCATCCAAGTTCATTAGAGAAATTGGTCTGTAGTATTCTTTCTTTGAAGTGTCTTTGTCTGGTTTCGGGATCAGGGTGATGTTGGCCTCAAAGAATGAATTTGGAAGAGCTCTTTCTTTTTCTATTTCTTGAAAAAGCTTGAAAAATATTGATTTTAATTCTTCTTTGAAGGTTTTGTAGAAATCCGCTGTATTCCCAACCGGTCCAGGGCTTTTTTTGGGTTGGCAGTCTTTTGATTGCTTCTTCTATGTCTTCCTTTGTTATTGGCCAGTTTAAATTGTTTGTGTCTTCCTGACTCAATCTGGGCAGATTGTATGACTTAAGAAATTTATCAATATCTTCACAATATTCTATTTTATTGGAATATAGTGTTTCAAAATACTTTCTAATTATCTTCTATATTTCTGTAGTGTCTGTTGTGATATTGCCTTTTTTATCCCACATGTTAGTAATTTGAATTCTCTTTCTTCTTCTCTTCCTTAGCGTGGCTAAGGGCCTGTTGATCTTATTTATTTTTTCAAAGAACCAACTTTTAGTTTTATCAATTTTTTCAACTTTTTTTTGTTTCAATTTCGTTGATTTCTGCTCTAAATTTAATTATTTCTTGTCTTCTACTACATTTGCTGTTGTTTTGCTCTTCCTTTTCCAGGTTTTTGTGGTGTAGTTTAAGTTCATTTATTTGTTGTTTTTTTTTTCTTTTTTTGAGGAAAGAACTCCAAGAAATGAATTTCCCTCTTAAAACTGCTTTCATTGTGTCCCATAGATTCCGGTATGTTGTGTCTGTATTGTCATTTGTCTCTAAGAATTTTTTATCTCCTTCTTTATGTCTTCTGTAACCCATTGGTCATTCAGTAGCATGTTGTTCATTTTCCATGTGATGTAGGATTTTTCCTTCCTTCTTTTCTCATTGATATCCAGTTTCATTCCATTATGATCAGATATGGTGCACGGTATAATCTCCATGCCTTTATATTTACTAAGAATTGCCCTATGGCATAATATATGGTGTATCTTTGAGTAGGATCCATGTGCTGCTGAGAAGAACATGTATCCACTTGATGATGGTTGATATATTCTATATATGTCGGTTAAGTCTAGGTTATTGATTGTGCTGTTGAGTTCTGTAGTTTCTTTATTCAGTTTTTGTCTAGAGGATCTCTCTAATGCTGAGAGTGGTGTGTTGAAGTCACCCATAATTATTGTGTTGTAGTCTATTTGACTCTTGAACTTGAGGAGAGTTTGTTTTATGAACGTTGCACCTCCATTGCTTGGTGCATACAAATTGATAATTGTTTTTTTCTTGTTGGTGGATGATTCCTTTTAACAGAATATAGTGTCATTCTTTATCCCTTTTGATTAACTTAGGTTTGAAGTTGATATTATTCCATATGAGTATGGCAAATCCTTCTTGCTTCCGAGGGCCATGTGAGTGTTATGATTTTTCCCAACCTTTTACCTTCAGCCTGTGTATGTCTTTTCCTATCATATGAGTCTCCTGAAGGCAGAATATTGTTGGATTTGTTTTTTTGATCCAGATTACTAGCACATGTCTCTTGATTAGTGAATTTAGGCCATTAACATTTAAGGTTACAATTGAAATATGATTTGTACTTCCAGTCATGTTTATTTATTTATTATATTTTAGTTTGGATAGTTTTTACTTTTTTGGTTACTTTCCTCCCGCTTTACTGAGATACTTCCCACTGTTAGTTTTGGGCACTATTTTTTAACTCTTCTTCTTGTAGTATTTTGCACAAAATGCTTTGCAGTGCTGGTTTTCTGGCTGAGAATTGTTTTAGCTTTTGTTTATCGTGAAAGACTTTAATTTCATTGTCAAATCTGAAGCTTAACTTTTCTTTATATGGTATTCTTGGTTGGAATTCTTTTTTTTTTTTCAACATTTGAATTACACTGTTCCAGGATCTTCTCACTTTCAAAGAATGTGATGAAAAATCAGTTGTTAACCTAATTGGTTTACCCCTGAATGTAATCTGCCTCCTTTCTCTTATAGCTTTTAATATTCTCTCCTTGTTCTGTATGTTGGCTATCTTCATAATTATATGTCTTGGAGTTGGTCTATTTTGGTTTTGAATGTTTGGGGTCCTGTAGGCTTCCAGGAATTGGCAATCCAATCCATCATTCATCTCTGGGAAGTTTTATAGAATTATTTCATTTAATATGTTGTCCATTCCTTTGGTTTGAATCTCTATGCCTTCTTCTATCCTGATGACTCTTAAATTTGTTTTTTGTTTTTTTATGACATCCCATATCTTTTGAATAAATTCCTGGTGGGATTTAAGCATCTTTTCTGTGTTTACTCAATTCTTTTCAAGTTGATAAACTTTGTCTTCATTATCTGATGTTCTGACTTCTACTTGATCTAGTCTATTTGTAATATTCTCGTTTGAGTTTTTAATTTGGTTTATATTTTCCTGCATTTCTAGGATTACTGTTTAATATTTTTTTTAAGATCTCTATCTCCTGGTAATGCTCATTCTTTGCCATTTGAATTTGTTTGCTTAATTCATTTTCAAAATATACTTTTATTGCTTGGACTTGCTGCCTCATGTCTTCTCTAATATTCCTTTCCATCTGAGTTCGGTATGCCTTGAGTTCTTTCCCTATCCCTGTTTCTGATGCTTCAAGGTCCTCCTGTAGATTTAAGTTGTCCTGCATTGTTTGTACTCCTTTTTTGCCCTTGTTTTTTCATGATGTTCACGTTACTTTCCAGCTCTATTTGATTGCTGTGTTTCTGCTTTATTCTTTAGATTTGTTTTGGTGTTGTATATCTCTGTTGTCTCTCCTTTGTGTTGGTAAACTATGCCTGCTAAAGTGGATTCCGCTTGGAAGTAATTCCGAAGGCCGAGCTCCAGTGATGTCACCTCTCTGCTTTGGCCGGCCCCAGGCTCCTTGCCGAGGTGTCCGAATTGGGGGGTGGGACTTGACTGTCTCTGGTTTGTTTCAGCTCTGGGTCACTGGCAGGCGGGCGGTCTCCAGCCGCCCAATTGTGCGGTTGGTCGCCAGCGGGCAGGCGGTCTCCAGCCGCCCAGTCACGCGGGCAGCAGGTGGGCTGTCGCCGTTGGGTTGTCAATCTCTAGCCACGCAGTCTCACGCTCGGTTGCCGGCGGGCGGGCATTCCTCAGCCCCCCAGTCACTCAGGCAGTGGGTGGAATGTCATGTGCAGGCCTGCGGTCTCCAGCCGCCCAGTCACAAGGGCCTGCCTTCTAGTCCTTTGGTTTCTCCTGCTTGTCCTGGTTTCTTTTTCTAGACCAGATTTCCCCTGAGTGATGCCTCTCGGCAGTTCAAACTGTACTCTGTGCCTGCCGTTTGTTGGGTGTGGAGGGTGTCTTTTGGGAACCCAGACACTCTATTGTTTTGATTTTTTCCACTTACCCCTCCCCCAGCACTGGCTATACACGTTTCGTTATGGCCACTGATGGTAGGGGGAGTCGAAAGTCAGGTGTCTCTAGTTTTTCTTGCGTCTTTATGCAGGCTTGCTCTGATTAACCCTCCCCCGGAAAGCCTAGGAGACATTTTATGCGAATTCCCCGCTGTATGAGAGATGAGCTGAGTAACACACATCTGTTTTATTGTTGCAGTCTATTGGAGAGGGGCGGTGGTTACTTCAGATCTCAAAGATGGTGGCCGCTTGTTTCCTTGGTGGAGTTTCTTTTGTGGGGGATAGAACTATACCACTTTCTTCCCTGTCTGAATTCCCAAACTCAGCCCGGGGATCAGTGGGAGCTCAGCCGGCAGGATTCCACAGAATCCGCAGCAACATTTCTCCCTGCTTCAGGTCACTTCTCGGTGGTGCCCCGCCATCTGAAACAGCAGGCCTGGCTGCATGATTCAATCAGCCCGGATCTCTGATTGCACAGTTGGCTATTGGGAACCTCGGCACTCTATTGTTTTGATTTTTTTTTTCCGCTTGCCCCTCTCTCAGCGCTGGCTAGACAGGTTTTTTTCACCACTGATGGGAGGGGGAGTTGAAAGTCAGGTGCCTCTAGTTTTCCCCTATCTTTATGCAGGCTCCCTCTGATAATCTCTCCCCCAGAAAGCCTAGGAGAGATTTGATGCAAATTCCCCGAAGTATGGGAGAGGAGCTGAGTAACAGTAACAGAATAACAACATTTTATTGTTGCATTCTGTAGGGGAGTGGCTGTCGTTACTTCAGCTCATCAAGATGGTGGCCGTTGGTTTCCTTCGTGGAGTTTCTATTGTGGGGGTTAGAACTGTACCACTTCCTTCCCCATCTGAAACCCTGAACTCAGCCCAGGGCTCAGTGGGGACTCTACTGGCAGAATTCCACAGAATCTGCATCAACGTTTCTCCGTGATTATTGATCGCATCTCGGTGGTGCCCTGCTTTCTGTAGCCACTGGACTGGTAGCGTGGATCAGTCAGACAGGATCTCCGGTCGCAGAGTTGGCTCATGTTTGAGACTCATTTACCGGACCTCAGTGCTAGAAATCCTTTTTCTAGGTTTCAGTGCACCCCCATTTTGCTGTAAGTTCCTAACAAGATAGTTTTTTGTCGTTCTTAGTCGTTAGTCACCTGCGCAGTGGCGTGGTACACTGGGTATGATGCTCTCTATTCGCGGCCATCTTGCAATGTCAAAATATTATGATTTGTATGCACCATTCACTAAAGTTAGTTTTCAGTATTAGGAAACAAATATGTATTACAGGTGGATGAATATTTCTGAGAATAATCTTGTGAAAAGTTCATTATAAATCCTCATACATGAATATGAATAATTTTAGGAAGTGTATAATAAGACACATATATTTCATATTTTGAAAAATCGGGAGAGTATATATATATATATATATATATATATATATATATATATATACACACACACACACAAACACACACACCGAGACATTAAAAAGTAGCAATATATATGCCAATCGAAATTCATCATTAAATATATAACATCCACTTATCGAAAAATATACATTTTACTGAAAATGGATTTATGCATAATGTTGGTCAACTAGGAAGCTCACCCATAGGTTGAATTTTCTGTTCCAACAGAGGTTAGGAGGAGTGATCTCTTCTCACAATTTTTATCTGCCATGTCAGCCACCTCAGAAGAATGTACATGTGATACCAGGTAGGATTCTATTTGTGCATATTAAAATACATGTGCTTAATAGGCTACAGAAAAAGGGAGAGAGAAATTCACATATTTGTTAATTTTAAAAACACATGGAGAACTATGTCAATAAACATTAAGGGATGTCCAACTACATACCATGCCTTCTCTGAATTGCTGGTATTTGTATTCTTTTTGGGTTACTATTCTCCATCATATAAGGATTAGTAGTCAGAGTCTAGTAGGGTATGGGTTAGTGTCAGAGATTCAGTATTTCAAATGGAAAATAGGAAAGTAAACCCAATGTGTTTGCAAATATGTGCTACACAAAAATCTTCCCACTCACATTAAAAACAATCCCTTGATATTACCCTCACTGGAAGAAATACACAATTAGAGGATAAGAGTTAGAAAATCTGTGAATACATACCCGGAATGGAATATGCTGAGGAGTTCACAACCTTGGAGGTGGTAGATGAGTTTCCAAAAGTAAAAGACAAGGTAAACACTCCACAACATGGAGCTCTGCAGGCCTAAAGACTTTTTGAGATACTGCCTCTGAGTTGGGACACTTAAAATGTATGTTGTTGTCGGTAGCTTTAGCATCCTATGTAGTGAGACCATCAAAACTGGGTCAACATCTATGTGACCTGGAGGACATGGTATCTTATTTTCCAATTAAAATGAGGCAGCAGTGCTGAATTCTAACTTTGTGGGTAAACTGTGGCAACTGGGGGATAAGTGTCTCTCCGTGTGGACTGTGAAGCCATTTGGTCATACCCTACTTTTCGTGGTGATTCTTTCTGCTGCACTGGGAGTTTGGTATTGGCTTAATGAAATACAAGGAGTTTAACTGGGACACAGTGCTGGAGGGAGTTCTGTCACGTGTGGTGGGACAGGGTCTCTAGGAGAATGCACCAACCAGGCTTATGTCCAACATAGCTTGCCCCCTTGACCATATCAACCTGATTCTGAACATTGCCCAGAAACCTATCCATATAACAAGATGCCTTTACATATAAGGGTCTGCTGGCTGCATCATGTCAGTCACAAGCCATTTGAAAGCCAATGGCCAATCCACATGAAACCACCAGAGATGGTTTATCTCACACCTACCCACCTTTGCTGTAGGCCCACTACTCAGCAGGTTCCAACTTACTGGCATCTCTGTTCTACACCATTTTTGTGAAACCCAGTCAATCAAGGCACTTTCTCGTACACTCATGATCAGCAACAGGATCTCCAATGGTTTTCCAGTGCCACCTGGTAATGGGAATTTCAAAAATTTCATGGTATTTATCGAGCCCATTTTTTAAGGTTGAAGTTGGAGGCACTGAGGGTTTCATTTAATTCAGTAACCATTAAATGGTGAGGAAGCCCATTTCAATGAAAGCTCTGGAAGACTCTCACAGGCAAGGCTTCCCAAAGAGTTGCCAAATGGTCACATAAAGCCAGGCATATTGAGGTCTACAATGTAAAATCCTTGCGTGTTTTGACTCTCAACTATGGGTGCTAATTCTTTCAGAAAAAAATTATGTGATAACCTGGCTGAGATTCCCTGTGCTCTGTGGAAAGCCTTCCTGGGCACAGATCTCAGTTTCCAAGGGTGACTCTCATGCATGGCCTCCTAAAATCCCAACAAAACTCATGGCAATACCTCTCTGAGATCAGTTCCAGAACTCAGTCTCTAAGGGGAATCACACTAGAATTCAAGACCAGGTGGAGCCAGTCATATTTTTCAACAACCACACTAATAACCACAATTAAAACCAGAACACTTCCACATGGCCGTCATCTTCTTCCATATAGATACTCATTTTAACCTCTGGCTGGAGGTTTCCATGAGGGGCACAGCCCAAGACAGTGTCCAAAATAAGCTCCCTTGCCCCTCATTTGCTTAACGTTGGGGTGGCCTGAACACCTTCCTGTGAACCATGACTTATCAAATAGGCCTGCCGTTAATACTGCTCTGCTTCTCCAATTTGAGGACTACTGACTGTGGGGTTTAGATTCTTCATGTGAATTGGAATCATTGGAATCACCTATGGGCTACCTCTGAAGGGCTTTGAAGAACTCATTTGACCCAAAGGCACCCTATTCTCACTTGATAGAGGTCAGGAACCTTACAGAGGTAGGGAGAGACTTCATCCACAAAAACTGCTCTTTTGGCCATTTTGGTTTTGGATGAACACGTGGGATGTATAAGGTGCTGAGTATCTAACCACAGCCTCACACAGGGCCAAGAGGCTGTTTCAGAAACATCCATTTCCAAAGCAATTAAGCAAAGAGCCACAGGTGATGCCCATTAATTTCCATTTGAAAACAGTTTTCTTCAGGCTTCACAAATTAGTGTCCTGAGGTAAAGACCTTCCTGAAATTCAGGGCAACAGAACAATAGGTAAGCAAAAGGCCCAAAGAAGGGTTTCTCCACTGAGACTTTCCTGGTCCCACTGATATCTGAGTTTTCTTAGATTCTCGCCATTCCCTTCAGCTATCCAGTACATCACCATTTCACAGAGCTTGGAGGTGGTACATATCTTGGACACAAAACCATGAGGCTATTCTGGAGAGTTTCCAGAATTCAGGAAGAAAACAGAAACTACTGAGAGCAGATGTTGCCCTTCAATAAGACAAGCTGCAGTCCATTTGTAAATTGGGCAGGATGAATGCTTGGAAGCTTTCTACTAGACAGGACACATCCATTGATGCATTCTCTTTTCTAATGTCTACAATCACGGACAGAGTGGGATACACAGACATAGAAGCACTCGCCTTGTCAAACGACTTACTGGAAACAGTCCACACCAATCCAAACAAAGAGCCTTTCCTACCTATTCTCAGAACATGAGACAAAACCACAAACCCACACACACACACTCAAAGGCACCTCCTTTGCTCAAGTAAGTCTGTGACTATCCATAGTGTCCTCAGAATGGTGGGCCATTGTATGTTCCCCCAAAATGGCCTGTCCTGTATCAGATCTGGTCTCCTTGGCCAACACTTTGAAGTTGTTAGGAGCCATGGGTGAGCCACTACCTGCTTTCCCAGGAAAAGCTCCTCTTCAGAGCTTTCCTGTCATTTGGCCATCATCACATCAGTAGGTACTAAGAAAGACTGACTCTGTTCTTGGTAAATCAAAACAAGTGAGACCACTGGGACTGGGACTGTGACTGGCTCTTGGTGCCTGTCTTCCAGGATCAAACGTCCAGAGAGTTCCATCACCAAGGCAGTGAGGTGAGGTCATTTCCTTCAGGAACTGAAAGAGATCACTGACTTGGCAACCACTTTGTCCTAACAGTTACTTCTAAGGGTCCCATGAGATGGAGGCTGTCCCTACTTCCTGTCACACTTTCACAGTTAGAATGGTATACCAACCATAGGTACCTGAGAACAGCTCTCCACACAGGCCTGGTTTGGTCCATCTTCTCTACATTAAGAAGGTAGAGGCTGATTCAGACACATCCCTTTATCCTGACCAGATAGTTTACCATGGAAGATGTCTTTTGCTCTCTCAGGTCCTTCATAGCTTCCTTCATCATCTCAGGGGATCATTTCTGCATATACCTTTGATGTTCTCAGCAGGTGGAAGATCCCCTACATTCCTGTATTGTAAGACCAACTCTGTCCCTCCTCTTCTGTAAAGTTAGATTGAGGGAAAAGTGTATGTTTAGGGTTAATAACATGTTTGATTTGCGTTAGGAATCTTTCTGCCGGATGAATAATGGTATTTGGAGCCTGTGATATTTACAAAAATATATAGGTAAAATATAAGTATAAAAACAGAAATCTAGGTAAGATTGGAAGCCAGAAGGGAACTGGGCCCTTGAGTGGGATACTTAGGTTTGAATTATGTTCTGCACATGTGTCTCAGATAAATTGATATACAATGGCATAGGACCTTATACCTTGGATAATTGATTGTCGAAGAGAACATCGAGTCAAAAAACTATAGTCAGTAGCATTAGGAAGATAGTCAGTAGGTTTAGAAAGAAGAGTGAGTATAGGATTTGGACCAAAAGTTCTTTAGCAATAGGGTTTCGGGTAGAGAGTGAATGTAAATATCAGCATATGTGAAGTGTCAGTCACAATGATGAACTGGGGGAAATATGTATGAAAGCAGGTATCAATAAAGATATTACCAAATCAGGCAAAGTATGAAGTGAGTGATAGGATTAGACATTTTCAACATGGTTGAGGTTGAATATATAATCTTAGGAAGAAACAAATATGTAGTCACCAATTTGATTTACATTTGAGAGCATTAGGCAACCTGGACATGGTTCTTTTTAGTAATCCACGCTCCCTTGGCATTTAGGCTTTGATACAATCATGAGTGTGACCTTCGTTTTTTGTGTCCAGAATATTCCTGTGATAAAATCTATATATAGATAAGGTGACATGAGTATTTCTTCCACCATTTCTGGGAGCAATATTTTGAAGACGTATAAATTAGTATTGAAGGGACAAAGAAGAGTACACTGTATCTATTAATATAGAGATAATGCATTAATAGACAATACTGTGAATAAAAAGCATAACTGGTTCCAACTTTAAATAATGGATTGAATTGAATCGTGAACATATAGAGGAAATCTTATATTGATATACAATTATTCATTCCAACCAGTTATACATCTAATGTTAATATTAATGTTATGGTTCATCATGAAGAGTGTGTGAGTTTAGCTTCGAAATTGATTATGGAAATTGAAAATAATGTATTTGGAAAGAAGTCTCATGAAAAGACCAGTCAAGTAACATGGAGGAATACATGTGTTCTGAAGCTAGAAGTGTTTGAAAGTGAAACAAATTCCTATATATTTTAAACTTGTGGAAGAAATACATATCCTATGATGTGCAAAAACTGAAGAAATAGTAATGTACCAGTGTTGGATTAAAATGAAGGTCAATATAGACATCATGTCCCATAGGAATCTACTGGCATTGATGTTAAACTGGGTCAGTTACTGTAGAAATATTAGGATTTGTAAACACCATTGATTGAAATTAGTTTTCAGTACTGGGAAATAAATATGTATTTCAGGTGGATGAATATTTCTGAGAATTATCTTCTGAAAAGTTGATTATAAATTTATATACATGAACATGAATGAATTTACAGAGTGTGTATAAGTCACATACATTTCATATTTTGAGAAATCTGGAGTGTATATATATATATATATATATATATATATATATATATATATATATATTTTAAATAAACACAAATATACATTAAAAAGTATCAATATATATGCTAATCGTAATTCATCATGTAATATACATCATTCAAAGATGCAAAATATTTATTATACTGAACATGGATTTATGTATAATATTGTTCTACTGGGAAGCTTACACATAGTTTGAATTTTCAGTTCCCACAGCGTTTAGGAGGACTGATCTCTTCTCACAATTTGTATCTGCCAATTCAGCCAACTCATGAAAATGTACGTGTGATAGCAGGTAGGATTCTGTATGTGCATATAAAAATACATGTGCTGAGTAGGCTACAGAGAAAGGGAGACAGAAATTCACATATTTGTGAACTTTATAAACACATGGAGGACTATTTCAATTAAAAATTGAGTAGATTTATAACACCTACCCTTAATCATGCAAAAGGGAAGTCCAACTGTACAGCATGCCTCCTCTGAACTGCTCGTATTTTTATTCTATTTGGGTATTATTCTTCATCATATTAGGATTAGTAGTCAGAGTATAGTAGGGTATGAGTTACTGTCAGGGATTCAGTATTTCGAATGGAAAATTGGAAATGGATCAATGTGTATGCAAATTAGTGTTACACAAAAATTTTCCCACTCTCATTTAGAACAATAACTTGACATTACCTTCACCCCAAGTAAGACACAATTAGAGAAAAAGAGTTAGAAAATCTTTGAATTCATACCTGAAATGAAAACTACTCCGGATTTCACAACCTTGGAGATGGTAGAGGAGTTTCCAAAAGTAAGGGACAATGTAAAAACTCCACAAACATGAAGATTTGCCAGCCTAAAGACGTCTGGAGAAACTGCCTCTAAGATGGACAGTTGAAATATATGTAGTTTTCAGGAACTTTAGCTTTTTTTCTAGTAAGACCATCAAACGTCTTTATGCATCTCTGTGACCTGGAGGACATGGTTTATAATTTTCCAATGGACATGAAGCAGTAGTGCTGAATTCTCTCTTTGTAGGTGAACTATGGCCACTGGGGGCTATGTGTCTCCCCATGTGGACTGTGAAGCCATTTCATCATCCTCCACTTTTTATAGTGTCTCCTGCTGCACTGAGAGTTTTGTATTTGCTTCATTAAATACAAGGAGTTAAAATTGACCACAGTCCTGGAGGGAGTTCTGTCACATATGGTGGGTCAGGGACTGCAGGAGAATGCACCAACAGGACTTGTATACCACATAGGTTGCCTCCGTGACCATAGCAACCTGATTCTGAACATTGCCCTTAAACCTCTCCATATAACATGATGCGTTTACATACAATGTTCTGCTGGCTGCACCATGTCAGTCACAAGCCATTTGGAAGACAATGGCAGATCCACATGACCCCACCACAGATGTTTTATCACACACTTAATCACCTCTGCTCTAGGCCCACTATTCTGCAGGCTCCAAATTACTGGCATCTCTGTTCTACACCATATTCATGAAAGCCTGTTAATCAAGGCACTGTCTGGTACACTCATGATCAGCAACAGGACATCCAAAGGTTCTTCAGTGCCACCTGGTCATTGGAATTTTAAATATTTCATGGTATTTATCTAGCCAATTTTCAAGGATGAAGTTGGAGGCACTGTTTATTTCAATTCATTCAGGAATCATTCAATGTTGAGGAAGATCATTTCAATGAAAGCTCTGGAGAACTCTCACAGGCAAGGCTTCCCAAAGAGTGGCCAAAAGGTCACATGAAGCCACGCCCATTGAGGTCTAAAATTGAGGTCCATGTGTTTTTTGACTATCAAATATGGCTGCCAAGTCTTTCAGAATTAAATCATGTGATATCCTGTCTGAGATTCCCAGTGCTCTGTGGAAAGCCACCGTGGGCATAGATCTCAGTTTCCAAGGGCGACTCTCATGCGCGGCCTCTTAAAATCCCCACACAATTTATGGCAATTCTTCTTTGATATGTGTTCCAGAACTCAGGCTCTAAGGGGAATGACACCAGAGTTCAAGCCCAGGTGGATCCAGTCATCTCTTCCAACTGCCACAAGAATGACCACAATTAAAACCAAAAGACACCCAAATGGCCCTCATCTTCTTAAATATAGACATTCATCTTAACCTCTGGCTGGAGGTTACCATGCAGGATGCATCCCAAGAGAGTGTCCAAAATAATGTCGCTTGCCCCTCATTTGCCTAAAGTGAGGGTGACATGGACACCCTTCCTGTGAACCAGGAGTGATCAAATAGGCCTACCATTAATACTGCTCTCCTTCTCCAATTTGAGGCCTACTGACTCTCAGGTATAGATTCTTTATGTGATATGGAATCTTGAGAAAACACAAGCACCTCTGCAGGGATTTGAAAAACTCATTTGACCTAAAGGACTCCTATTCACACTTGATGGAGGTAAAGAACCTAACAGAGGAAGGCTCATCCACAATGAGTGATTTTTTGCCATTTTGGTTTTGATTGCACAAATGGAATCTATCTTTAGATCTACCATGTGCTGAGAATCTAAGCCACAACCTCACACAGGCCCAAAAGGCTGATTCGGACACGTCCCTTTTCAAAGCAATTAAGCAAAGAGCCACATGTTATGCCCATTTATTTCCATTTGAAAACAGTTTTCTTCAGGCTTCACAAAGGGGTGGCCTGAGGCAAAGACCTTCTTGACATTCAGGGCAACATAACCATAAGTATGCAAATGAACCAAAGCAGGGTTTCTCCACTGAGAGTTTACTGGTCACACAGATATTTGAGTTTTCTAAGATGTTCCCATTCCCTACAGCTATCAAGCACATGGCCATGTCACAGAGCTTGGAGGTGGTACACATCTTGGACTCAAAACCATGGGCCTATTCTTGAGGTTTGCCGGAATTCAGGAAGAAAACAGGAACTTAGAAAGTTAGTAGGTGTTTCTTATGCATAAGACGAGCCACAGTCCATTCCTAAATCGGGCAGGAAGAATGCTGGGAAGCATTCTACTAGACAGGACACATCCTTGATGCATTCTCTTTTCTAATGTCTACAACCACGGACAGAGTGGGAAACACAGACATAGAAGCACTCGCCTTGTCTAACGACTTACTAGAAACAGTCCACTCCAATCCAAACAAACTGCCTTTCCTACCTATTCTCAGAACATGAGACAAAACCACAAACTCACACCCACACCGACAAAGGCACCTCCTTAACTCAAGTAGGTCTGTGAATATCCAGAGTGTCCTCTGACTGGTGGACCATACTATGTTCCCCTGAAATGGCCTGACCTGTGTCAGATCTGGTCTCCTTGGCTAACTCTGTGAAGGTGTCAGGAGCCAGAGGTGAGCCACTACCTGCTTTCTCAGAAACGGCTCCTCTTTAAAGCTTTCCTGGCATTTGGCCATCCTCACATCAGTAGTTACCAAGAAAGACTGACTCTGTCTTTGGTAAATCCAAACAAGTGTGACCACTGGGACTGAGACTGGGACTGGCTATGGGTGACTGGATTCATGAATCCCAAGTTCAGAGATTTTAATCACCAAGGAAGTGAGGTGAGGTCACTTCCTTCAGGAACTGAATGAGGTTACTGCCTTGGCAACCACTTTGTCCTACCAGTGGCTTCCAAGTGTCACATGAGAAGGAGGCTGCCCCTACTTTCTGTTACACTTTCACAAGATAGAACGGTATATCAATCATAGGCGCCCTGGGACAGCTACCCACACAGGCTGGGTTTGGTCCATTTTCTCTACATTAAGAAGAGAGAGGCTGATTCAGTCAGAACCCTTCATCCTGACCAGGTTGTTTGCCATTGAAGATGACTTTTGCTCTCTCAGGTCTTTTATAGCTGCCTTCATGTTCTTCAGAGATCATTTATGCATGTACCTTTGAGGTTTTCATCAGGTGAAAGATCTCATACAACTCTATCCCTGCTCTTCTGTAAAGTTAGATTGATGGAACAGTGAATGGTTAAGGTTAACAACATGTTTGATTTGGGTTAGAAATCATTCTGCTGGATGAATGATGGTATTTGGAACCTAAAATATTTAAAAGAATATAGAGGTGAAATATAATTATGAAAACAGAAATCTAGTTTAGATTCGAAGCCCAGAATGGCATTGGGACCTTGACTGGGATAATTAGCATTGAATTATGTTATGCACAGATGTCTAAGATGAATCTATAATCAATGGCATAGGATCTTCTACCTTGGATGATTGAATGTACAAGAGAACATCGAGTCAAACAGGGACAGTCGGTAGGATTAGGAAGATAGTCGGTAGGTATAGGAAGAAGAGTGAGTATAGTATTTGAAACAAAAGTTCTTTAGCAATAGGGTTTTGGTTAGAGAGTGAATATTTGTCAGCACATGTGAAGAGTCAATCACAATGATGAACTTGGGAAATATGTAGGAAAGCAGATATCAATAGAGACATTACAAAATCAGGCAAACTATAAAGTGATAGGATTAGACTTTTTCAAAGGGTTCAGGTTGAATATATAATCTTAGGAAGAAACACATATGTAGTCACGAATAGGATTGACATTTGAGAGAATTAGGCAATGTGGACATGGATGTTTTTAGTAATCCATGCTCACTTTCCATTTAGGCTTTGGTACAATAATAAGTGTGACCTTTGCATTTGGTGTCCAGAATATTACTGTAATAAAATGTATATGTAGATCAGGTGGCATGCGTATTTCTTCCACCATTTCCGGGAGCAATATTGTGAAGACGAATAAATTAGTATTGGGGGTACAAAGAGGCGTATGCTGTGTCTATGAATATAGAGATTATGCATACATAGATCATACTGGGAAAAAATATAACTGGTTCCAATTAAATAATGGATTGAATTGATATCTGAAAATATATAGGAAATCTTATATTGATATACAATCATTCATTCCAAAGAGTTATACATCTAATGGTAATCTTAGAGTTATGGTTCATAATGAAGGGTGTGTGAGTTTTGTTTCAAAAGTGATTACGGAAATAGAAAATAATGTGTTTGGAAAGAAGTCTCATGAGAAGACCAGTCAAGAAACATGGAGGAATACATGTGTTCTGAAGCAGAAAATGATTGAAAGTGAACCAAATGCCTATAAACTTCCTAACTTGTGGAATAAATATGTATCCTATTATGTGCATAAACTGAAGAAATAGTAATGTAACAGTGTTGAATAAAAATGAACTTCAAAATACACATCATGTTCCATAAGGAATCTACTTGCATTGATGTAAACCTAGGTCAGTTACTGTAGAATGGTAAATTGCAAAATAAATCCAATCTGGAATGGGAAATTCTCAGGAGTTCACAACCTTGGATATGGTGGAGGAGTTTCTCAAAGTAAGGGACATTGTAAACACAACACAAACATGGAGCTCTCCTGGCCTAAAGACTTCTTGAGAAACTGGCTAAGAGGTTGGGCACTTAAATTTATATTGTTGTCTGGAGCTATAGCTTCTTTTGTAGTGAGACCATCAAAGCTGGGTGTGCATCTATGTGACCTGGAGGACATGGTATCTTATTTTATAATGAACATATGGCAGCAGTACTGAATTCCCTCTTTGTAGGTAAACTGTGGCCACTGGGGGCTAAGTGTATCCCCATGTGGACTGTGAAGCCATTTGTTCATTCTCCATTTTCGTGGTGTTTCTTGCTGCTGCACTGGGAGTTTGGTATTTGCTTAACTAAATACAAGGAGTTCAACGGGGACAAGTGCTGGTGGCTACCCCTACTTCATGTGACACTTTCACAAGTTGGAATGGTATATCAACCATAGGCACCGGGAACAGCTCTCCACACAGGCCATGTTTGGTCCTTCATATCTGCCTACATCTTCTCCAGGGGTCATATCTGCATGGACATTTGAGGTTCTCAGCAGGTGGAAGATCCCCTATATTCCTGTATTGTAAGACCAACTCTGTCCCTCTCTTCTGTAAAGTTAGATTGAGGGAACAGTGTATGGTTAGCATTAATAACTTGATCAATTTGGGTTAGGAATTATTCTGAGGGATGAATAATGATATTGGGAATCTGCTATATTTATAAGAACATAGAGGTGAAATATATGTATGAAAACAGAAATCTGGGTAAGATTTGAAGCCCAGAAGGGAATTGGGCCCTTGATTGGGATACTTAGCATTGAATTACCTTCAGCAGAGATTTCTTGGATAAATCAATATACAATGGCATAAGACTTTGTACCTTGGATGATTGAATTTAGAAGGGAACATCAACTCCAAAAGGGATAGTCGGTAAGATTAGAAAGACAGTCGGTAGTTTTCGGAAGAAGTGTGAGTATAGAATTTGGATAAAAAAATTCTTTAGCAACAGGGTTTCGATTAGAGAGTGAATGCCAATGTCAGCACATGTGAAGAGTCATTCACAATGATGAACTAGGGAAAAAATGTAGGAAAGCAAATATCAAGGAAGACAATAGGAAATTAGGCAAAGTACAAAGTGATTGTTAGGATTAGACATTTTCAACAGGATTGAGTTTGAATATATAATCTTAGGAAGAAACAAATATGTAGTCACCAAAGAATGACATTTGAGAGCATTAGGCAACCTGGACATGGATGTTTTTAGTAATCCATGTTCACTTTCCATTTAGGCTTTGTAAAATCATAAGTGTGACCTTTGCAGTTTTGTCAAGAATATTACTGTGATAAAATGTATATGTAGATCAGGTGACATGAGTATTTCTTCCACCATTTCCGGGAGCAATATTGAGAAGACGTATAAATTAGTATTGGGGGTACAAAGAGGTGTACGCTGTGTCTGTGAATATAGAGATAATGCATGAATAGACCATACTGTGAATAAATAATATAACTGGTTCCACTTTAAATAATTCATTTAATTGATATCTGAAAATATACAGGAAATCTAATATTGATATAAAATCATTCATTCCAACCAGTTATACATCTAATGGTAATATTAGGTTATGGTTTATCATGAAGGGTGTGTCTGATTTTCTTCAAAAGGATTATGGAAATCGAAAATAATGTGTTTGGAAAGAAGTCTCAAAAAATCCAGTCAAGAAACCTGGAGGAATACATGTGTTCTAAAGCAGGAAGGGATTTAAAGTGAACCAAATGCCTCTAAATTTGTGAACTTGTGGATGAAATATATATGCTATGATGGGCTAAACGTGAAGAAATAGTAATGTAGCAGTGTTGAATAGAAATGAAGTTCAAAATAGACATCATGTCCCATAGGAATCTACTTGCATTGATGTTAAACTGGGTCAGTTAATGTAGAAATGTTAGGATTTGTATGAACCATTAACTAAAGTCAGATTTCAGTAATGGGAAACAAATATGTATTCAAGGTGGATGAATATTTCTGAGAATAATCTTCTGAAAAGTTGATTATAAATCCACATACATGAACATGAATGAATTTAGGGAGTTTATATAATACACATATATTTCATATTTTAGAAAACTTGGAGAGTCACACACACACACACACACACAGACACATGCACAGACATTAAAAGTAGCAATATATATGCCAATCGCATTTCATCATGAAATATATATAATCCACATATCGAAAAATATTCATTTTGCTTAACATGGATTCATGTATAATGTTGTTCTACTAGGAAGCTGACATAGGTTGAATTTTCAGTTTCAACAGCGTTTAGGAGGAATGATCTCTACTCACAATTTTTATCTTCCAAGTCAGTAGCCTCAAAAGAAATTATGTGTGATACCAGGTAGGATTCTATATGTGCGTATAAAAACACATGTGCTGAATAGGCTACAGAGAAAAGGAAACAGGAAGTCACATATTCGTTACCTTTAAAAACACATGTAGAACTATTTCAATTAAAAATTGACAATTTTTATAATACCTACCCTTTATCATGCAAAAGGCAAGACCTAGTATACACCATGCCTCCTCTGAACTGCTTGTATTTCTATTCTCTTTGGGTTATTTTTCTTCACCATATTAGGATTAATCGTCAAAGTCTAGTAGGGTATGGGATAGTGTCAGAGATTCAGTATTTTGGATGGAAAATAGGAAAATGAATCCAATGTGTACGCAAACATATGCTACACAAAAATCTTCCAACTCTCATCAAGAACAAAGCCTTGTCATTACCTTCGACCCTAGTAAAACACAATTAGAGGAGAAGAGTTAGAAAATCTGTGAATTCATATGTGGAATAAAATATACTCAGTAGTTCAAAAAATTGGAGGTGGTAAAGGAGTTTCCAAAAGTAAGGGAAAGTTTAAACAGTCCACACACATGGAGCTCTGCTGGCCTAAAGACTTCTTGAGAAAGTCCCTCTGAGGTTGGGCACTTGAAATATATTTTGTTGTATGGAGCTTTAGCTTCCTTTGTAGTGAGACCATCAAAGATGGGTCTGCATCTATGTGACCTGGAGGACATGGTTTCTTATTTTCCAATGAACATGAGACCGTAGTGCTGAATTCTCTCTTCCTAAGTAAACTGTGGACACTGGAACCTAAGTGTCTCCCCGTGTGAACTGTGAAGCCATTTGGTCATCCTCCACTTTTCGTGGTGTTTCTTGCTGCTGCACTGGGAGTTTGGTATTTGCATCACGAAATACAAGGAGTTCAACTGGGACACAGTGCTGGAGGGAGTTCTGTCACGTGTGTATGGTCAGGTTCTGCAGGAGAATGCACCATCCAATATTCTATCTCTCATTGTTTGCCCCCGTGTCCATAGCAACCTGATTCTGAACATTTACCTGAAACCAAACCATATAACAATTTGCCTTTACATATAAGGGTCTGCTGGCTGCACCTTGTGAGTCACAAGCCATTCTATATAAATGCCACATTTTTAATCCATTCATCTAATGAAGGGAATCTAGGTTGGTTCCACAGTCTTGCAATTGTGAATTGTGCTGCTATGAACATCGATTTATCAGTATCTCTGTAGCATGCTCTTTTTAGTTCTTTAGGGAATAGACCGAGAAGGGGAATAGGTCAAATGGTGGTTCCATTCCCAGCTTTCCAAGAAATCTCCATACTGCTTTCCAAATTGGCTGCACCAATTTGCAGTCCCACCAGCAATGTACAGGTGTGCCCTTTTCCCCACATCCTCGACAGCACATGATGGCGTTTGACTTCATAATGGCTGCCGATCTTACTGCAGTGAGATGGTATCTTAGGGTGGGTTTGTTTTGCTTTTCTCTGACTGCTAGAGATGGTGAGCATTTTTTCATGTACTTATTGATTGATTGTATGTCCTCTTCTGAGAAGTGTCTGTTCAGGTCATTGGCCCATTTGTTGATTGGGTTATTCATTTTCTTATTGTTTAATTTTTTTGAGTTCTTTGTATACTCTGGATATTAGGGCTCTATCTGAAGTGTGAGGAGTAAAGATTTGTTCCAAGGATGTAGGCTCCCTATTTACCTCTCTTATTGTTTCTTTTGCTGAGAAAAATGTATTTAGTTTGAGTAAGTCCCATTTGTTGATTCTAGGGATTAACTCTGGTGCTATGGGTGTCCTATTGAGAAATTTGGAGCCCGACACCACAGTATGTAGATGGTGGCAAAAGTTTTCTTCCACCAGATGCAGTGTCTCTGATTTGATATCAACCTCCTAGATCTATTTTGAGTTAACTCTTGTGCATGGTGAGAGGAGGGGATTCAGTTTCATTTTGTTACATATGGAATTCCAGTTTTCCCAGCACTATTTGTTGAAGATGCTATCCTTCCTCCATTGCATGCTTTTAGTCCCTTTATCAAATATAAGATAGCTGTAGTTTTGTGGATTGGTTTCTGTGTCCTCTATTCTGTATCACTGGTCCACCCGCCTGTTTTGTCACCAGTACCATGCTATTTTTGTTACTATTGATCTGTAGTATAGTTTGAGGTCTGGTATCGGTATACTGCCTGATTCACACTTCCTGCTTAGAGCTGTTTTTGCTATTCTGGGTCTTTAATTTTTCCATATGAATTTCATAATTGTTTTATCTATTTCTACAAGAAATGACCTTGAGATTTTGATTGGCATTGCATTAAACCTATAGAGAACTTTTGGTAATATCGTCATTTTGATGATGTTAGTTATGCTTATCCATGAACAGGGTATATTTTTCCATTTTCTAAGATTTTCTTCTATTTCTCTCTTTAGGGTTCTGTAGTTTTCATTGTATATGTCTTTCACCTCTTTTGTTAGGTTGATTCCCAAGTATTTTATTTATTTTTTTGATGATATTGTGAATGGACTGATTGTCCTCATTTCCATTTCAGAGGATTTGTCGCTGATATACAAAAATGCCTTTGATTTATGCGTGGTGATTTAATATCCTGCCACTTTGCTGAATTCATTTATTACCTCTAATAGTTTCTTTGTAGACCCTTTTGGGTCTGCTAGGTATAGAATCATGTCTTTTGCAAATAGCGATAATTGGAGTTCTTCTTTTCCTATTTTAAAGCCTTTAATTTCTTTAGTCTTTCTAATTGCTCTGGCCAGTGTTTCGATAACTATGTTGAACAGAAGGGGTGAGAGAGGGCATCATTGTCTTGCTCCAGATTTTAGGGGGAATGCCTTCAATTGTTCTCCATTCAGAATGATGCTAGCCTGAGGCTTAGCAAAGATTGCTTTTACAATATTGAGGTATGATTCTGTTATCCCTAGTTTTTCTAGAGTTTTGAACGTAAAGTGATGCTGTACCTTGTCAAATGCTTTTTCTGCATCTCTCGAGATGATCATATGGTTCTTATTTTTAAGTCTATTGATGTGATGAATAACATTTATTGATTTCCGTATATTGTACCAGCCTTGCATCCCAGGAATGAATCCTACTTGATTATGGTGCACATTTTTTTTTATATATATGTTTTTGAGTCTGATTCGCCAGAATTTTTTTGAGGATTTTTGCATTTTTCCTGAAATACCTTGAAAAGTATTGGTTTTTGTTCTTCTTTAAAGGTTTTGTATAATTCTGCTCTATACCCATACGGTCCTGGGCTTTTCTTAGTTGGTAGTATTTTGATGGTTTCTTCTATTTCCTCAATTGATATTGGAATGTTTAAGTTGTCTATATCCTCCTGACTCAATCTGGGCACATCATATGACTTAAGAAATTTATCAATGCCTTCACTATATTCTATTTTATTGGAGTATATTAATTCAAAATAATTTCTGATTTTCTTCTGTATTTCTGAAGTGTCTCTTGTTATATTTCCTTTTTCATTTCATATGCTAGTAATTTGAGTTCTCTTTCTTCTTCTCTTTGTTAGCATGGCTAAGGGTCTGTCGATTATATTTATTTTTTCAAAAAACCAATGTATTGTTTTGTCAATTTTTTTAATTGTTTCTTTTGTTTCGATTTCATTAATTTCTTCTCTGATTTTAATTATTTGTTGCCTTCTACTTCTTTTGCTGTTGTTTGCTCTTGTTTGTCTAAGATTTTGAGATGAAGTATGAGATCATTTATTTGTTGGTTTTTTCTTTTTCTAAGGAATGAACTCAAGCAATGAATTTTCCTCTTGGAACTGCTTTCAATGTGTCCCATAGATTCCGATATATTGTGTCTGTGTTTTCATTTATCTCTAAGAATTTTTTAATTTCTTCCTTGATGTCTTCTATAACCCATTGATCATTCAGAAACCTATTGTTCATTCTCCAAGTGATGAATGATTTTTCCTTCCTTTTTTTATCGTTGATTTTTAATTTCATTCCATTATGATCAGATAAAATGCATGGTATTATCTCTACTCCTTTTTATTGTCTAAGAATTGCCCTGTGACATAATATATGATGTATTTTTGAGAAGGATCCATGTTCTGCTGAGAAAAAAGTGTAACTTCTTGATGATGGGTTGTATATTGTATATATGTCAATTAAGTCTAGGTTATTAATTGTGTTATTGAGTTCTATAGTTTCCTTATTCAACTTTTGTTTGGAAGATCTGTCCAGTGGTGAGAGAGGTGTGTTCATGTCTCCCATGATTACTGTATTGTGGTCTATTAGACTCTTGAAATTGAGAAGAGTTTGTTTGATGAACAAAGCTGCACCATTGTTTGTGGCATATATATTTATGATTGTTATGTCTTGTTGGCGTATGGTTCCCTTGAGTAGTATGTAGTGTCCTTCTTTATCCCTTTTGATTAACTTTGGCTTGAAATCTATTTTATTTGATATGAGTATGGACACTCCTGCTTGTTTCCGAAGTTCATAAGAGTGATACGATTTTTCCAAGTATCACCCTCAGTCTATGTATGTCTTTTCCTATAAAATGCGTCTCCTGTAGGCAGCATTTTGTTGGTTCTTGTTTTGTGATCCATTCTACTAGCCTGTGTCTCTTAATTGGTGAGTTTAAGCCATTAAGATTTTTGGTTATTATTGAGATATGGGTTGTTCTTCCAGCCATATTTGTTTATTTATGTTACTAAACATAGTTTGTTTTCCTCTTTGATTATTTTCCCCCCTTTAATGTCCTACCTCCCACTGTTGGTTTTCATTGGTATTTTCCATTTCCACTTCCTGTAATGTTTTGCCGAGGATGTTTTGAAGAGATGGTTTTCTAGCTGCAAATTCTTTTCACTTTTGTTTATCGTGGAAGGTTTTAATTTCATCTTCCATCTGAAGCTTAATTTCGCTGGATACATGATAATTGGCTGGAACCCATTTTCTTTCAGTGTTTGAAATATGTTATTAAAGGATCTTCTAGCTTTCAGAGTCTGTGTTGAAAGATCAGCTGTTATCCTGGTTGGTTTACCACTAACTATAATCTGCTTCCTTTCTCTTGTAGCTTTTAAAATTCTCTCCTTATTCTGTATGTAGGGTATCTTCATTACAATGTGTCTAGGTGTGGATCTCTTATGATTTTGCACGTTCGGCATCCTGTAGACTTTTAGGATTTGGGATTTTGTCTCATTCTTCAAGTCTAGGAATTTTTCTCCTATTATTTCATTGAATAGATTGCTCACTCCTTTGGTTTGGACCTCTATACTTTCCTGTATCCCAATGACTCTTATGTTTATTCTCTTTATGTTATCCCATATTTCTTGCAGTTTTGCTCATGGTTTCTTAACAGTCTTGCTGAGCTGTATATGTTCTTTTTGAGTTGAAATACTTTGTCTTCATTGTCTGATGTTCTATCTTCTAAGTATTCTGCTCTGATGGTAGTATTCTCAATTGAGTTTTTAAGATGGTTCATTACTTCCTGCGTTTCTAAGATTTCAGTTCGTTTGTTTTTTATAACCTCTATCTCCCTGTATAGTTGATCTTTGCTACTTGGATTTTTTTATGTAATTCATTGTCGAAGTGATCTTTCATTGACTGATTTTTGCTGTCTAATGTCTTCCTTGAGATTCCAGATCACCTGAAGCATGTATATCCTGAATTCTTTATCTGACATTCCATATGCTGCATCTATTACCTCTTCTAAAGTTGAGTTGACCTGCATTGCTTGTGGTCCTTTCTTTCCTTGTCTTTTCATACAGCTTGCGTTTCTTTCTGCTCGGTGAAACTGTTGTGTTTTTGTAATTTTCCCCCTGTATATTTATATTGCTCTTGTATTGTGGAAAAGTCTCCATTGCAGGTGCGGTTGGCGGCTGTGCTGCTCCTCCAATTGGGGTGATCTGTCTACCATGCTGACCGGCCGCTAGGCCTGTTCTGCCGGTCGGTCGTACGTCTGCCTACCTTGCAGGCATGGGTGTCGGCTCTGCTCTGCCCCTACTCCAATTGGGGTGACGTGACTACCATGCCGGTGGGTCGCTGGGCCTGTTCCAGGCACAGGTGGCAGCTCTGCTCTGCACCTCTGGCTTGATGACAAAATGAGAGAGACTCAGATGTTTGTGACTCACTTTCTTTACCAGGAGACCAACTATTTCTCTCGCCGCTGGTATCGATGAAGTTATCTCCTCCACTGCTTTGTGATCACATCAGATGTCTGCCATGTTTGTATCCCATGTAAATGGCAGCATTTCATTCCCTTTGTCGGGTGACGAAAGCAACGGGTGAGTCCTGACCGGCCCTCACAAGCCCCGTCTCAATCCTGTTGCCACTGTCTATGAAGGCTCAGTTGGCATTTACCTCTACAGTATTCAGCAGGACCCAGACCAAGAAACAGTTTCCGCAGGTTCTTTAGCCCTGGGCCAGAGCAGTTCCGGGACCCGGAATTCAGCCGCTCCGGGCTCGGTGTATGTTCTGATAGGAGAACGATCCAAGAAGCAATTTTCATGGGTTCTTTAGCACTGACCCTGAGTAATTTGTCTGCAAGATGAAGGCGAATGGCAGCCTGAAATTACCTATTCTGTATCTGAATGAGCTGTGATCAGTCGAAAACAGGGATGGTGACATCAGCTCTCCAAGATGGTGACCGCTATCTTCCTCTGTGGTCTCACCGGTGTGGAAAACCGAATTGGACCGCTTCCTTCCCCCATTTCAAACCCAGAATTCAGCACTGAGCACAGTGATTGCCCAGATGGCAGGAGCCCGCATAATCCACAGACTGTATCTTTGTGTTGCTCTCTCGTCGTTTCCCAGCGCGCATTGCAGACACTAGCCGTGGGGCGATTTGCTAAATAAGCAGCGTGACCCTCCGTGAGGACAAATTGCTGGTGTTTGAGTCCCCGTAGCTGGTCCTTGTGCAATGGAAATCCTTCCTGTAGGTTTTGGAGCACACCAATTTTCCTGGAAATTTCTAATAAGATAGATTTTAGCCGTTCTAACTCGTCCTTCTCCTGCAAAGTGACGCGGTACAGGTGGGTAATGAACTCCCATCGCTGCCATAATATGATCCCCTGAAGTTAGTTTTCAGTACTAGGAAACAAACATGTATTTCAGGTGGAAAAATATTCCTGAGAATAATCTTCTCAAACGTTGATTATAAATCCAAATACATGAATATGAATGAATTTAGTTAGTGTATAATAAGACACATATATTTTATATTTTGAATAATCAGCAGAGTGAATACACACACACACACACACACACACACACACACACACACACACACCTAAATACAGACATTACAAAGTAGCATTATGTATGGCAATCGAAATTCACCATGAAATATATATCATCCACAGATCCAAAAATATTGATTTTACTAAATATGGATTTATGTTGTTCAACTAGGAAGCTCACCCATAGGTTGAATTTTCAGTTCCAACAGCATTTAGAAGAAGTGTTTTATTCTAACAATTTGTATTTGCAAAGTCAGTTACCTCACAAATATGTACGTGTGATACCATGTAGTATTCTATATGTGCATATAAAAATGCATGTGCTGAATCAACTACAGAGAAAGGGAGACAGGAATTCACATATTTGTTAACTTTAAAAACACATAGAGAACTATTTTAACTACAAATTGACAAGATTTATAACACCAACCCTTTATCATGCAAAAGGAAAGTACAACTATACACCATGCCTCCTCTGAACTGGTTGTATTTCTATTCTGTGTGGGTTATTTTACTCCATCATATTAGGATTAGTAGTCAGAGTCTAGTAGGTTTTGGGTTAGTGTCAGGGATTCAGTATTTCGAATTGAAAATAGGAAAATAAATTCAATATTTATGCAAATATGTGATACAAAAAAATGTTCCCACTCTCATCCAGAACAATGCCTTGACATCATCTTCGCTTAAAGTAAGACACAATTAGAGGACATGATTTACAAAAATCTGTGAATACATATCTGGAATGGAATATGCTCAGGAGTTCATATACTTGGAGGTGGTATAGGAGTTTCCAAAAGTAAGGGACAGGGTAAACACTCCACAAACATGGAGCTCTGCTGGCCTAAAGACTTTTGAGAAACTGCCTCTGAGTTTGGGCACTTGAAATATATGTTGCTGTCAGGAGGTTTAGCTTCCGTTCTAGTTAGACCATCATAACTGGGTCTGCCTCTATGTGACCTGGAGGACATTGTTTCTTATTTCCCAATGAACATGAGGCAGCAGTGCTGAATTTTTTCTTTGTAGGTAAACTGTAGCCACTGCGCGCTAAGTGTCTCCTCGTCTTTACTGTAAAGCCATTTTTTCATCCTCCACTTTTTGTGGTGTTTCTTGCTGCTGCACTGGGAGTTTGGTATCTGTTTCTTGAAATACAAGGAGTTCCACTGGGACAAAGTGCTGGAGGGAATTCTGTCACATGTGGTGGGTCAGGGTCTGCAGGAGAATGCACCAAGCAAGCTTCTTTCCCACAGAGCTTGCCCCATTGACCATAGCAACCTGATTCTGAATATTGTCCTGAAACCTCTCCATATAACAAGATGCTTTTACATACAAGGGTCTGCTGGATGCAAAATGTCAGTCACAAGCCATTTGGAAGCCAATGGCAGATAAACATGGCCTCACCACAGATGTTATTTCAGACACCTCCCCACCACTGCTCTAGGCCAACTACTCAGCAGGCTCCAAATTACTGGCATCTCTGTTCTACAGCATTTTCGTGAAACCAAGTCAATCAAGGCACTGTCTGGTATACTCATAATCAGCAACAGGAATCCAAAGTTTCTCCAGTGCCACTTGGTCAAGGGAATTTCAAAAATTTGGTGGTATTTATCTAGCTATTTTTTAAGGATGAAGTTGGAGGCACTGTGGGTTTCCAATCATTCAGGAACCATTAAATGGCGAGGAAACTCATTTGAACGAAAGAAATGGAGAACTATCACAGGCAAAGCTTCCCAAAGTGTGGCCAAAAGGTCACATGAAGCCAGGCTCATTGAGGTCTACAATGTGAGCTCCATGTGTGTTATGACTCTCAACTATGGCTGCCAAGTCTTTGACAATAAAATCGTGTGATATCCTGGCTGAGATTACTTATGCTCTGTGGAAAGCCACCCTGGGCCTAGATCTCAGTTTCCAAGGGCGAATCTCGTGTGTGGCCTCCTAAAATCTCAACACAATTCATGGCAATACTTCTCTGAGGACAGTTCCACAACTCAGTCTCTAAGGGGAATCACACCAGAGTTCAAGCCCAGGTGGAACCAGACATCTCTTCCAACCGCCACACAAATGACCACAATTAAAAACAAAAGACTCCCACATGGCACTCATCTTCTTCCATATAGACACTAATAATAACCTCTGGCTTGAGGTTTTCATGAGGGGCACAGACCAACACAGTGTTCAAAATAAGCACCCTCGCACCTCATTTGTCACAAGTCAGGGTTGCCTGGACACCCTTCCTTTGAACACGGAATGATCATAGAGCCCTGCCTTTAATACTGCTCCACAATTCCAATTTGAGGCTTACTGACTGTGGGATTTAGATTCTTTATGTGAACTGGAGTCATGAGTAATCACAAGCACCAGTGGGCTAGACTCTGCAAGGCTTTGAAGTACTCATTTGATGCAAAGGATCCCTATTCTCACTTGATGGAGATCAGGAACCTTACAGAGGAAGGCGAGAGACGTAGTCCACAATAAATGCTTTTTGGACATTTTGGATTTGGGTGCACACATGGGATCTTTCTTTAGGTCCATTAGGTGCTGAGTATCTAAGCCACAGCCTCACACAGGGCCAAGTGGCCAATTCAGACACATCCCTTTCCAAACAATTAAGCAAAGAGCCCCAGGTGATGCCCATTCATTTCCATTTGAAAACTGTTTTCTTCAGGCTTCACAAAGGCATGGCCTAATCAAAGACCTTCCTGTTATTCAGTGCAACAGAAGAATAGGTATGCAAAAGGCCCAAAGCAGGGTTTCTCCACAGAGACTTTACTGGTCACATTGATATCTGAGTTTTCTGAGATGCTCCAATTCCCTTCAGCTATCCTGTACATGGCCATGTCCCAGAGCTTGGAGGTGGTACATATCTTGGACACATAACCATGAGCCTATTATGGTTTGTGGCTAGAATTCAGGCAGAAAACAGGAACTTAGGAAGACAGTAGGTGTTGCCCATCCAGAAGGCAAGCCAAGTCCATCTATAAATTGGGAAGGATGAATGCTGGGAAGCTTTCTACTAGACAGAACACATCCATTGATGCATGCTCTTTCTAATGTCTTCATCCACGAACACAGTGGGATACCCAGACATAGAAACACACTCCTTGTCAAACGACTTTCTAGAAACCATCCACTCCAAAATGAACATACTGCCTTTCCTACCTATTCTCAGAAAATGAGACAAGACCACAAACTCACACCCAACCCACAAAGGCACCTCCTTCCCCCAAGTAGGTCTGTGACTATCCGGAGTGTCCTCTTACTGGTGGGCCATACTATGTTCCCAGAAATGGCCTGTCCTGTCTCAGATCTGGTCTCCTTGGCCAACTCTGTGAGGTTATTAGGAGCCAGCGGTGAGCCATTACATGGAGATGACTTTTTCTCTCTCAGGTCCTTCAGAGCTGCATACATCTTCTCCAGGGATCATTTCTGTATGGACCTTTGAGGATCTTAGCATGTGGAAGATCTGCTACATTCCTATATTGAAAGACCAACTCTGTCTCTAATCTTCTGTAAAGTTAGATTGAGGGAACAGTGTATGGTTAGGATTAATAACATGTTCGATATGAATTAGGAATCATTCTGCAGGAATGATTGGGAAGCTGCAATATTTACAAGAAAATATAGGTGAAATATTAGTATGAAAACAGAAATGTAGGTAAGATTTGAAGCCCAGAAGGGCATTGGGCCCTTGATTGGGATACTTAGATTTGAATTATTTTCTGCAGAGATGTCTCAGATAAATTCAGTACAATGGCATAGGACCTTGTACGTTGGATGATGGAATGTTGAAGAGAACTTCTAGTCAAAAAGGGATAGTTGAAATTATTAGAAAGATATTCAGTTTCAGAAAGAAGAGTGAGTATAGGTTTTGGACAAAAGTTCTCCAGCAATAGGGTTTCGGATAGAGAGTGAATTTAAATGTGAGCACATGTGAAGAGTCAGTCACAATGATGAACTGGGGAAAATATGTCGGTAAGCAGATATCAATAGAGACATTAAGAAATCAGGAAAAGTATAAAGTGAGTGATAGGATTAGATATTTTCAACAGGGTTGAGTTTGAATATATAATCTAAGGAAGAAAAAAATATGTTGTCACAAATAGGATTGACATTTGAGAACATTAGGCAACATGTACATGGATGTTTTTAGTAATCCATGCTCACTTTCAATTTAGGCTTTGGTACAATCATATGTTTGACCTTTGCATTTTGGGTCCAGAATATTACTGTGATAAAATGTATATGTAGATTGGGTGACATAAGTATTTCT
The DNA here is from genome assembly GCF_048772815.1 of Callospermophilus lateralis. NCBI lineage: Eukaryota > Metazoa > Chordata > Mammalia > Rodentia > Sciuridae > Callospermophilus > Callospermophilus lateralis. The sequence goes on from NW_027514634.1 coordinate 357,040, forward strand.
TATACCATTTCTGAGAGCAATATTTTGAAGATGTATAAATTATTATTGGCGGTACAAAGATTTGTACTCTGTGTCTATGAATATAGAATTAATGCATGAATTGACAATACTGTGAATAAATAATATAACTGTTTCCACTTTAAATAATGGATTGAATTGATATGTGAAAATATACACAAAAACTTATATTGATATACAATCATTCATTCCAACCAGTTACACATCTAATTGTATAATTGCGTTATGTTTTATTATAAAGATTGTGTGAGATTTGCTTCAAAAGTGATTATAGAAATCGAAAATAATGTGTTTGGAAAGAAGTCTCATTAAAAGACCAGTCAAGAAACCTGGAGGAATACATGTGTTCTGAAGCAGTAAGTGATTGAAAGAGAAACAAATGCCTATAAATTTGTGAATTTGTGGATGAAATATATATCCTATGATGTGCATGAAGTGAAGAAATATTAACGAACCAATGTTGAATAAAAATGAACATCAAAATACACACCATGTCCCATAGGAATCTAATTGCATTGATGTTAAACTGGGTCAATTACTGTAGAAATATTAGTATTTGTATGCACATTCACTGAAGTTAGTTTTAAGTACTAGAAAACAAATATGTAGTTCAGGTAAATGAATACTTCTGAGAATAATCTTGTGAAATTTTTATTATAAATCCACATACATGAACATGAATGAATTTCGGTAGTGTATATAAGACACATATATTTCATATTTTGAAAAATCTTGAGAGTGTGTATATATATATATATATATATATATATATATATATATATATATATATAAACACACACCCAAAACCCACACAGAGATATTAAAAAGTACCAATATATAAGCCAATCAATATTCATCATGAAATATATAACATCCACAGATGCAAAATAATTTATTTTACTGAGCATGGATTTATGTACAATGTTGTTCTCCTAGGAAGCTCACACATAGGTTGAATTTTCAGTTCCAACTGCTTTTAGGAGGAGTGATCTTTTCTCACAATTTGTATCTCCAAGTCAGCCAAGTCACAAAAATGTACGTGTGATACCAGGTAGGATTCTATATGTGCATATAAAAATACATGTGCTGAATAGGCTACAGAGAAAGGGCATATAAAAATACATGTGCTGAATAGGCTACAGAGAAAGGGAGACAGGAATTCACGTATTTGTTAACTACAAAAACCCATGGTGAACTATTTTAATTAAAAATTGACTAGATTTATAACACCTACACTTTATCATGCAAAAGGCAAATCCAACTATACACCATGCCTCCTCTGAACTGTTTGTATTTCACTTCTGTTTGCATTATTTCTCTCCACCATATTAGGGTTAGTAGTCAGAGTCTAGTAGGGTATGGGTTAGTGTCAGGGATTCAGTATTTTGAATGTAAAATAGGAAAATGAATCAAATGTGTATGCAAATATGTGCTACACAAAATTTTCCTACTCTCATTCACAACAATACCTTGACACTATCTTTGCCCCAAGTAAGACAAAATAAAAGAAGAAGATTTAGAAAATCTGTGAATACATATCAGGAATGGAACATGGTTACGAGTTCACAATATTGGAGGTGGTAGAGGAGTTTCCAAAAGTAAGGGACAGGGTAAATACTGCACAAATATGGAGATCTGCCAGCCTAAAGACTTCTGGAGAACCTGCCTCTGAGGTTGGCCACTTGAAGTATATGTTGTAGTCAGGACCTATGGCTTCCTTTCTAGTGAGACCACCAAAGCTGGGTCTCCATCTATGTGACCTGCAGAACATGGTTTCTTATTTTCCAAAGAACGTGAGGCAGCAAGGCTAAATTCTCTCTTTGTAAGTAAACTCTTGCCACTGAAGGCTAAGTGTGGCCCCATGTGGACTGTGAAGCCATTTGGTCATCCTCCACTTTTCATGGTGTCCTTGCTGCTGCACTGGGAGTTTGGTATTGGCTTCAGGAAATACAAGGAATTCAACTGGGTCACAGTGCTGGAGGGAGATCTGTCACGTGTTGTGTGTCAGGGTCTGCAGGAGAATGCACCAACCAGGCTTCTATCCCACATAGCTTGCCCCCTTGACCATAGCAACCTGATTCTGAACATTGCCCTGAAACCTCTCCATTCAACAAGATGCTTTTACATACAAGGGTCTGCTGGCTGCACCATGTCAGTTACAAGCCTTTTGGCAGATCCACATGACCCCACCACAGAAGTTTTATCACAGACCTGCAAAACACTGCTCTAGGCCCACTACTCAGCAGACTTTAACTTATTTGCATCATTGTTCTACACCATTTTCATGAAACCCAGTCAATCAAGGCACTGTCTGGTACACTCATGATGAGCAACAGGAAATCCAAAGTGTATCCAGTGTCACCTGGTGATGGAAATTTCAAATTTTTATGATGTTTATCTAGCCATTTTTCAAGGATGAGGTTGGAGGCACTGTGGGATTTAATTCATTCTGGAAACATTAAAAGGTGAGAAAGCCCATTTCAATGAAAGATCTGGAGAACTCTCACAGGCAAGACTTCCCAAAGAGTGGCCAAAAGATCAAATGAAGCCAGGCCCATTGAGGTCTACAATGTGAGGTCCATGTGTGTTTTTACTCTCAACTATGGCTGTCAAGTCTTTCAGAATAAAATCATGTGATATTCTGGCTCAGATTCCCAGTGCTCTGTGGGAAGCCCCCCGGGCCTAGATCTCAGTTTCCAAAGGCCACTACCATGTGTGGCCTCCAAAAATCCCAACACAATTCATGGCAATACATCTCTGCAGTCATTTCCAGAACTCAGTCTCTAAGAAGACTCACACCAGAGTTCAAGCCAAGGTGGACCCAGTCATCTCTTCCATCAGCCAAACAAATGACCACAATTAAAACCAAAACACTCCCACATGGCTCTCAACTACTTCCACATAGACACTCATCATAACCTCTGGCTGGAAGTTTCCATGAGGGGTGCAGCTGAAGACAGTATCCAAAATATGCTCCCTACCCTCATTTGTCTAATGTCAGGGTGGCTTGACAACCTATCTGTGAACAAGGAGTGATCAATTAGGCCTGCCATTAATACTGCTCTGCTTCTCCAATTTGAGCCTTATGTCTGTGGGGTTTAGATTCTTTATGTGAATTGGAGTTATGAGAAAATCCAAGCACCCATGGGCTTGCCTCTGCAGGGCTTTGAAAAACTTTTTGAACCAAAGATACCTATTCTCACTTGATAGAAGTCAGGAACCTTACAGAGGAAGGCGAGAGACTTCATCCACAAGACTGCTCTTTTTCCATTTTGGTTTTGGATGCACACATGAGATCTTTCCTTGGATTCATCAGGTGGTGAGAATCTAAGTCACAGCCTCACACAGGGCCAAGAGGCTGATTCAGACACATCCCTTTCCACGGCAATTAAGCAAAGAGCCACAGGTGATGCTCATTATTTTCCATTAGACAACTGTTTTCTTCAGGTTTCACAAAGGGGTGGACTGAGGCAAAGACCTTCCAGACATTCAGGGCAACGGAACAATAGGTAAACAAAAGGCCCAAATCAGTGTTTCTCCACTGACACTTTACTGGTCACACTGATATCTGAGTTTTCTGAGTTCCTCTCCATTCCCTTCAGCTATCCAGTACAAGGCCATGTTATAGAGTTTGGAGGTGGTACATATCTTTTACACAAAACCATGAGCCTATTCTTGAGAGTGGCCAGAATTTAGGAAGAAAACAGGAACTTAGGAAGATAGCAGGTGTTGCCCATTCATAAGGAAAGCCGTAGTCCATTCATAAATTTGGCAGGATGAATGCTGAGAAGCTTTCTACTAGACAGAACAATTCCATTGATGCATTCTCTTTTCTAATGTCTATAACCACAGACACAGTGGAATACACAAACCCACAACCACACCCACAAAGGCAACTCTTTCCTCCAAGTTGGTCTGTGACTATCCAGAGTGTCCTCTGACTGGTGGGCCATACTATGTTCCCCAAAATTGCTTGTCCTGTCTCAAATCTGCTTTCCTTTGCTACCTCTGTGAAGTAGTCAGGAGTCAGCGGTGAGCCAATACCTGCTTTATCAGAAAAGAATTATCTTCAGAGCTTCCCTGGCATTTGGCCATCCTCACATCTGTAGGTAAGTGCCGCAGCCCGGCTGGCTGGGCAAAATAACCGGGGGGGTGACGAACAACTTGGGTAGACTGATGCAGCAGGAGTGGAAGCCAATTATTGTTGAATAAGAGCGGTATTTATACATTTTACACAGCCTATCTAATTAGCATGAAATAGATACAGCAGTCAAACAATAAGGAATCTCCACACTTAATGGCTCTCTTTTGTTACTTCACAAACCACTCCCTCTGGCATTTTGCCAGGCGCCATTCAGACTTTTTTTACAGACTCTAACATTTCTCTGGCAAAATAACAGGTGCCAATCTGACTTGTTTACAGACCTTAACAGGTAAGAAGAAAGACTGACTCTGTCTTTGGTAAATTCAAACAAGTGAGACCACTGGGACTGGGATTGGTAATGGCTCTGGGTGCCTGGCTTCCTGGATCCCAAGTTCAGAGACTTTTATCATCAAGGAAGTGAGGTGTGGTCACTTCTTTCAGGAACTGAATGAGGTAACTGCCTTGGCAACCACTTTGTCCTAACAGTTGCTTCCAAGGGTCCCATGAGATGGAGGCTGCCCCTACTTCCTGTGACACTTTCATATGTTAGAATGGTATATCAACCATACGCACCTGGGAAGAGCTTTCCACACAGGCCTGGTTTGGTCTACTCTACATTAAGAAGAGTGAGGCTGATTCAGACACATTCCTTCATCCTACCAGGTTCTTTGCCATGGAGATGTCTTTTGCTCTCTCAGGTCCTTCATAGCTGCCTACATCTTCTCCAGAGATCATTTCTGCATGTACCTTTGATGTTCTCAGCAGGTGGAAGATCCCATACATTCCTGTATTGTAAGACCAACACTGTCGCTGCTCCTCAGTAAAGTTAGATTGAGGGAACAGTGTATGATTAGTGTTATTAACATGTTCGATATGGGTTAGGAACCATTCTGCTGGATGAATAATGGTATTGGGAACCTGTGATATTTATAAGAATATAGAGGTGAAATATATGTACGAAAACAGAAATCTAAGTAAGATTTGAAGCCCAGAACTTCATTTGTCCCTTGATTGGGATACTTAGCGTTGAATTACATTCTGCACAGATGTTTCAGATAAATCGATATACAATGGCATAGGACCTTTCACCTTGGATGATTGAATGTAGAAGAGAACATCCAGTCAAAAAGTGATAGTCGGTAGGATTAGGAAGATAGTTGGTAGGTTTAGGAAGAAGAATGAGTGTAGGATTTGGAACAAAAGTTCTTTAGAACTAGGGTATCACTAAGAGAGTGAATGTAAATATCAGCACATGTGATGAGGAAGTCACAATGATTATCTGGGGAAAATATGTAGGAAAGCAGATATCAATAGAGACATTACAAAATCAGGCAAAGTATAAAATGAGTGACAGGATTAGACATTTTCAACATGTTTGAGTTTGAATATATAATCTTTGGAAGAAACAAATATGTAGTCACCAATAGGATTTTCATTTGAGAGCATTAGGCAACCTGGACATGGATGTTTTTAGTAATCCATGTTCACTTTCCATTTAGGTTTTGTACAATCATAAGTGTGACCTTTGCTTTTTATGTCCAGAATATTACTGTGATAAAATGTATATGGAGATCAGGTGACATGGGTATTTCTTCCACCATTTCTGGGAGCTATATATTGAGGACGTATAAATTAGTATTGGGGGTACAAAGAGGTGTACCTGTGTCTATGAATATAGAGATAATTCGTGAATAGACTGTACTGTGAATAAATAATATAACTGGTTCCACTTTAAATAATGGATTGAATTGATATCTGAAACTAAGTAAGAAATCTTATATCGATATACAACCATTCATTCCAACCAGTTATACATCTAATGGTAATATTAGTGTTATGGTTTATTGTGACGGGTTTGTGCGTTTTGCTTCAAATGTGATAATGGAAATCGAAAATAATGTTTTTGGGAAGAAGTCTCATGAAAAGAGCAGTTATGAAACATGGAGGAATACATGTTTTCTCAAGCAGGAAGTGATTGAAAGTGAAACAAATGCCTATAAATTTGAGAAATTTTGATGAAACATATATGCTATGATGTGCATAAACTGAAGATAGTAATGTACCAGTGTTGAATAAAAATGAACGTCAAAATACACATCATGTCTCATAGAGTCTACTTGCATTGATGTTCAACTGGGTCAGTTACTGTAGAAATATTAGGATTTGGGGGGGAATTAATAATACAATTTATTTTAGCACTAGCATGCCACAGAATGTAGAGGAAAGATCAATGGATTTTTAGTTATAGCACTAATAATCTAACATTTAGTGACTATTTTGGATAGTCTAGAAATTACATAAGGCTATGTAACATATTTTTTTTATTTAACATTCATCAAAGCTTGGAATTTTCGTAATATTTCTTCTTTTTTCTTTTTTTATTTTTTCAGTTGTTGATTGACCTTCATTTTGTTTATTTGTATGTGGTGCTGAGAATAGAACCATGTGCCTCACACATGCTAGATAAGCATGTTACCTCTGAGCCACAAACCCAGCCCCTCCACTTCTATCTTAACATCATACACTCATGTCCCTCTTCTTTACTCACTTTCTTCCTCATTTTCCCCCTTCTCTCCCTTCCTTTTTGGTTTCCCCTTCATATCTATTTTTCTCTCATGTCATTACAAACAGTAGTATGCTATGAAATTTAAATTTAAGACTGTTTTTTATAGTCATTCTTTTTCTTGAGAAAATTTAAAAATTATAATCACCTGATAGATATATTACAATACATTTATTATACATATGTATCTATATTCATGCATATGCATTACATATATTATATATATATATATATATATATATATATATATATATATTTAAAAGTACTTTGATTTTCCTGTTAGAAATAATATAGACCAAGTCTTTCTTAATTCTCAATTCTTCCATAATTAACATCTTACAGTGAAAATCAAATAAACATATTTAAGTAAACAGGTATCATTCTTATTTATCAATACTGATAATTTAAAGTTTTATATCACATTAAGCTGTAATGTGGCATATTAACTCTTATGAATTAGAGAAATTTTATTTGAACAACCTATTATTTAAGGACCATATGCACTGACATTTTAAATGGCTTTCTTGTGATTTCAATTTCTATCAATTGTGTATTAATTGCCAAATACTTATTTTAGTACTTTTCATGTTCAAAATTGATATAAAGTCAATTGTTTAATTCTTCTTGTAAGTAGTTACTTATTACAGTAGGGACATTATTAATAATACTACATCTTTATAAGAAAAATGGTACAAATTTATTTTCATGCAAAATTAAGAATAATTGTATGCTCTAGATGTTTGATTGTTGATACATATAACAAAGAGCTTTTGATGAGTCTCTTCCCCAGTAAAACATAAAATGCAAAGATATAGTTAGGTTTGTATGTCCAAATAAAGATAAGAAAAAATACACATTATCAGCTAGAAACTATTAAATAAAAGATGAAAAGAACAATCCAACACATTGTACGAACTTGTCAGATGAGGTAGTATTCTGGAAGAATAGCCTAAGACTAGACCTTGTCCATGACAAAATATTCACGAAAAAAATGAAATATGAAAAGTGTAGAAAATGCTATGAATTTTTCATGAAGTTAGGTGAATTATCCTTTAATCTCAATTTATGTGCATTTTCTGGTAAAATAAATTTGTGATATTCACAAAACAAAGTTTCTGTATAGCAAAATGAATACATCTGAACCCATTTTTAGCTGATTTCTTCCCACTAAATTTTAAACCTTTATTTATTTATTTATTTTTATTGGTTGTTCAAAACATTACAAAGCTCAAGATATATGATCTTTCATACATTTGACTCAATTGGGTTATGAACTCCCATTTTTTCCCCAAATACGAATTGTAGAATCACATCGGTTACACATTCACATTTTTACATAATGGCATATTAGTGACTGTTGTATTCTGCTACCTTTCCTATCCCCTACTATCCACCCTCTCCTCCCCTCCCATCTTCCCTCTCTACCTCATCTGCTATTGTTCAATTCTCTCCATTGTTTCCCCCTCACTTCCCCTCACAACATCTTATATGCAATTTTGTGTAACATTGAGAGTTTCCTACAATTTTCATAAGCTTTCCCTTCTCTCTCCCTTTCTCTCCCCCCATTCGTCTTTGTTTAATGTTAATCTTTTCCTCATGCTCTTCCTCCCTGTTCTGTTCTTATTTGCTCTCTTTATAACAGAGAAGACATTTGGCATTTGTTTTTTAAGGATTGGTTAGCTTCGCTTAGCATAATATGCTCTAATGCCATCCATTTCCCTGCAAATTCTATGATTTTGTCATTTTTTGTGCTGTGTAATACTCCATTATGTATAGATGCAACATTTTTTTATCTATTAATCTATTGAAGGGCATCTAAGTTGGTTCCACAGTCTAGCTATTGTGAATTGTGCTGCTATGATCATTGATGTGGCAGTATCCCTATAGTATGCTATTTTAAGATCCTGAGAGAACATTCCAAGAAGGGTGATAGCTGGGTCAAATGGTGGATCCATTTCCAGCTTTTCCAGGAATATCCATACTTCTTTCAAAATTGGCCTCACCAATTTGCAGTCCCACCAGCAGTGTACAAGTGTATCCTTTTCCCCAAATCCTCGCCAACACTTATTGTTGTTTAACTTCATAATGGCTGCTGATCTTACTGGAGTCAGATGGTATCTTAGGGTGGTTTTGATTTGCATTTCTCAGACTGCTAGAGATGGTGAGCATTTTTTCATGTACTTGTTGATTGATTGTATGTCCTCCTCTGTGAAGTGTCTGTTTAGGTCCTTGGCCCATTTGTTGATTGGGTTATTTGTTATCTTATTGTTTAATATTTTGAGTTCTTTGTATATTTTGGATATTAGGGCTCTATCTGAAGTGTGAGGGGTAAAAATTTGTTCCCAGGATGTAGGCTCTCTATTTACCTCTCTTATTGTTTCTCTTCTTGAGAAAAAACTTTTTAGTTTAAGTAAGTCCCATTTGTTTATACTTGTTATTAACTCTTGGGCTATTGATGTCTTATTAAAGAATTTGGAGCCCGACCCCACAGTATATAGATCATAGCCAACTTTTTCTTCTATGAGACGCAGTGTCTCTGATTTGATATCTAGCTCCTTGATCTATTTTGAGTTAACTTTTGTGCATGGTGAGAGAACGGGATTCAGTTTCATTTTGTTGCACATGGATTTCTAATTTTCCCTGCACCATTTGTTGAAGATGCTATCCTTCATCCATTGCATGTTTATAGCCACTTTATCAAATATAAGAAAGTTGTAATTTTGTGGATTGGTTTCTCTGTCCTCCATTCTATACCATTGGTCCACCTGCCTGTTTTGGTACCAGTACCAAACTGTTTTTGTTACTCTTGCTTTGTAGTAAAGTTTGAACTCTAGTATCGCTATACCTCCCGATTCACACTTCCTGCTTAGAATTCCTTTTGCTATTCTGTGTCTTTTGTTTTTCCATATGAATTTCATGATTGCTTTATCATTTCTACAAGAAATGCCGTTGGGATTTTGATTGGCATTGCTTTAAACCTGTAGAGAACTTTGGGTAATTTCGCCATTTTGATGAATTTAGTTCTGCCTATCCATGAACAGGGTACATTTTTCCATCTTCTAAGATCTTTTTCTATCTCTCTCTTTAGGGTTCTGTGGTTTTCACCTCTTTTGTTAGGTTGATTTCCAAGTATCTTATTTTCTTTGAGGATATTTTGAATGGAGTGGTTTTCCTCATTTCCATTTCAGAAGTTTTGTTGCTGATATACAGAAATGCCTTTGATTTATGCATGTTGGTTTTATATCCTTCATTTATTAACTCTAGCAGTTTATTTGTAGACCCTTTTGGGTCTGTTAAATATATTACCATGTCATCCACAAATAGCGATAATTCAAGTTCTTCTTTTCCTATTTTTATGCCTTTAATTTCTTTTGTCTGTCTAATTGCTCTGGCTAGTATTTCAAGAACTAAATTGAATAGAAGTGGTGATAGAGGGCATCCCTGTCTTGTTCCAGATTTCAGAGGGAATGCCTTCAGTTTTCTCCATTTAGGATGATCCTAGCCTGAGGTTTAGCATATATAGCTTTTACAATGTTGAGGTAAGTTCCTGTTATCCCTAGTTTTTCTAGTGTTTCGAACATAAAGGGATGCTGAACTTTGTTGAATGTTTTACTACATCTATCGAGATGATCATATGGTTCTTGTCCTTAAGTCTATTGATGTGGTGAATAGCATTTATTGATTTCCGTATATTGAACCAGCCTTGCATTCCAGGGATGAATCCTACTTGATCATGGTGCACAACTATTTTGATATGTTTTTGTATTCAATTCACATGGATTTTATTGAGAATTTTTGCATCCAACTTCATTAGAGATATTGGTCTGTAGTTTTCTTTTTTGAAGTGTCTTTGTCTGGTTTTGGGATCAGGGTGATTTTGGACTCCGAGAATGAATTTGGAAGAGCTCCTTATTATTCCATTTCTTGATATAGCTTGAATAGTATTGGTATTAATTCTTCTTCGAAGGTTTTGTTGAACTCTGCTGTATACCCATCAGGTACAGGGCTTTTTTTGATTGGTAGTCTTTTGATGGCTTCTTCCATTTCTTTCTTTGTTTTTGGTCTGTTAAAATTGTGTGTGTCTTCTTGACTGAATATGGGCAGATCATATGACTTAAGAAATTTATCGATATTATAACTATCTTCTATTTTATTGGAATATAGGATTTCAAAATACTTTCTAATTATCTTCTGTATTTGTGTACTGTCTGTTGTGATTTTGCCTTTTTCATTCCGTATCTTAGTAATTTGAGTTCCCTCTCTTCTTCTCATCCTTAGCATGGCTAAGGGCCTGTAAATCTTATTTATTTTTTCAAAGAATCAACTTTTAGTTTTATCAATTTTTTCAATGTTTTTTTTGTTTGTTTCAGTTTCGTTGATTTCTGCTCCAATTTTAATTATTTCTTGTCTTCTACTACATTTGCTGTTGTTTTGCTCTTCCTTTTCTAGGTTTTTGATGTGTACTGTGAGTTTATTTATTTGTTGTTTTATTCTTTTTTTGAGGAAAGAACTCCAAGAAATGAATTTCCCTCTTAAAACTGCCTTCTTTGTGTCCCATAGATTCCAGTATGTTGTGTCTGTATTGTCATTTGATTCTAAGAATTTTTTTATCTCCTCCTTTATGTCTTCTGTAACCCATTGATCATTCAGTAGAATATTGTTCATTTTACATGTGATGTAGGATTTTTCCTTCCTTCTATTCTCATTGATTTCCAGTTTCATTCCATTATGATCAGATATGGTGCATGGTATTATCTCCACGCCTTTATATTTACTAAGAGTTGCCCAATGGCATAATATATGGTCTAACTTGGAGTAGGATCCATGTGCTGCTGAGAATAAAGTGTATCCACTTGATGATGGTTGATATATTCTATATATGTCGGTTAAGTCAAGGTTATTGATTGTGCTGTTGAATTCTATAGTTTCTTTATTCAGTTTTTTATAGAGGATCTGTCTAATGGCGAGAGCGGTGTGTTGAAGTCACCCATAATTATTGTGTTGTAGTCTATTTGACTCTTGAACTTGAGGAGAGTTTGTTTTATAAGCGTTGCAGCTCAATTGTTTGGTGCAAACCAATTGATAATTGTTATGTCTTGTTGGTGGATGGTTCCTTTTAACAATATATAGTGTCCTACTTTATCCCTTTTGATTAACGTAGGTTTGAAGTTGATTTTATATGATATGAGTATGGCCACTCCTGCTTGCTTCCGAGGGCCATGTGAGTGGTAAGATTTTTCCCAACCTTTCACTTTCAGCCTGTGTATGTCTTTACCTATCAAAAGAGTCTCCTGAAGGCAGCATTTTGTTGGATTTATTTTTTTGATCCAGGTTACTAGCCTATGTCTCTTGATTGGTGAGTTTAGATTTTTAACATTTAAGGTTACAATTGAAATATGATTTGTACTTCCAGTCATGTTTATTTATTTATTTATTTTAATTTGGGTAGTTTTTACTTTTTGGTTATTTTCTTACCCCTTTACTGAGATACCTCCCACTGTTAGTTTTGGGCACTATTTTTCAATTCCTCTTCTTGTAGTATTTTGCTCAAAATGCTTTGCAGTGCTGGTGTTCTGTCTGCGAATTCTTTTAGCTTTTGTTTATCAAGAAAGACTTAATTTCATTGTCAAATCTGAAGCTTAATTTTGTTGGATACAGTATTCTTGGTTGGAATCCATTATTTTTCAGTGTTTGAAATACATTGTTCAAAGATCTTCTCGCTTTCAAAGTCTGTGATGAAAAATCAATTGTTAACCTAATTGGTTTACCCCTGAATGTTATCTGCCTACTTTCTCTCGTAGCTTTTAATATTCTCTCCTTGTTCTGTATGTTGGCTATCTTCATAATTATATGTCTTGGAGTTTGTCTATTATGGTTTTGAATGTTTGAGGTCCTGTAGGCTTCCAGGATATGGCAATCCATTCCATCTTTCATCTCTGGGATGTTTTCTAGAATTATTTCATTTAATATGTTGTCCATTCCTTTGGTTTGAATCTCTATGCCTTCTTCTATCCCGATGACTCCCAATTTTGGTTTTTTTATGACATCCCATATCTCTTGAATAGTTGCTCATGGGATTTAAGCATGTTTTCTGTGTTGACTATATTCTTTTCAAGTTGACAAACTTTGTCTTCATTATCTGATGTTCTGACTTCTACTTGATCTAGTCTATTTGAAATATTCTTGTTTGAGTTTTTAATTTGGTTTATAGTTTCCTGCATTTCTAGAATTACTGTATGATTTTTTAAAAGATCTCTATCTCCTGGTAAACCTTGTTCTTTGCCATTTGAATTTGGTTGTTTAATTCATTTTCAAAATATACTTTTATTTCTTGGACTTGCTGCCTCATGTCTTCTCTATTATTCCTTTCCATCTGAGTTAGGTATGACTTAAGTTTTTTTCCCTATCCCTGTTTCTGTTGCTTCTAGGTTCTCCTGTAGTATTAAGTTGTCCTTCATTGTTTCTACACCTTTTTTTCCCCTTGTTTTTTCATGATGTTCATGTTATTTTCTGGCTCTATTTGATTGCTGTGTTTCTGCTCTCTTCTATAGATTTGTTATGGGTTTATATATCTCTGTTTTCTCTCCTTTGTGTTGCTAGACTATGCCTGCTTAAGTGGATTTCGCTGTTAAGGAATTCTGACAGCCGAGCTCCAGTGATGTCACCTCTCTGCTGTGGTGGGCCCCAGGCTCCTTGCCGGAGTGTCCGAATTGGGGGGCTGGACTGGATTGTCTCTTGTTGGTTTCAGCTCCCGGTCGCTGGCATGCCGGCAGTCTCCAGCCACCCAGTAGCGCGGGCAGCGGATGGGCTGTCGCCGGCGGGTGGGTGATCTCTAGCCACACAGTTGCGCGTTCGGTCGTCGGCAGGCGAGCGTTCTCCAGCCATCAAGACATGCCGTCAGCAGGTGGGCTGGCACCGGCAGGAAGGTGGTCTCCAGTTGCCCAGTCACACTGGCAGCGGTCTGGCGTTCTCCAGCCACCCAGTCAGGAGGGCCTGGCCTCTAGTCCCCTGGTTTATCCTGCTAGTCCTGATTTCTCCTGCTAGACCAGATTTCTCCTGAGTGATGCTTCTCGGCAGCTCAAACTGTTCTCCGGGTCTGCCGTTTGTTGGGTGGGGAGGGTGTCTATTGTGAACCCTGGAACTCTATTGTTTTAATATTTTCCGCTTGCCCCTCGCCCCGCACTGGCTAGACAAGTTTCATTTTTGCCGCTGATGGGAAAGGGAGATGAAGGTCAGGTGCCTCTAGTTTTCCCCCAGTCTTTATGCAGACTTGCTCTGATTATCCCTCCCCCAAAAGCCTAGGAGAGATTTTATGCGAATTTTCCTCTGTATGTGAGATGAGCTGAGAAACACACACCTGTTTTATTGTTGCAATCTGTCTGGGAGTGGTGGTGGTTACTTCAGCTCTCCAAGATGGTGGCTGCTGGTTTCCTTTGTGGAGTTTCCACTTTGGGGGATAGAAATGTACTGCTAACTTTCCCGTCTGAAATCCCAAATTCAGCTGGGGGCTCAGTGGATGCTCAGCCAGCAGGATTCCACAGAATCTGCAGCAACGTTTCTCCCTGCTTGCTGGTCGCTTCTCGGTGGTGCCTCACCATTTGTAGACACGGGGCAGGTCACGCGGATAAATCAGAATGGATCTCCGGTTGCACAAGTGGCTTGTGTTTGAGACTCAATTACCGGACCTCGGTGGTGGAAATCATTCTTCTAGATTTCGGTAAACACCCATTTTCCTGTAAGATCCTAACAAGATAGTTTTTCATCGTTCTAACTCGTTATTCACCTGCGCAGTGGCAGGGTACACTGGGTGTGATACACTGTCTTCACAGTCATCTTGCAATGCCGAAATATTAGGATATGGATGCACCATTTACTGAAAACTGTTTCAGTACTAGGAAAAAATATGTATTTCAGGTGGATGAATATTTCTGAGATTAATTTTTTAAAAAGTAGATTATAAATCCACATACATGAATATGAATGAATTTAGGGAGTGCATAATAAGACACAAATATTTCATATTTTGAAAAATCCGGAGAGTATATATATATATATATATATATATATATATATATATATATATACATATACACACACACACACAGACATTAAAAACTAGCAATATATATGTCAATTGAAATTCATCATGAAATACATATCATCCACAGACCCAAAAATATTCATATACTTAACATGGATTTATGTATAATGTTGTTCAACTAGGAGGCTTACCCATAGGTTGAATTTTCAGTTCCAACAGCATTTAGGAGGAGTGATCTCTTCTCAAAATTTGTATTTGCCAAGTCAGTCACCTCACAAAAATGTACGTGTGATACCAGGTACGATTCTATATGTGCATATAAAATTACATGTGCTGAATAGGCTACAGAGAAAGGGAGACAGGAATTTACATATTTGTTAACTTTCAAAACACACGGAGAACTATTTCAACAAAAAATTGACTAGATTTATAACTTCTAACCTATATAATGCAAAAGGCAATTCCAACTATACACCATGCCTCCTCTGAACTGCTTGTATTTCTATTCTGTTTGAGTTTTTATTCTCTATCATATTACGATTAGTAGTCAGAGTCTAGTAGGGTAGGGGTTAGAGTCAGGGATTCAGTATTTCGAATGGAAAATTGGAAAATGAATCCAATGTGTATGCAAATATGTGCTACACAAAATCTTCCCACTCCTCCAGAACAATGGCTTGACATTATCTTCGCCCCAAGTAAGACATAATTAGAGGAGAAGAGTTAGAAAATCAGTGAATACTTATCTGGAATGGAATATGCTAAGGAGTTCACTACCTTGGAGGTGGTAGAGGAGTTTCCAAAAGTAAGGGACAGGGTGAACACTCCACAAACATGGAGCTCTGCTGGCCTAAAGACTTCTTGAGAATTTGCCTCTGAGTTTGGTCACTTGAAACATATGTTGTTATCAGGAGCTTTAGCTTCCTTTGTAGTGAGATCATCAAAGCTGGGTCTGCACCTATGTGACCTGTAAAACATAGTTTCTTATTTTCCAATGAACATGAGGCAGCAGTCCTGAATTTGATCTTTGTAGGTAAACTGTGGCCACTGGGTTCTAAGTGTCTCCCTGTGTGGACTGTGAAGCCATTTGTTCATCCTCCAATTTTCATGGTGTTTCTTGCTGCTACAATGGGAGTTTGGTATTTGCTTCATGAAATACACGGAGTTCAACTGGGACACAGTGCAGGAGGGAGTTCTGTCACGTGTGGTATTTCAATTTCTGCAGGAGAATGCACCAACCATGCTTCTATATCACATAGCTTGCCCCATTGACGATAGCAAATTGATTCTGAACATTGCCCTGAAACCTCTCCAAATAACAAGATGCCTTTACTTAGAAGGGACTGCTGGCTGCATCATGTCAGTCACAAGCCATTTGGAAGCCAATGGCAGATCCACATGGCCCCACCAGAGATGTTTTATCACTCACCTGCCTACCACTGCTCTAGGCCCACTAATAATCAGGCTCCAACTTATTGGCATCTCTGTTTTACACAATTTTCATTAAAACCAGTCAATCAAGGCAGTGTCTGTTATACTCATGATCAGCAACAGGAAATCCAAAGGTTCTCCTGTGCCAGCTGGTCATGGAAATTTCAAAAATTTCATGGTATTTTTCTAGCCATATTTCAACAATGAAGGTGGAGGCACTGTGAGTTTCAGTTCATTCCAGAACCATTAATGTTGACGAAGCTCATTTCAATGAAAGCTCTGGAGAAATCTCACAGGCAATGCTTCCCAAAGAATGGCCAAAAGGTCAAATGAAGCCAGGCCCATTGAGTTCTACAATGTGAGGTCCATGTGACTTTTGACTCTCAACTACGGCTGCCAAGTCTTTCAGAAGAAAATTATGTGATATCTTGGCTGTGATTACCAGTGCTCTGTTGAAAGCCACCCTGGGCCTTGATCTCAGTTTCCAAGGGCGACTCTCATGCATGGCCTTCTAAAATCCCAACACAATTAATGGCAATACTTTTCTGAGGTCAGTTCCAGAACTCAGTCTCTAAGGGGAGAAACACCAGAGTTCACGTCAAGGTGGACCCAGTCATCTCTTCCAATCACCACACTAACAACCACAATTAAAACCAAAACAATCCCACATGGCCCTCATGTTCTTTTATATAGACACTCATCATAACCTATCGCTGGAAATTTCCACGAGGGGCGAAGCCCAAGACAGTCTCCTAAATAATCTCTCTTGCCCCTAATTTGCCTAAATTCAGGGTGGCCTGGACACCATTCCTGTGAACCAGGAGTGTTCAAATAGGCCTGCTGTTAATACTTCTCTGCTTCTCCAATTTGAGGCGTATTGACTGTGCAGTTTGGATTCTTTATGTGAATTGTAGTCACGGGAAAACTCAAGCAATTTAGGGATTTGAAGAAATGATTTGGCCCAATGGATCCCTATTCTAACTTGATGGAGGTCAGGAACCTCACAGAGAATGGGGAGAGACTTCATCCACAATAACTGCACTTTTGGCCATTTTTGTTTTGGATGCACACATGTGATGTTTCTTTAGATTCTTCAGGGGTTGAGAATCTAAGCCACGGCCTCACACAGGGCCAAGAGGCTGATTCAGACACTTCCATTTTCAAAGGAATTAAGCAAATATCCACAGGTGATGTCCATTCATTTCCATTTGAACCTGTTTTCTTCAGGCTTCACAAACGGATGTCATGAGGCAAAGACCTTCCTGACATTCAGGGCAACAGAACAATAGGTAAGCAAAAGGCCCAAAGCAGGGTTTCTCCACTGAGACTATCATGGTCACACTTATATCTGAGTTTTCTGAGATGCTCGACATTCCCTTTAGCTATCCAGTACATGACCATGTCACAGGGCTTGGAACTGCTACATATCTTGGACACAAAACCATGAGCCTATTCTGGAGAGTAGCCAGAATTCATGAAGAATGCAGGAATTTTGGAAGATACCACATGTTGCCCATCGATCAGGCAAGCTGAAATCCATTCATAAATTCGGCAGGATGAATGCTGGGAAGCTTTCTGCTAGACAGGAGACAACAATTGATGCATTCAGTTTTCTAATATCTAAAACCATGCACATAGTGGGATACACAGACATAGAAACACTTGCTTGCCAAACGACTTACTATAAACAGTTCACTCCAAACCAAACAAACCACCTTTCCTACCTATTCTCAGAACATGAGACAAAACCACAAACCCACACCGACAACCACAGAGGCACCACCTTCTACAAAGTATGTCTGTGACTATCCAGAGTGTCTTCTGACTGGTGGGCCAACTTATGTTCCCCGGAAAACACCAACTCTGTGAACTTGTCAGGAGCCAGCGGTGAGCCACTATCTGCTTTCTCAGGAAAGGCCCCTCTTCTGAGTTTTCCTGGCAGTTGGCCATCCTCATATCTGTAGGTACCATGAAAGACTGACTCTGTCCTTGGTAAATCCAAACAAGTGAGCCCACTGGGACTGGGACTGGGACAGGCTCTTGGTACCTTGCTTCCTGGATCCCAAGTACCGAGAGTTCCATGACCAAGGAAGTGAGGTGAGGTCACTTCCTTCAGGAACTGAATGAGGTCACTGCTTTGGCAACCACTTTGTCCTAACAGTTGCTTCCAAGGGTCCCATGAGATCGAGGCTTCTCCTACTTCCTGTGACACTTTCACAAGTTAGAATGGTATATGAACCATAGGCACCCAGGAACAGGTCTCCAAAAAGGACTGTTTGTGTCCATCTTCTCTACATTATGAACAGAGAGGCTGATTCAGACACAACCCTTCATCCTGACCAGGTTGTTTGCAATGGAAGATGACGTTTGCTCTCTCAGGTCCTTCATGGCTGCCTACATCTTCTCCAGGGATCACTTCTTCATGGACCTTTGAGTTTTACAACAGGTGGAAGATTCTCTACATTCCTGTATTGTAAGACCAACTTGGTCCCTGCTCTTCTGTGAAGTTAGATTGAGGGAACAGTGTATGGTTAGGGTTAATAACAGGTTTGATTTGGGTTAGGAATTATTCTAATTGATGAATAATGGTATTGGGAACCTGTGATATTTATAAGAATATATAGGTGAAATATAAGTATGAAAACAAAAATCTAGGTAAGATTTGAAGCCCAGAAGGGCATTGCGCTATTGATTGGGATAATTAGCTTTGATATACGTTCTGCACAGGTGTTTCAGATAAATCGATAATCAATGGCATAGGACCTTGTACCTTGGATGATTGAATATAGAAGTGAACATCCACTAGAACAGGGATAGTCGGTAGGATTAGGAAGATATTCGATAAGTTTCAGAAGAAGACTGAGTACAGAATTTGGACCAAAAGTTCTTTAGCAATAGTGTATTGGGTAGAGAGTGAATGTAAATGTCAGCACACGTGAAGGGTCAGTCACAATGGTGAACTGGGGAAAATATTTAGGTAAGCAGACATCAATAGAGACATTAGGAAATCAGGCAAAGTATAAATTGAGTGATAGGATTAGACATTTGCAACAGGGTTGAGGTTCAAAATATAGTCTTAAGAAGAAACAAATATGTAGTCACCAATAGGATTGACATTTGAGAGCATTAGGCACACTGGACATGAATGTTTTCAGTAATCTATGCTCACTTTTCATTTAGGCTTTGATACAATCATAAGTGTGACCTCTTCTTTTTGTGTCCAGAATATTACTGTGATAAAATGTATATGTAGATTAGGTGACATGAGTATTTCTTCCACCATTTCTGGGAGCAACATTTTGAAGATGAAAAAATTAGTATTGGGGTTACAAATAGATTTACTCTGTGTCTATGAACATAGAGATAATTTATGAATAGACGATACTGTGATTAAATATTATAACTTGTTCCAACTTTAAATATTCGATTGAATTGATATCTGAAAATAAACAGAAAATCGTATATTTATATGCAATCATTCATTCCAACCAGAAATACATCTAATGGTAATATTAGGGTTATGGTTTATCATGAAGAGTGTGTCAGTTTTTCTTCAAAATGATTATGGAAATCAAAAAAAAAAAGCGTTTGGAAAGAAGTCTCATGAAAAAACAATCAAGTAACCTGGAGGAATACATGTGTTCTGAATCAGGAAATGATTGAAAGTGAATCAAAATCCTATAAATTATTGAAGTTGTTGATGAAATATATATCCTATGATGTGTATAAACTGAACAAATAGTAATGTACCAGTGTTGAATAAAATGAACTTCAACATAGACATCATATCCAAGAGGAATCTAGTTGCATTGATGTTAAACTGGGTCAGTTACTGTAGAAATATTAGGATTGTATGCACCACTCACTGAAGTTAGTTTTCAGTACTATAAAACAAATATGTAATTCAGGTGGATGAATATTTCTGAGAATAATATTGTGAAAAGTTGATTATAAATCCACATACATGAACATGAATGAATTTAGGTAGTATATGTAAGACACATATATTTCATATTTTGAAAAATTTGGAGAGTGTATCTATATCTATATCTATACCTATATATACACACACACACACACACACACACACACAACACACACACCCAGGCAATAAAATGTAGCAATATATATGCCAATCGAAATTCATCATGAAGTATATATCATCCACAGATGCAAAAATATTTAATTTACTGAACATGGATTTATGTATAATGTTGTTCTACTAGGAGGCTCACCCATAGGTTGAATTTTCTGTTCCAACAGCGTTTAGGAGGAGTGATCTCTTCTCACAATTTGTATCTTCCAAGTCAGCCACCTCACAAGAATGTACATCTGATACCAGGTAGGATTCTATATGTGCATATAAAAATACATGTGCTGAATCGGCTACAGAGAAAGGGAGACAGGAATTCACATATTTGTTAACTTTAAAAACACATGGAGAACTATTTCAATTAAAAATTAACTAGATTTATAACACCTACCCTATATCATGCAAAAGGCAAGTGCAACTATACACCATGCCTCCTCTGAACTGCTTGTATTTCTATTCTGTTTGGGTTATTTTTCTCCATCATATTAGGATTTGTCATCAGAGTCTAGGAGGGTATGGGTTAGTGTCAGATGGCCCGGCTGGCAGGACACATCAACTTGGGTGTCGATCCTAGTTGGGGAGGAATGAAGGGACAAGAGACACGAGAGATGACAGCAAGACAGGAGTTCTGATCATGCTACAAACTTTTATTATTCTCAGAGGGTATTTATATGCTGCGGATGGGAAAGCTCTCTTATCGGCAGTTGCTGGATGTCTTCACAGGGTGAGATAACCTCAGGATGTTTCAGGTAGACAGATGGTAGCCGGATGTCAAAAGGAGATAGATGGCTGTGGGATGTCTCCCAGGCAGGTTGTGTCCCAGGGGGATGTTTCTTGTGTCAGTCTATTTTTTGAAGGAGAACTTCCTTCTAGCCCCTGACATCTCCCCTTTTGTTATATAAAATATTCGACCATACCTTACAGGCCATGGATTTAGGGGGTGATAGTGGCTCTGTTTCTCTAGGATGCCTTAGAATATCTCCTGATTTGAGTGAGCATCTTTCCTAGGAGATTTCGTGTTGGCTTTGGCATGTTTTTGGAGGAGACGTCTTTGAGGGGATAGCATGCCAACCGCCATGCACCAGAGCGTGTCATTCAGAGGTCTTGTGTTTGGGGATCCGTGGATCCATCCTCCTGCAGTCCTTCCTGGACCCTCCGTTATTATGGCCTAACGTGCTCATTCCAAGGGTGTGTCCTCCCCCAAGCGGAGGGGCCCATGGAGAACGAACCCTTATTGCAAGGGTAGAAGATGGTTGCTCAGAGCTGTTACTTATAGTTTTCTGTAAGAAAGAGAGATCTGTGGGGATGTAAACTTAATAAGCCTGTGAGAAGGGTTGAACATTCTTTTAAATGTTGGCAGTGCTGTCTTCCATCTCCAGACCATGATAGTGGACCTGTATGGGCTTAGAAACCAAAATATTAATCTGTTCTTTAATAAATTGTACCAGCCTCTTTATAATCAGGGGCCTATGGACACCATTAAAAGTAAACCCAACAAAGGGACTAATAGGGGAAGAAGGTAGGGTAGAAATCCATTATGCCCAATCCAGAGGGGATTTTCAAATAGTTCCCTTTGTCTCTTTTCTGGATCTTCTTGAAGCTGCTTAATTTTAATGCGTACTATGCCTGATTTATTGGCATAAACGCAGCATCGTTCCCCTAAGGCTAAGCAAATACCACCCTGGTTAGCTGTCAGCAAATCTAAGCCCCGTCTGTTTTGAAGGAACACTTCTGCCAGGGAATTTATTTGGTCCTGCAAATCTTTAAAGGTTCCTGATAAAGTTTGTACATAATTTATAAGTTGTTGAGACAGGCGATGGTAAGAGTGAATAGCCGTGCCTAAGCCACTGTACCTGTGCCCACAGCAGCTGTTATTCCAAGGCTGGCAATGAGTGGTAAAGCCTGTATTGCCCACCTATGTCTTTTGACTAAAGTGTCTAGGCTAGAAATTGGTAGAGGTTCATCTCCTTTGACAATAGTTATATCAGGGAGTAATAAAGCAAGAACACAACCAATGGTCCAATTCGCTGGAAGCGTGGGAAGGCCGAGTTTCCTCCACACATAAAAACTGTGCCATTGGAGGAACAAAGAGATGGGGTGGGTGAGGAATAATTTTATACTGTTGAGCAATTTCCAAAGGAAGTAAGTCGAACATCAGTATCATAGGTATTATTCTGCATCGCGCCTAAAAGAAATAATGTAAAAGTGCCTATAGGCTGTACTTTAAAGGGAAATCCGGGTTGGCATGTATTATCATTGTCCATGATAGAATTAATAGGAACTGCCATAGGCATGATTGCCCCTGCTGTCATGCAGAGCCAGCAATCACCAGCAAGGGTGGGGTTCGAATTATTAAGCTAGGAGAATGTAGTTTGCAAAATATCTAATGTATTGGTATCTAAACCTGGGAACTATGATTTAGGCTACATTAAGGGATGATATGTGAGCTCAGGGATTTGGGGTTTCAAAAGTTTGATTATCTGAGGATGCTTGACAGAATAAGTGGGTCCTCCACCATCAGAGACCCCTGTAGGTGCCTTAATGGGCCAGTAGGAACCTTTTCCGACAGTGCCTTGGCACCCAGCTGACTGTAGCTTGGTGTATTTGCCATCTCCTCCATGGTCAAAGAGAATGGGGGTATAATGAATAGTGGTCCCCCTGCTGCATGAGTTTTAGTTAGGGAGGCTTCAAAAAATTGTTCTCCCTGTTTATTAACACAAAGTGAAGCAGACACATTACAAGAGACATGCATCGCCTGGGTATGCGTACAAGTTGCAGAACAATTTTGGAGAGCTTTACTTGTACTAGGGGGAAATAATCTTTGGCTTGTTAACACATACCCATTTAGGCTGATGAACTCCTCCGAGATTATGGTCAACCTTGGCACGGAGGTAAGTCACCTTAGTCATGCAGTCAGCAGTCTGGGTCCAACTAGTGGGAGCCTCAGTCCAAAATCCTCCTTTGCATTCACGGGGGGGGCAAAAAGGTACTCCATGATGTTGGAAATTGGAGGTCCAAGGTCTCCGTGTTCAAACCTGTTCAGCAGAAGTGCCTTAAGCAGGATCCTCACACAGATTCTTGGCTGTATCTGAAATGGAGGAAAATTTGTCCTCAGGGGGAGGGCCTCCGTCCCTGGGTTGAGGTAAGTAATTTACCTGTTTAACCAGGCATTCTGGTAACCATCTTGGGGATGCTTGCTCTTGGTCCAAAACACAAGCTGAGCCTCATCCTCTGATGAGGATAGGATCTGGGCGTTTTCATTTATTTGTAATGGGATTGCACCACATAACAGGCGAGCGAACAGAATTGGACGAAGGATGCCAGTGTCTGTCTGTGGCCAAATGGCCTTCACTGTCTAAGGTAAGAAAAATAAGGGCAAATAATGCATGGTTAAGGCGATCCCTGGGAGTGGTAAATACAAGGGCGGAAGCCTTAAGACGGGATAGCCAAGTCTTTAAGCTAAGCTGGGCAAGTTCCACATGCCTTGGCCCTGAGAGTTGTATGAAATTTCAGTAGTATGACAAAATTGCAAGGTAGCACAAAACTGTTTAAACTTGGCACTGGTATATGCAGGACATTTATCTGTTTTAATATGTATTGGTTTACCCATTACGAAAAAGGCTGAAACAAGATGAGAAAGGACAACTTTGGTAGCCTCTCCAGAATGTGGTGATGCAAAACTAAAGCCGCTGAAAGTATCTATAGAAACGTATATATATTTGGTTTTTCAAAATTCAGGAAAATGAATAACATCCATTTGCTAAACCTGATTGGGCTGTAATCCTCGGGGGTTAACTCCCAAGTGTTGAATGGGGAGGGAGACAGTGCAACCAGGGCATGCTTTTACTATTTCTCATGCATGTTGCCTGGTAATTTTCCAAAGTAATCGATGGCTCTGGGAATTTAGATGGTGAAGATTTTGTAACTCCATGGCCTTTTGAATGGAGCCAACAAAAATTGGAAAGATGGAACGTGTTGCTGCATCAGCTTGGGCATTACCTTGTGTTAGAGGGCTCAGAAGGTCAGAGTGTGTCATGATGTGTCCTAAGGAAAATGCATGTTTTCTGGCCTGAATTAGCTGCTGAAGCTGGTGAAACAGAAAGGGGGAATTGGAAGAAGCCATAATGGTGGGTGAAATCTCCAGCAGGGGCACAGAAAGAGCAATGTAGGCACTGTCTGTATAAATATTAACAAGATTATCAAAAAAACTTTATGAAAACTTGTGTTATGGTGAACAATTCCACAAACTGAGCTGACTGATAGACAGTATCAAAGGTGGTAGGCTTGTTATTGACAACAAAGACTGCACGGCCATTACTGGAACCATCTGTAAAGACAGTAAGTTCTTGAGGAATGGGAGCCTTTTGAGTAATTTTGGGAAAAATAAATGAATGTAACTGGACAAAATTTAAAACGGGGTCATTGGGGATGTGGTTATGAATTGTTCCCAAAAAGCCTGATAGGGCAATACCCCATTGATCCATGTCTCTAGTAAAAATTGTAGTAAGGGTTTGGTCCTTAGTATATGGAATTAAAATATTATCAGGGTCTTTGCCAAAATGTTGTCGAGAAAGCAAACGACCTTCAAAAATAAGAGAAGCTACCTGAGCAAGATAAAAAGTAATAACCTTGGAGGATGTGGTGGATACAAGGACCAAAAGCAAGGGGCAGCCTTTATTTTTAAAATGTGGATCTCGCTGCCAAAATATTCCTGTGGGTGTATGAGGAGTGTGGAAAATAACCAGAACCAGAGGAAGGTTATAAGAAATTTGTGTAACAAACTTTTGGGCAATGGCTTCTGTGGCTTGGTTTAATGCATGTCATGCCTCGGGAGTAAGCTTTTGAGGGGAGGAGGGGTGGGAATCACCTATCAAAATATCATTAAGGGGCAAAAGTACACAAGTGGGTAATTTTAAATATGTTCCTAGCAATTGAATATCCCCCAGTAATATTTGAAAATCATTAAGTGTGTGAAGATGGTAAACACATAGTTGTATTTTAGGAATTTGGATCTGATTATCTTGAAGTTTAAGGCCCAAATAGGTATAAGGGTCCTGTGTTTGAAACTTATCTGGAGCTATCTGTAGTCCCAAGGTAGTGAGGTTTTGTAAAAGTCCAAGTAACAATTATTAAGGTCATGGGTATTAGGTGCAGCAATTAACAAATCATCCATATAATGTAAAATATAATTTTGTGCTCATCGCTCTCTCACAGGGTCTACTGCTTGAGCAACGTGTTTTTGGCAAAGACTAGAGCTGTTGGCCATACCTTGGGGAAGAACCTTCCATTGAAATCTCTGCATAGGGCCCTGAAAATTAATGTGAGGGAGACTAAAGGCAAAATAGGGTCTATCCTCAGGATGTAAAAAGATGGTAAAAAAGCAATCTTTTAAGTCAATAACCATTTTACAATAGTTTTTTGGAATCGCCACTGGTGTGGGAATGCCTGGCTGTAGTGCTCCCATCGGGCGCATAACTTTATTAATGGCACACAAATATTGTAAAAGGCACCACTTGCCTGATTTTTTCTTGATAATAAAAATAGGAGTAATCCATGATGAGGTTGAGGGCTTTACATGGCCGGCTGCAAGCTGTTCCTGCACTAACGTGGAGGCAGCCTCCAATTTTTCTTGGGTAAGGGGCCACTGATCCACCAACACAGGAGTCTGAGTCTCCCAAATAATTTTATCTGCATGGGGTACAGGAGGGTCAGGGACTGACACTAAAAATCTGAATACACAAGTCCACATGTATTTGTTTTTGTATGGGTTGTATAGCCTCCACCAGTCCTTGTTTCAGTATCCCCAGGCCTGTACCAGGAACAAAATTCATAGGAAGCATTTGATGAGTCACCATGGAATTGGGACTGGCGAGAATAACTTCCAATAACTCAAAATATCTCCTCCCTATACGTTAACAGGGAGGTCAGAATCAACGAAAGGAGTGACAGTTGACTTATTACCATCTTTATCAGTGCAGCTAATAGACCTAGAGCTGACCAGAGGATTTTTGTATTTTCCTATCCCTTTAAGGTCAGTCAAGGATGGAGTGAGGGGCTAACCTGATGGCTTGTATTTTTGAGAAATAATTGTGGCATCAGCTCCAATATCTAGAACTCCTTGGAATTCCTTTCCTTCAGTAAGTAAGGTAAGGGTGGGTCTATTGTGAGAAATGGGCTGAACCCAATACACATCAGAGAAGCCCAAGAAGGCAGTCCCCCGAGGTAGGTTTGGGTTTTGGAAATGCCTCCTGAATCCAAGGGAAGGAGAATTAATTGTGCAAGTCTTGTTCCTGCTGGGATGGCGGTAACTCCATTAATAGCAGTGGCCAGTATTTATATTTCTCCAGTGAAATCATTATCATTAATGCCAACGAAGACCTGAACACCTTGTATGGTAGTGGAGGTTCTTCCAAGATTAAGGGCACATGTATGAGATGGAGGGGGACCCATAATTTCATTGGGTATTATCTGGGGCCCTTGCATTGGGTCTAATATTGTATTTGTGGCAGCACAGAGGTCCAATTTTGTGCTGCCTGGGGTGGCTAGTTGGAGGGAGGCAATTGTGGAGAAGGATTTTGTGGTAGGTTAGGAGTTTAGGAGGGAACAAACTTTATTGCTCCTGTGTTTGTCGTGGGGGATGTTGTGGCCGGGGGCTGGCCCCGCAGGGAGTTTCCCGAGAAGTAGGAAGAAATAGGCTGTGTGAGGGCATTTGTCTTAGATCTACACTCACTGGCCCAGTGATGACCTTTACCACTTCTATGGAAAAGGGTAGCTGGGGGCGGTTAAGCCCCAGTTTGAGGAGACGCTATTCCTAGGCTTTGTTTGCCTGTGGGACACTCACATGCAAAATGGCCAGGTTGTTTACAAGTAAAGCAAGTACGTGAGCCAGGATTGTGAAAGGCCTTGGTAAAGGCGGTCCCTAAAGCCAGACCCATGGCATGGGCTGCACCCACGTCTGCACAGAGTATAATAACTTCAGAAAGTTTCCCTTTATCCTTATGTGGTTGAAGAAAATTCTGACATGCTGGGTTAGCATTTTCAAAGGCAAGATGTTTTACATAGGTGCTTTCACCTTCGCTTGGTAAATCCTATAGGCTGTGGCACGGTCCTGAGAGGTCGCGGGTGTTCTGAATGGTAGAGAGCTGCTTCCTTCTCCAAGATAGCGTCCTCCCCAGGGGTCAATGTGTCTCTGGGATTTAAAACTGGATAAAGGTGGTTTTTAATCATTGGAGCCTTATTAATTAGGGTCGTATTTTGAGGGGGACCAGGAAGGTTCTCAGGGTCCTGGGAAGACTGAGAAGGTTCTATGTCTATACTAATGATGGGCATGCAGAGGGGGAACGAGAGGTCTTTTGCATAATCTCTTCCCCAATCCTGACAAGTTGTAAGGTACCATTGTCAAAGCGAAAACTTTTAAGAATTTCATTAATTAAGTTCCAGTAAGAAAAGGTGGGAACTGGCATTTTTTCTGGGCCAAAGGATTCATAATAATCTTTTAAACAGTCTCCTACTCTAAGCCATTTTTGCCATCAATGGTCCCTTCAAGAGGAAACCATGGACACAATTCTCCTATGTATGAAAAGAAAAATTTTAAGTCCTTTTTCTTAACATGTGCCCCTCATGTCTTGAAGGACTCCTTGAGGCCTGAAATAAACAAATCATGTGACGATACTGCTTGTCACATGGTGCGTCACTCACCGTGCATCATCCCCACCTTCCTCCTGGATATGTCTCCGGGTGGTGTCTGCTGAGGCGATCGTGAGCTCCTCTTGACCAAGTCTTCCAGGAGGAAGGGGTTCCCCCTCAGTCAAAGGCTTGAGCCCCAGTCGGTGGGCGCCAGATGTCCCGGCCGGCAGGACACATCAACGTGGTCAGCGAACCTAGATGGGGAGGAATGAAGGGACAAGAGGCATGAGAGATGAGAGCAACACAGGAGTTCTGATCAAGCTGCAAAATTTTATTGCTCACACATGGGTATTAATATGCTGGATATGGGAAAGCTCTCTTATCAGCAGTTCCTGGATGTCTTCACAAGGTGAGATAACTTCAGGATGTTTCTGGAAGAAAGATGGCCACAGGATGTCTCAGGGACATATATGGCTACAGGATGTCTTCCAGACAGGATGTCTCCTGGGGGCTGTTTCTTGTAAGTGTCAGGCTGTTCTTTGAAGAAGAATTCCTTCTACCCCTGACAGTCAGGGATTCAGTATTTCGAATGGAAAATTCGAAAATGAATCCAATGTGTAGGCAAATATGTGCTACCCAAAAATCTTCCCACTCTCATTCAGAACAATGCCTTGACATTTCCTTCACTCCAAGTAAGACATAATTAGAGGAGAAGAGTTAGAAATCTGTGAATACATATCGGTAATGGAAAATGCTCAGGAGTTCACAACCTTCGAGGTTGTAGAGGAGTTTCCAAAAGTAAAGGACAGGGTAAAAACTCCAAAAACATGGAGCTCTGCTGGCCTAAAGACTTCTTGAGAAACTGCCTCTGAGATTGGGCACCTGAAATATATGTTGATGACAGGAGCTTTAGCTTCCTTTGTAGTGAGACCATCAAAGCTGGGTCTGCATCTATATGACCTGGAGGACATGGTTTCTTTTTTTCCTATGAACATGAAGCAGTAGGGCTGAATTCTCTCTTTATAGGTAAACTGTTGCCACTGGGGGCTAAGTGTCTTGCAGTGTGGACTGTGAAGCCATTTGGTCATCCTCCACTTTTAGTGGTGTTTCTTGCAGCTGCACTGGGAGTTTGGTATTTGCTTCACAAAATACGAGAAGTTCAACTGGGACACAGTGATGGAGGGAGTTCTGTCATGTGTGGTGGGTAAGGGTCTGCAGGAGAATGCACCAACCTGGCTTATATCCCACATAGCTTGCCCCCTTGACCACAGCAATCTGATTCTAAACATTGCCCTTCAACCTGTCCATATAACAAGATGCCTTTACATACAAGGGTATGGGGGCTGCACTATATCAGTCACAAGGCATTTGAAAGCCAATGGCATATCCACATCAGCCCACCACAGATGTTTTAACACACACCTGCACACCACTGCTCTAGGCCGACTACTCATCAGGCTCCAAGTTACTGGCATCTCTGTTCTACACCATTTTCATGAAACCCAGTCAATCAAGGCACTGTCTGGTACATTCATGATCAGTAATAGGACACCTAAAGGTTCTCCAGTGCCACCAGGTGATGGGAATTTCCAAAATTAATGATATTTATCTAGGCATTTTTCATGGATGAAGTTGAGGGCACTGTGGGTTTCAATTTATTCAGGAACCATTAAATGGAGAAGAAGCTCATTTCAATGAAAGCTCTGGAGAATTCTAACAGGCAAGGCTTCCCAAAGACAGGCTAAAAGGTCACATTAAGCCAGGCATTTGAGGTCTACAATGTGAGGTCCATGTGTGTTTTGACTTGCAACGATGGCTGCCAAGTCTTTAAGAATAAAATCATGTGATGTCCTTCCTGAGATTTCCAGTGCTTTTCGGAAAGCCTCCCTGGGCCTAGATCTCAGTTTCCAAGGGCGACTCTCATGCGTGGCCTCCTAAAATCCCAACACAATACACGGCAATACTTCTTTGAGGTCAGTTCCAGAACTCAGTCTCTAAGGGGAATCACATAAGGGTTCAAGCCCAGGTGGACATATCCATGTCTTCCAACGGCCACAAAAATGACCACAATTAAAACCAAAAAACTCCCACATGACACACCTGATGCAAAGACCTTCCTGACTTTCAGGGCAACAGAAGAATCGGTAAGCAAAATGTCCAAAGCAGGGTTTTTCCAATGAGGCATTCCTGGTCTCACTGATATCTGAGCTTTCTGAGATGCTCGCCATTCCCTTAAGCTATCCAGTACATGGCCATGTCACAGAGATTTGAGGTGGTACATATATTTGACACAAAACTATGAGCCTATTCTGGAGAGTGCACACAATTCAGGAAGAAAACAGGAACTTAAGAAGTTAGCAGGTGTTCCCCATCGATAAGTCATGCCGCAGTCCATTCATGAATTGTGCAGGATGAAAGCTGAGAAGCTTTCTACTAGACAGGACTCACCAATTGATGCATTTTCTTTTCTAATGTCTACAACCAGGGACACAGTGGTATAAACAGACATAGAAACACTCGCCTTGTCAAATGACTTACTAGAAACAGTTCCCTCCAAACCAAACAAACCGCCATTCCTACCTATTCTCAGAATATGAGACAAAACCACAAACCCACACCCACACCCACAAAGACACCTCCTTCCCCCATGTAGGTCTGTGACTATCCGGAGTGTCCTCTGACTGGTGGGCCATACTATGTTCCAATGAAATGGCCTGTCCTGTCTCAGATCTGGTCTCCTTGGCCAACTCTGTGAAGTTGTCAGGAGCCAGCAGTGAGCCACTACCTACTTTCTCAGGAAAAGCCCCTCTTCAGAGCTTTCCTGGTTTTGGCCGTCGTCACATCAGTAGGTAGCAAGAATGACTGACTCTGTCCTTGGTAAGTCCAAACAAGTGAGACCACTGGGACTGGGACTGCCTCTTGGTGCCTGGCTTCTTGGATACCAAGTTCAGAGAGTTCCATCAACAAAGAAGTGAGGTGAGGTCACTTCTTTAAGGAACTGAATCAGATCACTGCCTTGGTAACCACTTTGTCCTAACAGTTGCTTCCAAGACTACCATGAGATGGAGGCTGCCCCTACTTTCTGTGACACTTTCACAAGGTAGAATGGTATATCAACCATAGGCACCTAGGAACAGCTCTCCACACCAACCTGGTTTGGTCCATCTTCTCTACATTAAGAAGAGAGAGGCTGATTCATAAACAACCCTTCATCCTGACCAGGTTGTTTTCCATGGAAGCTGACTTTTGCTCTCTCAGGTCCTTCATAGTTGTCTACATCTTCTCCAGGGATCATTTCTGCATGGACCTTGAGGTTCTCAGGAGGTGGAAGATCCCCTACATTCCTGTATTGTAAGACCAACTCTGTCCCTGCTCTTCTGTAAAGTTAGATTGAGGGAACAGTGTATGGTTAGGGTTAATAATATGTTCAATTTGAATTAGGAATCATTCTGCTGGATGAATAATGGTACTGGGAACCTGCGACATTTATAAGTATATATAGGTGAAATATATGTATGAAAACAGAAATCTAAGTAAGATTTGAAGCGCAGAATGGGGATGGGCCCTTGATTGTGATACTTAGCGTTGAATTATGTTCTGCACAGATGTCTGAGATAGATCGATATACAATGGCATTAGACCCTGTACCTTGGATTATTGAATGTATAAGAGAACATCCAGTCAAAAAGGGATAATGGGTAGGATTAGGAAGATAGTCAGTAGGTTTAAGAAGAAGAGTGAGTATAGGATTTGGAACAAAAGTTCCTTAGCAATAGGGTTTGGATTAGAGTGTGAATGTAAGTGTCAGCACAATTGAAGAGTCAGTCACAATGATGAACTGCGGAAAGTATGTAGGAAAGCTGATATAAATAGAGACATTATGAAATCAGGAAAAGTATAAAGTGAGGGATAGGATTAGATATTTTCAACAGGGTTGAGTTTGAATATATAATCTTAGCAAGAAACAAATATGTTGTCACAAATAGGATTGAATTTTGAGAGCATTAGCCAAACTTGATATGGATGGTTTTAGTAATCCATGTTCACTTTACATTTAGGCTTTCGTGCAAACATAAGTGTGACCATTTCTTTTTGTGTCCAGAATATTACTCTGATAAAATGTATATGTAGATCATATGACATGAGTATTTCTTCCACCATTACTGGGAGCAAAATTTTGAAGACGTATAAATTAGTATTGGGTTTACAAAGAGGTGTACTCTGTGTCTATGAATATAGAGACAATGCATGAATAGACAATAGTGTGAATAAATAATATAACTGGTTCCACTTTAAATAATGGATTGATTTGATATCTGAAAATATATAAGAAATCTTATATTGATATACAATCATTCATTCCAACCAGTTATACATCTAATAGTAATATTAGGGTTATACTTTATCATGAAGGGTGTGTGAGTTTTGCTTCAAATTTGATTATGGAAATCGAAAATAATATGTTTGGAATGAAGTCTCATGAAAAAACCAGTCAAGAAACATGGAGGATTACATGTGTTCTAAAGCAGAAAATGATTGAAAGTGAAACAAATGCCTATAATTTTGCTAACGTATGGATGAAATATATATCCTATAATGTGCATAAACTGAAGAAATTGTAACATACCAGTGGTGAATAAAAATGAACATCAAAATACACATCATGTCCCATAGGAATCTACTTGCATTGATGACAAACTGGATCAATTATTGTAGAAATATTAGGATTTGTATCCACCATTCACTGAAGTTATTTTTCATTTCTAGGAAAAAATATGTATTTCAGGTGGATGAATATTTCCGTGAATAATCTTGTGAAATGTTAACTCTAAATCCACATACATGAATATGAATGAATTTAGGGAGTGTATAATAAGACACATATATTTTATATTTTAAAATATTTAGTGTGTGTGTGTATATATATATATATATATACACACACACACACACACACACACACACACACAGAGAGACATTAAAAATTAGTAATACATATGCCAATCGAAATTCACCATGAAATATATATCATCCACAGATCCAAAAATATTCATTTTACTGAACATGGATTTATGTATAATGTTGTTCAACTAGGAAGCTCACCCATAGTTTGAAATTTCAGTTTCAACAGCGTTTAGGCGGAGTGATCTATTCTCACAATTTCTATCTGTCAAGTCAGCCACCTCACAAGAGTGTACCTGTGGTACCAGGTAGAATTCTATATGTGCATATAAAAATACATGTGCTGAATAGGCTACAGAGAAAGGGAGAGAGGAATTCACATATTTGTTTACTTTAAGTACCCATGGAACTATTTCAATTAAAAATTAACTTGAATTATAACACCTACACTTTATCATGCAAAAGCCAAGTCTAACTATACACCATGCCTTCTCTGAAATGCTTGCATTTCTATTCTGTTTGGGTTATTTTACTCCATCATATTAGGATTAGTAGTAAGAGTCTATTAGGGTATGGGTTAGTGTCAGTTATTCAGTGTTTCAAATGGAAAATAGGAAAATAAATCCAATGTGTATGCAAATATGTGCTACAAAAAATTCCCACTATCATCCAGAACAATGCCTTGACAATATCTTCGCCCCTAGTAAGACACAATTAGAGAAGAAGAGTTAGAAAATCTGTGAATACATACCTGGAATGGAAAATGTTCAGGAGTTCACAACCTTGGAGGTGGTAGAGGAGTTTCCAAAAGTAAGGGACAGTGTAAACACTCCACAAACATGGAGCTATGCTGGCATTAAGACTTCTTGAGAAACTGCCTCTGAGGTTGGACTCTTGAAAAATATGTTGCTGTCAGGAGCTTTAGCTCCCTGTGTACGGAGACCATCAAAGCTGGGTCTGCATCTATGTGACCTGGAGGATATGGTTTCTTATTTTCTAATGAACATGAGGAAGCAGTGATGAATTCTCTCTTTGTAGATAAACTGTGGCCACTGGGGGCTAA
Organism: Callospermophilus lateralis; assembly: GCF_048772815.1. Lineage (NCBI taxonomy): Eukaryota > Metazoa > Chordata > Mammalia > Rodentia > Sciuridae > Callospermophilus > Callospermophilus lateralis. The sequence continues at coordinate 390,918 of NW_027514634.1, forward strand.
GTGTCTCCCTGTGTGGACTTTGAAGCCATTTGGTCATTCTCCAATTTTCGTGGTGTTTCTTGCTGCTGCACTGGGTGTTTTGTATTTGCTTCACAACATACAAGGATTTCAAATGGGTCACAGTGCTGGTGGGAGTCCTGTAAGGTGTGGTGGGTCAGGGTCTTCAGGAGAATGCACCAACCAGGCTTCTATCCCACATTTCTTGCTCCCTTGACCATAGCAACCTGATTCTGAACATTGCCCTGAAACCTGTCCATTTAACCAGATGCCTTTTCATATAATTTTCTGCTGGCTGCACCAAGTCAGTCACAAGCCATTTGGAAGCCAATGACACACCCACATGGCCACACCGCAAATATATTATCAGACAACTGCACACCACTGCTCTAGGCCCACTACTCAGCAGGCTCCAACTTACTGGCATCTGTGTTCCACACCATTTTCAAGAACTCCAGTCAATCAAGGCACTGTCTGGTACACTCATGAGCAGCAATAGGACATCCAATGGTTCTCCAGTGCCACCTGGTCATTGGGAATTTCAAAAATTTCATGGTATTTATCTATCCATTGTTCAAGAATGAAGTTGGAGGCACTTTGGGGTTTTCATTCATCCAAGAACCATTAAATGGTGAGGAAGCTCATTTCAATGAAAGCTCTGGAGAACTCTCACAGGCAAGGCTTTCCAAAGAGTGGTCAAAATGTCATATGCAGACAGGCCCATTGAGGTCTAAAATGTGAGGTCCATGTGTGTTTTGACTCTTAACTATGGCTGCCAAGTCTTTCAGAATAAAATCATGTGATATCCTGGTTGAGATTCTCAGTGCTCTGTGGAAAGCCACCCAGGGCCCAATCTCAGGTTTCAAGGGTGACTCTCATGCGTGGCCTCCTACAATCCCAACACAATTAATGGCAATACTTCTCTGAGGTCAGTTCCAGAACTCAGTCTCGAAGGAGAATCACACCCGAGTTCAAGCCCATGTGGACCCAGTCATCTCTTCCAACCGCCACACAAATGACCACAATTGAAACCAAAACATTCCCACATGACCCTCATCTTCTTCCATAGACACTCATCATAAACTCTTGCTGGAGGTTTCCATGAGGAGCACAGTCCAAGGCAATGTCCAAAATATGCACCCTTGCCCGTCATTTGCCTAAAATGAGGGTGGCCTTGACACCCTTCCTGTGAACCAGGAGTGATCAAATAGGCCTGCCTTTAATACTGCTCTGCTTCTCCAATTTGAGGCCAACTGACTGTCAGGTATAGATTCTTTATGTGATTTGGCATCATGGGAGAACCCAAGCACTTCTGCAGGAGTTCAAAGAACTCATTTGACCCAGAGGATCCTATTCTCACTTGATGGAGGTTAGGAACCTAACAGAGGAAGGCAAGAAACTTCATCCACAATGACTGATATTTTTACCATTTTCGTTTTCAATACACACATGGGAACTTTCTTTATATCCATCAGGTGCTGAGAATCTAATCCATAGCCTGACCCAGAGGCAAGCAGCTGATTCAGACACATCCCTTTCGAAAGCAATTAAGCAAAGCACCACAGGTGATGCCCATTCATTTGCATTTAAAAACTGTTTACTTCAGGCTTCAAAAAGGAGTGGCCTGAGGTAAGGACCTTCCTGACATTCAGGGCAACAGAAAAATAGGTAAGCAGAAGGCCCAAAACAGTATTTCTCCACTGAGACTTTCCTGGTCACACTGATATCTGAGTTTCCTGAGATGCTCGCCATTCCATTCAGCTATCCAGTACATGGCCATGTCACAGAGCTTGGAGGTGTTACATATCTTGGACACAAAACCATGAGCCTATTCTGGGTAGTGGCCAAAATTTAGGAAGAAAACAGGAACTTAGGAAGATAGTAGGGGTTGCCCATCCATAAAGCAACCTGCAGTCCAGTCATAAATTGGGTAGGATGAATGATGGAAAACTTTCTTCTAGACAGGACATATCCATTGATGCATTCTCTTTTCTTATGTCTACAACCACGGACACAGTGAGATACACAGATATAGAAACACTCACCTTGTCAAACGACTTTTTAGAAGCAGTCCACTCCAAACCAAACAAATCGCCTTTCCTACCTATTCTCAGAACATGAGACAAAACCACAAACTCACACCCACACCCACAAAGGCACTTCCTTCCCCCAATATGTCTGTGACAATCCGGAGTGTCCTCTGACTGTGGACCATATTGTTACCCTGAACTGGCCTGCCCTGTCTCAGATCTGGTCTCCGTGGCCAATCTGTGAAGTTGTCAGGAGCCAGCGATGACCAACTACCTGTTTTCTTAGGAAAGGACCCTCTTCAGAGCTGTCCTGGCATTTGGCCATTCTCACATCAGTAGGTACCAAAAAAGACTCTCTCTGCCCTTGGTAAAACCAAACATGTGATCCCACTAGGACTGTTACTGGGACTGGCTCTGGATGCCTGGCTTCCTGAATCCCAAGTTCAGAGAGTTCCATCACCAAGTAAGTTAGGTGAAGTCACTTTCTTCATGAAATGAATGAGGTCACTGCCTTGGCAACCACTTTGTCCTAACAGTTGCTGCCAAGGGTCTCATGAGATGGAGGCTGTTCCTACTTTCTGTGACACTGTCACAAGTTAGAATGGTATATCAACCATATGCACCGGGGAACTTCTCTCCATACAGGCCTGCTTTGGTCCATCTTCTCTACATTAAGAAGAGAGAGGCTGATTCAGACACATCCTTTCATCCTGTCCAGGTTCTTTACCATGTCAGAAGACTTTTGCTCTCTTTGGTACTACATAGCTGCCTACAACTTCTCCAAGGATCATTTCTGCATTGACCTTTGAGGTTCTCAGCAGGTGGAAGATCCCCTACATTCCTGTATTGTAAGACCAACTCTATCCCTGCTCCTCTGTAAAGGTAGATTGAGGGAACAGCGTATGGTTAGGGTTAATAACAGGTTCGAATTCGGTTGGGAATCATTCTGTGGGATGAATAATGTTATTGGGACCCTGCGAAATTTAAAAGAATATATAGGTGAAATATAAGTTTGAAAACCCAAATCTATGTAAGTTTTGAAGCCCAGAAGTGTATTGGGCCCTTGGGTAGGATACTTAGCTTTGAATTATGTTCTGCACAGATGTCTCTGATTAATCGCTATACAATGGCATAGGACCTTTACCTTGGATGATTGAATGTCGAAGAGAACATGCAGTCAAAAAGGGATAGTCGATAGGATTAGGAAGATAGTCAGTAGGTTTAGAAAGAAGAGTGAGTATAGGATTTGGACAAAAACTTTTTTAGCAATAGGGTTTCGGGTAGAGAGTGAATGTAAATGTCAGCACATGTGAAGAGTCATTCACAATGATGAACTGGGGAAAATATGTAGGAAAGTAAATATCAATTGAGACAAAAGGAAATCAGGCAAAGTATAATGTGAGTTATAGGATTAGACATTTTCAACAGGGTTGAGGTTGAATATATAATCTTAGCAAGAAACAAATATGTAGTCACCAATTGGATTGACATTTGAGAGCATTAGGCAACCTGGACATGGATGTTATTACTAATCCATGCTCACTTTCCATTTAGGCTTTGGCACAATCATAAGTGTGATCTTTGCATTTTGTGTCCATAATATTACTGTAATAAAATATATATGTAGATCAGGTGACATGAGTATATCTTCCACCATTTCTGGGAGCAATATTTTGAAGACGTATAAATTAGTATTGGGGGTACAAACAGGTGTACCCTGTTTCTATGAATATACAGATAATGCATGAATGGAACATACTCTGAATAAAACATATACTCATTCCACTATAAATAATGGATTGAATTGATATCTGAAAAAATACAGGAAATCAAATATTGATATACAGACATTCATTACAACCAGTTATACATCAATGATAATATTAGTATTAGGATTTTCATGAAGAGTGTGTGAGTTTTGCTTCAAAATTGATTATGGAAATCGAAAATAATGTGTTTGGAAAGAAGTCTCATGAAAAGAGCAGTAAAGAAACATGGAGGAATACATGTTTTCAGAAGCAGGAAGTGATTGAAAGTGAAACAAATTCCTATATATTTTTGAACTTTTGGATGAAATATATATATTATGATGTGCATAAACTGAAGAAATAATAATGTCCCACTGTTGAATAAATATGAACGTCAAAATACATATCATGTCCCATAGGAATCTACTTGCATTGATGTTAAACTGGGTTAGTTACTGTAGAAATATTAGGATTTGTATACACCATTCACTGAAGTTAGTTGTCAGTACTAGGAAACAAATATGAATTTCAGGTGGATGAATAGTTTGGAAAATAATCTTGTGAAAAGTTGATTATAAATCCACATAAATGAATATGAATGAATTTAGGGCGTGTATAATAAGTCACATATATTACATATTTTGAAATATCTGGAGAGTATATATATATATATATATATATATATATATATATATATATAGAGAGAGAGAGAGAGAGAGAGAGAGAGAGACATTAAAAACTAACAATATATATGCCAATCAAAATCCATCATGAAATATATATCATCCACAGATCCAAAAATATTCATTATACTGAACATGGATTGATGTATAATGTTGTTCAACTAGAAAGTTCACCCATAGTTTGAAATTTCAGTTCCAATAGCATTTACGAGGAGTGATCTCTTCTCACAATTTGTATCTGCCAAGTCAACCACCTCACAAGAATGTACGTGTGGTACCAGGTAGAATTCTATATGTGCATATAAAAATACATGTGCTTAATAGGCTACAGAGAAAGGGAGAAAGGAATTCACATATTTGTTAACTTTAAAAACACATGGAGAACTATTTCAAAAAAAATTTGCAAGATTTATAACTCCTACCCTATATTATGCAAAAGGCAAGTCCAAGTATACACCTTGCCTCCTCTGAACTGCTTGTACTTCTTTTCTGTTTTTTGTTATTTTTCTCCATCATATTAGGATTAGTAGTCAGAGTCTAGTTTGGAATTGGTTAGGGTTAGAGATTCAGTGTTTTAAAGGGAAATTGAAAAATGAATTCAATGTCTATGCAAATATGTGCTACCCCAAAATCTTCCCAGTCTCATCCAGAACAATGCCTTGACATTATCTTTTACCAAAGTAAGATACAGTTAGAGGAGAAGAGTTAGAAAATCTGTGAATACATATCTGGAATGGAATTTGCTCAGGAGTTCACAACCTTGGAGTTGGTAGCAGAGTTCAAAATAGTAAGGCAAAAGGTAAACACTCCTCAAACATGGAGCTCTGCTGGCCTAAAAAATTCTTGAGAAACTGCCTCTGAGGTTGAGCACTTGAAATACATGTTGTTTTCAGGAGATTTAGTTCTTTTATAGAGAGACCATCAAAGCTGGTTCTGCATATATGTGACCTGTAAGACATGGTTTCTTATTTTTCATTGAACATGTGGCAGCAGTGCTGAATTATTTTTTTGTAGCTAAACTGTGGACACTGGGGCTAAGTTTCTCCCTGTGCTAACTGGGAAGACATTTGTTCATCATCCACTTTTAGTGGTGTTTCTTGCTGCTGCACTGGGAGTTTGGTATTTGCTTCACGAAATAAAGGAGGTCAATTGGGACACATTGTTGGAGGGAGTTCTGTCACGTGTGGTGGGTGAGGGTTTGCAGGAGAATGCAATAACCAGGCTTCTATCCCACATAGCTTTCCCCCTTGACCATAGCAACCTGATTCTGAACATTTCCCTGAAACCTCTCCATATAACAAGATGCCTTTACCTACAGGGTCTGTTGGCTGAAACCATATCAGTCACAAGCCATTTGGACGCCAATGGCAGTTCCACGTGGCCTCACCACAGATGTTTTGTCACACATCTGCTCACCACTGCTCTAGGCCCACTAATCAGCAGGCACCAACTAACTGGCATCTCTGTTCTACACCATTTTTATGAAACCCTGTCAATCAAGGCACTGTCTGGTATACTCATGATCAGCATCAGGACATCCAAAGGTTTTCCAGTGCCAACTGGTCATTGAAATTTCAAAAATTTCATGGTATTTATCTAGCCATTATTCAAGGAAGAAGTTGTAGTCACTGTGGGTTTCAATTCATTCAGGAACCATTAAATGTTAAGGAAGCTCATTTCAATGAAAGCTCTGGAGAACAATCACGGGCAAGGCATCCCAAATAGTGGCCAAAAGGTCACATGAAGCCAGGACCATTGAGGTCTACAATGTGAGGTCCATGTGTGTTTTGACTCTCAACTATGGCTGCCAAGTTTTTCAGAATAAAATCATGTGATATCCTGGCTGAGATTCTCAGTGTTCTGTGGAAAGCCACCCTTGGCATAGATCTCAGTTTCCAAGGGCGACTCTCATGCGTGGCCTCCTAACATCCCCACACAATTCATGGCAATACTTCTCTGAGGTCAGTTCTACAACTCAGTCTCTAAGGAGTATTACACCAGAGTACAAGCCGAGGGGGACCCAGTCATCCCTTCCAACTGCCACACAAATTACCAAAATTAAAACCAAAACATTCCCACATGGCCCTCATCTTCTTCCACATAGACCCTCATTTTAACCTCTGGCTGGAGATTTTCATGAGGGGTGCAGCGCAAGAGAGTGTCCAAAATAAGGTCCCTTGGCCCTCATTTGCCTAAAGTCAGGGTGGCCTGGACACCATTCCTGTGAACCAGGAGTGATCAAATAGGCCTGCCATTACAACTACTCTGCTTCTCCAATTTGAGGCCTACTGACTGTGGGGTTTAGATTCTTTATGTGAAGTGGAATCATGAGAAAACCCAAGCACCTCTGCATGGCTTTGAAAAACTCATTTTACCCAAAGGATCCCTATACTCACTTGATGATTGTCTGCAACCTAATAGAGGAAGGAGAGAGACATCATCCACAATGACTGAATTTTGCCATTTTAGTTTTGGATGCACACATGGGATCTTTCTTTATATCCATCAGGTGCTGAAAATATAAGCCACAGCCTCACACAGGGCCAAGAGGCTGATTCAGACACATCCCATTCAAAGCAATTAAGCAAAGAGCCACGGGTGATGCCCAATCATTTCCATATGAAAACTGTTTTTTTCATGCTTATCAAAGGGGTGGCCTGAGGCAAAGACCTTCCTGTCCTTCAGTGAAACAGAAAAATAGGTAAGCAAAAGGCACAAAGCATGGTTTCTCCACTGAGACTTACCTGGTCACACTGATATCTGAGTTTTCAAAGAAGCTCGCCATTACCTTCAGCTATTCAGTACATGGCCATGTGACAGAGCTTGGGGTGGTACCTATCTTGGACACAAAACCATGAGACTATTCTGCAGATTGGTCAGAATTCAGGAAGAAATCTGAAACTTAGGAAGATAGTAGGTGTTGCCCATCGATAAGGCAACCTGCAGTGCAGTCATAAATTGGGCAGGATGAATGCTGGGAAGCTTTCTACTAGACAGGACACATTCATTGATGCATTCTCTTTTCTAATGTCTACAACCACGGACACAGTGTTATACACAGACATAGAAACACTTGCCTTGTCAAAAGACTATCTAGAAACAGTCCACTGCAAACCAGACATACCAGCTTTCCTACCTATTCTAAGAAAATGAGACAAAACCACAAACTCACACCCACAAACACAAAGCACCTCCTTCCCCCAAGTAAGTCTCTGAATATCCAGAGTGTCCTCTGACTAGCAGGCCCTACTATGTTCACCCGAAATGGCCTGTACTGTGGCAGATCTGGTCTCCTTGGCCAACTCTGTGTAGTTGTTAGGAGCCAGCGGTGAGTCACTACCTACTTACTAAGGAAAGGCCCGTCTTCAGAGCTCTCCTGATATTTGGCCATCCTCACATCAGTAGGTACCAAGAAAGACAGAATCTGTCATTGGTAAAACAAAACAAGTGAGCCCACTGGTACTGGGACTGGGACTGGCTCTGGATGCCTGGCTTCCTGGATCCCAAGTTCAGAGAGTTCCATCACCAAAGAAGTAAGGTAGGTCACTTCCTTCAGGAACTGAATGAGGTCAATGCCTTGGCAAACACTTTGTCCTAATAGCTGCTTCCAAGGGTCCCATGAGATGGAGGCTGCCCCTACTTCCTGTGACACTGTCACAAGTTAGAATGGTATATCAACCATAGACACACGGGAACAGCTCTCCACACAGATCTTGTTTGGTCCATCTTCTCTACATTAAGAAGAAAGTGGCTGATTCAGACACACCCCTTCATCCTGACAAGGTTGTTTGCCATGGAAGATGACTTTTGCTCTCTCAGGTCCTTCATAGCTGCCTACCTCTTTTCCAGGGATCATGTCTGCATGGACCTTTGAGGTTCTCAGCAGGTGGAAGATCCCCTACATTCCTGTATTGTAAGACCAACTCTGTCCCTGCTCTTCTGTAAAGTTAGATTGAGGGAACAGTGTATGTTTAGGGTCAATAACATGTTGGATTTGGTTTAGGAATCATCCTGCAGAATGAATAATGGTATTTTAAACTGCGATATTTACTAGAATATATATGTGAAATATAAGTGTGAAACTAGAAATCTAGGTAACATTTGAAGCCCAGAAGGGCATTGGACCCTTGATTGTGATACTTAGAATAAAATTACATTCTGCACAGAGGTCTCAGATAGATCAATATACAATGGCATAAGACCTTGTACCTTGCTTGATTGAATGTAGAAGAGAATATCCAGTCAAAAAAGGATAGTCGGTAGGATTAGGAAGATAGTCGGTAGGTTTAGAAAAAGAATGAGTATAGGATTAGGAACAAACGTTTATTAGCAATAGGTTATCGATTAGAGTGTGAATGTAAATGTCAGCACATGTGAAGAGTCAGTCACAATGATGAACTGGGGAAAATATGTAGGAAACAGATAGAAATAGAGCCATAATGAAATCAGGCAATGTATAAAGTGAGGGATAGGATTAGACATTTTCAGTAGGGTTGAGTTTGAATATATAATCTTAAGAAGAAACAAATATGTAGTCACCAATAGGATTGATATTTGAGAGCATTAGGCAAGCTGGACATGGATGTTTTTAGTAATCCATGTTTACTTTCCTTTTAGGCTTTGGTACAAACATAAGTGTGAACTTTGCATTTTGTGTTCCGAATATTTCTGTGATTAAATGTATAAGTAGATCAGGTGACATGAGTATTTCTTCCAACATTTCAGGGAGCAATATTTTGAAGACATATAAATTAGTATTGGGGGTATAAAGAAGTGTACACTGCGTCTATGAATATAGAGATAATGCATGAATAGACCATACTGTGAATAAATAATATAACTCGTTCCACTTTAAATAATGGATTGAATTTTTATCTGAAAATATATAAGAAATCCTATATCGTTATGCAATCATTAATTCCAACCAGTCATACATCTAATGGTAATATCAGAGTTATAATTCATCATAAAGTTTATGTGAGTTTTGCTTCAAAAGTGATTATGGAAATTGAAAGTAATGTGTCTTGAAAGAACTCTCATGAAAAGACCTGTCAAGAAACATGGAAGAATACATGTGTCCTGAAGCAGGAAGTTATTGAAAGTGAAACAAATTCCTGTAAATTTGCGAACTTGTGGGGAAATCTTAAGAGCCCCTCCCAGCTCTCCCTTGAGTGCGATAGCCAGACCGAGGGAATTAGGAGTGGCACGGGACTCGTGGTGCAGACCTCCAGGCCACCGCTCCCACCAGTGCTGAAAACTGAAGTCTCTTGCTCCAGCTTCTGGGGGCATGGCTTCCGGAGTGCAAGCAAATTCGCTGGGCGTTCTCACGCCTAAGCTCTACAAACTTAGGGTCTGAGGAAGACAAACAGGGAGAGTGTTCCCAGGCGTTCATGAAAACAGAGCTCCTAGGAGCAGCAGACCTGGCATGTAGCCAGTATTGTGGTGAGTGTCACAGGTGAGTGGGGCCTGGCTTGAGGAAACACAAAAGAAGGTCCTAGGCACTCAGGATTGGACACCCACCCAGTCTGGGAGGAAGAGCTGCTGCACAGTGATTGGTTCCCACTTATTGAAAGGAGAAGCTTGGCCCAGTGGGCACAGCTTTACGTACTGGAAAAGAAGTTTATTGCAATCTATGACTGCATTTATTGTTATTATTATTATTTTAATTTGGTTTTTTTTTGTTTTTGTTTTTGTTTTTTTTGTTTTCTTTTATTTTCATTTTTTTGTTGCTGTTCTTTAACTTTTAAAAAATGTTTTAAAATTTTTTATTTTATTTTATTTTTTTTTTTCCGGTTCATGATGACCATCTGAGAACACAAATTTATTGCTTTTATTTTCCAAAATCCTCATAAAAGAACTTAAACACTATAAAAATAATCACACGGTATTACCATAAAACAACAAATGAAAGGGAAAAAACGTATTGGATCTCACCATTATGTATACACACAACACACACTTGCACAATCCCCCCAAACTAAAAGTAAATAGCTGAAAGATCAGTAGAGTGGAGGGAAGGGAACAGAAAGAGGGAGGAAAGGAGAAAAAGAGGAAGTACTGGGGACTGAATTAGAGCAAATTATATTTCATGCTTTTATAATTATGCCAAAATGAATCTTAATGTTATGTATAATCTTAATGTTATGTATAAAAAGAACCAATTAAAAAAAGAAATATGATAGTATACCAGTGCTGTGTAGAGCCAATAAAATAATACCTATACATAAACTAAAAAAAAATGTGAATTTTAAGAATAAACTGGAGTGGGCTAGAGTTGTGGATCAGTGGTAGAGCACTTGTCTAGCATGTGTGAGGCACTGGTTGGATTCTCAGCACTGCATATAAATTAATTAATTAAATAAGGATCCATCAACAACTAAAAAAACTAGTAAAAAAGAATAAATTATAAAAAATAAATGAAAGTGTGTAGAAAATGTCATTTGAAGTAAAAATACAAAATCAGCTCTAAGTTGTTTGCAACACAAACACACAAGTTAAGTGGTGTTTGAAAATACAGGGAGCAAAAGCTATTGTATAAAAATTTTATTGATAATTCCAGAAAATCTATTATTAATATCAATGTAAAATATGTATTTTAAGTGAAAGAACCTTTAATAAGACAGCAATTGTGTTAATTAATTAAAGAATCTAAAAATTAGATGAAAATATGATTTGTTTTTATTCAATGAAGCAAGATTAAATGTTTGAAATATGATTTTAAGGAGAAATATAGGCACCACAATAAGTTTTAGGAATTTTGTGGATACAAAGATAATTAACTTAGGACAACTTACTATGATAAATGAGTTTACTTTAGTAGAAAAATAGAATTTGCCCTCTGGAAACTGGGCACCCCTAATCCCCAAATCCCAAATCCAAAATGCCAAATCTAACGTGTTTTAGTACTGGAATGTGACAAGTGAAAAGTTTCCTACTTGGCTTCATTTGACAGGTTACAGTCAAAATGCAGGTATACTAAAAATGTTGTATGAAATTTCCTCCAGGCTATGGGTCTAAGGCATGTATGAAATATAAATGAATTTCATATTTACACTTGAGTCTTATCCCCAAGATTATGTGTGTATAAATATTCCATAATTCCAAAAAAATCCAAAATCTGAAATGCTTCTTGTTCTAAGCATTTTTGATAAACAATACTTAACCTATATACAATTGTTTCCCCCACAACAAATAAACAAATTTAATAAGGTTAAAAACTTTCCAAAAATAAAATTTAAACATACTACAAAGCAAATAAATAACACATGAAATAATAAATTTTTTGGTGACTTAACAACTGGAAACTGTTTCATTTAACTTGCCCCTGGATCATAGATAAACTTCAAAATTATTTTTTTTTAAATGGCAAAATAATTTTATTTTATTTTATTTTTTATTGGTTGTTCAAAACCCTACAAAGCTCTTGACATATCATATTTCATACATTAGCATACATTAGCTTCAAGTGAGTTATGAACTCCCTTTTTTAAACCAAGTAGAGATTGCAGAATCACATGGGTTACACATCCACATTTTTACATAATACCATACTAGTAACTGTTGTATTCTGCTGCCTTTCCTTTCCTCTGCAATCCCCCCTCCCCTCCCCTATTTTGTTATTATTATTTTTTAAAATTTTAATTTTAATTTTATATTATCATTATCATTTTTAAAAAAAATCATTTTCATTCTTTATTTTCTATTTTTTCTATTGTATTTCATTTCTTTTCAATTTTCTTATTTCCCATTCCTTGCATTCTACCTGCCTACTCTCATTCTTTTTAGTGACTTTTTCCCTTCCCTTCTAAAATCTTTCCTCCCAAGCATCAAATAAATTTATAAGAGTAAACAGTAACTCAGCAGTCAAACAGAACAAGAAGTAACATGAGCAGCATAAACAAGCAAGGAAGAAAAGGAGAACAAACAACGAAGAACACCCTAAATATTCAGGAGGACCAGGATTCATCAGAAAAGTGGTCATATAAAGAACTCAAGGAATACCTTAGACAGATGGAATGGAAACTTAAAGAAGATACGAGACAGAAAATCCAAACAGTAAAAGAAAACATTGAAAATGAATTACATAAACATATAAAAGAAAAAGTTAAGCATCTTTATCAGTGGATAGAGATTATAAAAAAAATCAAACAATAATTCTAGAAATGAAGGAAATGATAAACCAAATTAAGAACTCCATTGAGAGTATCACTAACAGAGTGGAGCAAGTAGAAGCCAGAACGTCAGATAATGAAGACAAAATATATCATCTTGAAACGAGTCCAGCCAACTCAGAAAGGCTGGCAAAAAAATCACAAGAAAAACATCCAAGAGATTTGGGATAACATAAATAAAACCACACTTACGAGTCATCAGGATAGAGGAAGGTACAGAGACTCAAACCAAGGGAATGAGAAAACTGCTGAATGAAATAATTACAGAAAACTTTCCAGAAATCAAAAAGGAAATGGATATACAAATTGTAGATGCATACAGGACAAGAGCACACAAAATCACAGTAGACGAATGCCAAGACACATTGTTATGAAGATATCCAATATACAGAACAAAAAGAAAATAATAAATCTACAAGAGAATGGAGGCAGAATACATTCAGTGGTAAACCCATAAGGTTAACAACGGATATTTGATCACAGATGCTGAAAGCGAGAAGATCCTGGAAAAACGTATTTCAAACACTGAAAGACAATGGATGCCAACCAAGAATTATGTATCCAGCATAATTAACCATCAGGTACTACAATAAAATAAGAATCTTTCATGATAAACAAAAGCTAAAAGAATTTGAAGCCAGAAAACAAGCTTTACAAAGCGTCTTGAGAAAAACACTACACAAGAAAGAAATGAAAAACAACAACCAAAACCATCAGTGGGAAGTACCTTGGTAATGACAGAGGCAGGGTGAAAGTTTATCATGGAGAAACAAACTAAATTTAAAAAAAAGATAAATAATCAAACATGGCTGGCAGTATAAACCATACATCAATAGTAACTCTGAATGTAAATGGCTTCAACTCTCCAATAAAGCGACATAGGCTGGTAACTTGGATTAAATAAACAAATCCAACAATATTTTGCCTCCTGGAGACACATCTGAAATGCAAAGACACACAGGCTGAAGGTGAAAGGTTGGGAAAAAATACACCATGCACACTTATCCTCATAAACAAGCAGGGGTGGACATCCTCATATCAAATAAAATCGACTTCAAGACTAAGTTAATCAAAAGGGATAAGGAAGGACATTATATACTGTTAAAAGGAACCATTCACCAACAAGACATAACAATTATCAATATTTATGCACTAAATAATGGTGCTACGATGTTCATGAAACAAATTCTCCTCAAGCTCCAAAATGAAATAGACCTCAACACAATAATTATGGGTGACTTCAACACACATCTATCACCATTGGACAGATCCTCCAAACAAAAGTTGAATAAAGAAAGTATAGAACTCAATATCACAATCAATAACCAACATGTAACTGACATATATAGAATATATCAACCATCATCAAGTGGATATACTTTTTTCTCAGCAGTTCATGGATCCTTCTCAAAAAAAGACCATATATGATGCCATAGGGCAACCCTCAGTAAATATAAAGGTGTGGAGATAATAACATGCATTTTATCTGATCATAATGGAATGAAACTGGAAATCAATGATAAAAGAAGGAAGGAAAAATTCTACATCACATGGAAAATGAACAATATGTTACTGAATGATCAATGGGTTACAGAAGACATAAAGGAGGAAATCAAAAAATTCTTAGAGATAAATGTAATTATAGACACAACATATCGGAATCTATGGGACACAATGAAAGCAGTTTTAAGAGGGAAATTCATCGCCTGGAGGTCATTCCTGAAAAAAAAGGAAAAACCAACAAATAAGTGAGCTCACACTTCATCTCAAAGCCCTAGAAAAGGAAGAGCAAAACAACAGCAAATTTAGCAGAAGGCAAGAAATTATTAAAATCAGAGTGGAAATCAACAAAATTGAAACAAAAGAAACTATTGAAAAAATTAACAAAACTAAAAGTTGCTTCTTCGAAAAAATAAATAAGATCAACAGACCCTTAGCCATGCTAAAGACGAAAAGAAGAGAAAGAACTCAAATTACTAACATATGGGATGAAAAAGGCAACATCACAACAGATGCTACAGAAATACAGAAGACAATTAGAAATTATTTTGAAAACCATTATTCCAATAAAATAGAAAATAGTGAAGACATCGATAAATTTCTTAAGTCATATGATTTGCCCAAACTGAGTCAGGAGGATACACACAATTTAAACCGACCAATATCAATGGATGAAATAGAAGAAGAAATCAAAAGACTACCAACCAAGAAAAGCCCAGGAACGGATGGCTATACAGCGGAGTTTTACAAAACCTTTAAAGAAGAATTAATACCAATACTTTTCAAGTTATTTCAGGAAATAGAAAAAGAGGGAGCTCTGCCAAATTCATTTTATGAGGCCAACATCACCCTAATTCCAAAACCAGAAAAAGACACCTCAAAGAAAGAGAACTACTGACCAATATATCTGATTAACCTAGATGCAAGAATCCTCAATAAAAATCTGCCTAATCGAATACAAAGTCAAATCAAAAAAATTGTTCACCAGGATCAAGTAGGATTCATCCCTGGTATGCAAGGATGGTTCAATATACGAAAATCAATAAATGTTATTCATCACATCAATAGACTTAAAGATAGGAACTATATGATCATCTCGATAGATGCAGAAAAAGCATTTGACAAAGTACAGCATCCCTTTATGTTCAAAACATTAGAAAAATAGGGATAACAGGAACTAACCTCGACATTGTAAAAGCTATCTATGCTAAGTCTCAGGCTAGCATCATTATGAATGGAGAAAAATTGAAGGCATTCCCTCTAAAATCTGGAACAAGACAGGGATGCCCTCTGTCACCACTTCTATTCAATATAGTTCTCAAAACACTGGCCAGAGCAATTAGACAGACGAAAGAAATCAAAGGCATAAAAATAGGAAAATAAGAACGAAAATTATCACTATTTCCTGGTGACATGATTCTATACATAGAAGACCCAAAAGGGTCTACAAAAGAACTACTAAAACTAATAAATGAATTCAGCAAAGTGGCAGGATATACAATCAAAACGCATAAATCAAAGGCATTTCTGTATATCAGCGACAAACCTCCTGAAACAGAAATGAGGAAAAACACTCCATTCACAATACCCTCAAAAAAATTAAATACTTAAAAATCAACCAAACAAAAAAGGTGAAAGACTTATACAATGAAAACTACAGAACCCTAAAAAGAGAAGTAGAAGAAGATCTTAGAAGATGGAAAAATATACCCTGTTCCTGGATAGGCAGAACTAACATCATCAAAATGGCGAAATTACCAAAAGTTTTCTATAGGTTCAATGCAATGCCAATCAAAATCCCAATGGCATTTCTTGTAAAAATAGATAAAGCAATCATGGAATTCATATGGAAAAATATAAGACCCAGAATAGCAAAAGCAATTCTAGCAGGAAGTGTGAATCAGGCGGTATAGCGATACCGGACTTAAAACTATACTACAGAGCAATATTAACAAAAACAGCATGGCACTGGTACCAAAACTGGCAGGTTGACAAATGGTACAGAATAGAGGACACAAAGACTAATTCACAAAGCTACAACTATGCTATATTTGATAAAGGAGCTAAAAGCATGCAATGGAGGAAATATAGCATCTTCAACAAATGGTGTTGTAAAAAATGGAAATCCATATGCAACAAAATGAAACCGAATCCCCTCCTCTTGCCATGCACAAAAGTTAACTCAAAGTGGATCAAGGAGCTAGATATCAAATAAGAGACTCTGCATCTGATACAAGAAAAAGTTGGCTCGGATCTACATAATGTGGGGCCGGGCTCCAAATTCCTTAACAGGACACCCATAGCAGAAGAGTTAATAACAAGAATCATCAAATGGGACTTACTTAAACTGAAAAGTTTTTTGTCAGCAGGATAAAAAATGAGAGAGGTAAATAGGGAGCCTAAATTATGGGAACAAATTTTTACTCCTTACACTTCAGATAGAGCCCTAATATCCAGAGTATACCAAGAACTCAAAAAATTAGACAATAAGATGATAAATAACCCAATCAAAAAATGGGCCATGGACCTGAACCGACACTACTCAGAGGAGGACATACAATCAATCAGTAAGTAAATGAAAAAATGCTCACCATCTCTAGCAGTCAGAGAAATGCAAATTAAAATCACCCTAAGAAACCATCCTACTCTAGTAAGATTGGCAGCCATTATGAAGTCAAACAACAAGTGCTGGCGAGGATGTGGAGAATAGGGTACTCTTGTACATTTCTGGTGGGACTGCAAACTGTTGTGGCAAATTTGAAAAGCAGTATGGAGAATCCTGGGAAAGCTGGGAATGGAACCACCATTTGACCCAGCTATTGCCCTTCTCAGACTATTCCCTGAAGACCTTAAAAGAGCATATTACAGGGATACTGCCACATTGATGTTCATAGCAGCACCATTCAAAATTGCTAGACTGTGGAACCAACCCAGATGCCCTTCAGTAGATGAATGGATAAAAAAATGTGGCATTTATACACCATTGAGTATTATGCATCATTAAAAAATGACAAAATCATTGAATTTGCAGGGAAATGGATGGCACTAGAGCAGATTATCCTTAGTGAAGCTAGCCAAACCCTAAAAAACAAATAAAAATGTCTTCTTTGATATAATGAGAGCAACTAATAACAGAGCAGGGAGGAAGAGCAGGAAGAAAAGATCAACATTAAACAGAGACATGAGGTGGGGGTCGGAAAGAGAGAGATAAAGGAAATTGCATGGTAATGTAGGGAGACCCTCATTGTTACACAAAATTACATATAAGAGGTTGTGAGGGGAATGGGAAAATTAACAAAGATATAAATGTATTACAGTAGATGGGGTAGAGAGAGAAGATGGGAGGGGAGTGGGGATACTAAAGGATAGAAAATGTAGCAGAATACAACAGTTACTAATAGGGCATTATAAAAATGCAGATGTGTAACACATATGATTCTGCAATCCGTATTTGGGATAAAAATGGGAGTTCATAACCCACTTGAATCTAATGTATGAAATATAATATGTCAAGAGCTTTGTAATGTTTTGAACACCCAATTAAAAAAATAAAAAAATAATATGAAATAAAATAATTGAAAAAAAAAAACACATGGAGAAATATTTCACTCTCTTCCAGAACAATGCCTTGACATTACCCTCGCCCCAAGTAATACATCATTAGAGGAGAAGAGTTAGAAAATCTGTTAATACATAGCTGGAATTTAATATGCTCAAAAGTTCACAACATTGGAGGTGGTAGAGTAGTTTACTAAAGTAAGGGACAGGGTAAACACTCCACAAATATGGAGCTCTGCTGGCCTAAAGACTTCTTCAGAAACTGCCACTGAGGTTGGGCACTTGAAATATATGTTGTTGTCAGGAGCTTTAGATTCCTTTGTAATGAGAGCATCAAAGCTGGGTCTGCATCTATGTGACCTGGAGGACATGGTTTCTTATGTTCCAATGAACATGAGTCAGCAGTGCTGAATTCAATCTTTGTAGGTAAACTGTGGTCACTGGGGGCTAAGTGTCTCCCCGTGTGGACTGTGAAGCCATTTGGTCATCCTCCACATTTTGTGGTGTTTCTTGCTGCTGCACTGTTAGTTTGGTATTTGCTTCACAAAATACAAGGAGTCCACCTGGGCCAAAGTGTTGGAGGGAGTTTCTCACGTGTGGTGGGTCAGGGTCTGCAGGAGAATGCACCCACCAAGGTTCTATCCCAAATAGCTTGCCTCTTGACCATAGCAACGTGATTCTGAACATTGCCCTAAAAACTCTACAAATAAAAATACGCCTTTACATATAAGGGTCTGCTCGCTGCACCATGTCAGTCACAAGCAATTTGGAAGCCAATGGAAGATCCACATGGCTCCACCACAGATGATTTATCACACACCTGCCGACTGCAGCTCTATGCCCACTACTCAGCAGGCTCCAAATTACTGGCATCTCTGCTCTACACCATTTTCTGGAAACCCAGTCCATCAGGCACTGTCTGGTATACTCATAGTCAGCAACAGGATATCCAAAGGTTCTCCAGTGCCACCTGGTCATGGAAATTTAAAAAAATTTCACGGTATTTATCTAGCCATTTTTCAAGGATGAAGTTGAAGGCACTGTGGGTTTCACTTCATTCAGGAACCATTAAATGGTGAGGATGCTCATTTCAATGAAAGCTCTGGAGAACTCTCATAAGCATGGCTTCCTAAAGAGTGGCCAATGATCACATGATGCTAGGCACATTGAGGTCTACAATGTGAGGTCCATGTGTGTTTTGACTCTCAACTATGGCTGCCAAGTCTTTCAGAATAAAATTATGTGATACCCTGGCTGAGATTCCAAGTGCTCTGTGCAAAGCCAACCTGGGCCTAGATCTCAGTTTCCAAGGGCAAATCTCATGCGTGGCCTCCTAATATCCCAACTCAATTCATGGCAATACTTCTCTGAGGTCAGTACCTCAACTCAGTATCTAAGGGGAATCACACCAGAGTTCAAGCCCAGGTGGACCCAGTCGTCACTTCCAACCACCACCCAAATGACCACAATTAAAACCAAAACACTCCCACATGACCCACATTTTCTTCCATATAGACACTCATCATAACTTCTGGCTGGAGGATTCCACAAGGGGCTCCGCCCAAGCCAGTGTCAAAAATAAGCTCCCGTGCCCCTTAATTTGACTAAACTGAGGGTGGCTGTACACACTTCCTGTGAACAAGATGTGATCAAATAGGTCTGCCATTAATACTGCTCCGCTTCTCCAATTTGAGGACTACTGACTGTGGGTTTTAGATTCTTTATGTGAACTGGAGTCATGATAAAACCCAAGCACCTAGGGGATAGAATCTGCAGGGCTTTGAGGAACTCATTTGAGACAAAGGATCCCTATTCTCACTTGATGGAGGTCACGAACCTTACAGAGGAAGACGAGAGACTTCATCCACAATGATTGCTCTTTTTGCCACTTTGGTTTTGTATGTACACATGGAATCTTTCTTTAGATCCATCAGGTGATGAGAAACTAAGCAACAGCCTCACACAGGGCCAATGGTCTGAATGAGACACATCTTTTTCAAAGCAATTAAGCAAAGAGCCACAGGTGATGCCCATTCATTTCCATTTGAAAACTGTTTTCTTCAGGCTTCACAAAGGGGTGGCCTAAGGCAAAGACCTTCCTGACATTTAGGGCAACAGAACAATAGGTAACCAAAAGGCCCGAAGCAGGGTTTCTCCACTGAGTCTTTAATGGTCATAGTGATTTCTGAGTTTTCTGTGATGCTCACCATTCCCTTGAGCTATCCAGTACATGGCCATGTCACAGAGCTTGGAGGTGGTATATATCTTGCACAAAAAACCATGAGCCTATTCTAGAAAGTGGCCAGAATTCAGGAAGAAAAGTGGAACTTAGGAAGATAGCAGGTGTAGCCAATTGATAAGGCAAGCCGCAGTCCATTCATAAATTGTGCAGGATGAATTCTGGGAAGCTTTCTACTAAACAGGACATATCCATTGATCCAATATCTTTTCTAATGTCTACAACCATAGATAACAGTGGGATACACAGACATAGAAACACTCGCCTTGCCAAACGACTTACTAGAAACAGTTCACTCCAAACCAAACAAACCGACTTCCCTGCCTATTTTCAGAACATGAGACAAAACCACAAAACCACAACCAAACTTACAAAGGCACCTCCTTCTGCCAAGTAGGTCTTTGACTATCTTGAGTGTCCTCTGACTTATGGGCCATACTATGTTCCCCCGAAATGGCCACTCCTGTCTCAGATTTGGACTCCATGGCCAACTCTATTTAATTGTCAGGAGCCAGCTGTGAGCCACTACCTGTTTTCTCAGGAAAGGCTCCTCTTCAGAGATTTCCTGCCATTTGGCCATCCTCACATGAGTAGGTACCAAGAAAGACTGACTCTGTCCTTGGTAAATCCAAACAAATGAGACCACTCGGACTGGAACTGGCCCTGGCTTTTTTGCCTGAATTCCTGGATCCCAAGATCAGAGAGTTCCATCACCAAGGAAGTGAGGTGAGGTCACTTCTTTCAGAAATTGAAAAATCTGTGGAAAGCAACGCTGGGCCTAGATCTCAGTTCCAAGGGTGACTCTTATGCGTGGCCTCCTAAAGTCCCAACAAAATTCAATGCAATACTTCTCTAAGGTCAGTTCCACAACTCAGTCTCTAAGGGGAATCACACCAGAGTTCAAGCCCAGGTGGACAAAGTCATTTCTTCCAACCGCCACACAAATGACCAAAATTAAAACGAAAAGACTCCCACATGGCCCTCATCTTCTTACATATTGTCATTCATCATAATGTCTGGCTGAAGATTTTCATGAGGGGCGAAGCCCAAGAAAGTGTCCAAAATAAGCTCACTTGCCCCTCATTTGCCTAAAGTCAGGGTGGCCTGGACACCCTTCCTGTGAACCAGGAGTGATCAAATAAGCCTGTCATTAATAATGCTCTGTTTCTCCAATTTGAGGCCTACTAATTTTCAGGTATAGATTCTTTGTGATTTGGAGTCATGCTAAACCCCAAGCACCTCTGCAGGGCTTTGAGGAACTCTTTTGACCCAAAGAATCCATTTTCTCACTTGACAGAGGTCAGGAACCTAACAGAGGAAGGCAAGAGACTTCATCCACAATGACTGATCTTTTTGCCATTATGGTTTTTGATGCACACATGGGATCATTCTTTAGATCCATCAGGTGCTGAGAATGTAAGACACAGCCACACACAGGCCAAGAGGCTAATTCAGCCACATCCCTTTACAAAGCAATTAAGCAAAGAGCCACAGGTGATGCCCATTCATTTCCATTTGAAAACTCTTTCTTCAGGCTTCACAAAGGGGTGGCCTGAGACCAAGTCTTTCCTGACATTCAGTGCAACAGAACAATAGGTAAGCAAAAGGCCCAAAGCGGGGTTTTTCCACTGAGACATTTCTGTTCACACTGATATCTGAGTTTTCTGAAAGGCTGGCCATTCTCTTCCGCTATCCAGTACATGGCCATGTCACAGAGCTTGTAGTGGTGCATATCTTGGACACAAAACCATGAGCCTATTCTGGAGAGTGGCCAGAATTCAGGAAGAAAACAGGAACTTAGGAAGATAGAATGTGTTGCCTCTCGATAAGACAAGCTGCAGTCCATTCATAAATTGGGCAGGTTGAATTATGGGAAGATTTATAGTAGACTGGACGCATCCATTAATGCATTCTCTTTTCTAATGTCTACAACAATGGACACAGTGGGATACACAGACATAGAAACACTCGCCTGGTCAAACGACTTACTAAAAACAATCCACTCCAAACCAAACAAACCAACTTTCCTACCTATTCTCAGAACATGGCCTGACCTCTCTCAGATCTGGTTTCCTTGGCCAACTCTGTGAAGTTGTCAAGAAAAAGGGGTGAGCCACTACCTGCTTCTTCTGGAAAGGTCCCTCTTCAGAGCTCTCCTGGCATTTGGCCATCCTCACATCGGTAGGTACCAAGAAAGACTGACTCTGTCCTTGGTAAATCCAAACAAGTGAGTCCACTGGGACTGGGGCTGCCTCGGGGTGCCTGGATTCTTGGATACAAAGTTCAGAGAGTTCCATCACCAAGGAAATGAGGTATATCACTTTCTTTGGAACTGAATGAGGTCACTGCCTTGGCAACCACTTTGTCCTAACAGTTGCTTCCAAGTGTCCCATGAGATGGAGGCTGCCCCTACTTCCTGTGACACTTTCACAAGGTAGAATGGTATGTCAACCATAGGCACCCAGCAGCAGCTCTCCACACAGGCCTGGTTTGGTCCATCTTCTCTACAATAAAAAGAGAGAGGCTGATTCAGACACATCCCTTCATCCTGACCAGGTTGTTTGCCATGGAAGATGACTTTTGCTCTCTCAGGTCCTTCATAGCTGCCTACATCTTCTCCAGGTATCATTTCTGAATGGACCTTTGAGGTTCTCAGCAGGTGGAATGTCCCCTACTTTCCTGTATTGTAAGAACGACTCTATCCCTGCTCTTCTGTAAAATGAGATTGAGGAAACAGTGTATGTTTAGGCTTAATAACAGGTTCGATTTGGGTTAGCAATCATTCTGTGTGATAAATAATGGTATTGGGAACCTGCGATATTTACAAGAACATTGAGGTGAAATATAAGTATGAAAACAAAAATCTAGGTATGATTTGAAGCCCAGAAGGGCATTGGGCCCTTAATTGGGATACTTAGTTTTGAATTATATTCTGCAAAGATGTCTCAGACAATTTGATATACAATGGCATAGGACCTTGTACCTTGGATGTTTGAATGTAGAAGAGAACATCCAATCCAAAGGGATAGTCAGTAGAATTAGGAAGATAGTCGGTAGGTTTAGGAAGAAGAGTGAGTGTAGGATTGGGACTAAAAATTCTTTAGCTATAGGGTTTCGGATAGAGAGTGAATGTAAATGTCAGCACATATGAAGAGTCAGTCACTATGATGAAATTGGGAAAATATGTAGAAAAGCAGATAACAATAGAGACATTATGAAATCAGGCAAAGTATTAAGTGAGTGATAGGAGTAGACATTTTCACCAGGGTTGAGTTTGAATATATAATCTTAGGAAGAAACAAATATGTAGTAACCAATAGGATTGACATTTGAGAGCATTAGGCAACCTGGACAAGGATGATTTTAGTAATCCATGATCACTTTCCATTTAGTCTTTGGTACAATCATAAGTGTGACCTTTACATTTTTTGTCCAGAATATTACTGTGATAAAATCTATATGTAGATCAGGTGACATGAGTATTTCTACCACCATTTCTGGGAGCAATATACTGAAGACGTAAAATTTGTATTGGGGGTACAAAGAGGTGTACCCTGTGTCCATGAATATAGAGATTAAGCATGAATACACCATACTGTGAATAAATAATATAACTGGTTCCAACTTTAAATAATGGATTGAATTGATATCTGAAAATATACAATAAATCTTATATTGATATATATTCATTCATTCCAACCAGTTATACATCTAATGGTAATATTAGTGTTTTGATTTATCATGAAGAGTGTGTGAAGTTTGCTTCAAAAGTGATTATGGAAATCGAAAATAATGTGTTCGGAAAGAATTCTCATGCAAAGACCAGTCAAGAAATATGGAGGAATACATGTGTTTTGAAGCAGGAAGTGATTGAAAGTGAAACAAATGCCTATAAATTTGCTAAATTTTTTATGAAATATATATCCTATGATGTGCATAAACTGATGAAATTGTACCAGTTTTGAATAAAAATTAACGTAAAAATACACATCATGTCCATTGGAATCTACTTGCATTGATGTTAAACTTGGTCAGTTACTGTAGAAATATTAGGATTCGCGTGCCTCATTCACCGAAGTTAGTTTTCTTTTTTTTTTTTAATTTTTTATGGTTGTTCTAAACATTATTTATTTCTTGATATATCATATTTCACACTTTGATTCAAGTGGGTTATGAACTCCCATTTTTACCCCGTATACAGATTGCAGAATCACATCAGTTACACATCAATTGATTGACACATTGCCATACAAGTGTCTATTGTATTCTGCTGCCTTTCCTATCCTCTACTATCCCTCCTCCCCTCCGCTCTCTTCCCCTCTCCTCTCTCTACCCCCTCTACTGTAATAAATTTCTCCCTTTTGTATTATTTTTCCCTTTCCCCTCACATCCTCTTTTATGTAATTTTGTATAACCCTGAGGGTCTACTTCCATTTCCATGCAATTTCCCTTCCCTCTCCCTTTCTCTCCCACCTCTCATCCCTATTTAATATTAATCTTCTTCTCATGCTCTTCATCCCTACTCTGTTCGTAGTTACTCTCCTTTTATCAAAGAAGGCATTTGGCATTTGTTTTTTAGGGATTGGCTAGCTTCACTTTGCATAATCTGCTCTAATGCCATCTATTTTCCTGCAAATTCTATGATTTTGTCATTTTTTAAAGCAGAGTAATACTCCATTGTGTATAAGTGCCACATTTTTTTTATCCATTCTTCTATTGAACAGCATCTAGGTTGGTTCCACAGTCTTGCTATTGTGAATTGTGCTGCTATGAACATCAATGTAGCAGTGTCCCTGTAGCATGCTCTTTTAGGGTCTTTAGGGAATAGACCGAGAAGAGGAATAGCTGGGTCAAATGGTAGTTCCATTCACAGCTTTCCAAGAAATCTCCATAATGCTTTCCAAATTGGCTCTACCAATTAGCAGTGCCTCCAATAATGTACAAGTGTACCTGTTTCTCCACATCCTCACCAGCACTTGTTGTTGTTTGACTTCATAATGGCTGCCAATCTTACTGGAATGAGATGGTATCTTAGGGTGGTTTTGATTTGCATTTCTCTGACTGCTGGGGATGGTGAGCATTTTTTCATGTACTTGTTTTTTGATTGTATGTACTTCTCTGAGAAGTGTCTGTTCTGGTTCTTGGCCCATTTGTTTATTGGGTTATTTGTTATCTTATTGTCTATTTTTTTGAGTTCTTTGTATACTCTGAATATTAGGGCTCTATCTGAAGTGTGAGGAGTAAAGATTTGTTCCCAGGATTTAGGCTCCCTATTTACCTCTCTTATTGTTCCTTTTGCTGATAAAAAACTTTTTAGTTTGAGTAAGTCCCATTTGTTGATTCTAGTTATTAACTCTTGTGCTATGGGTGTCCTATTCAGGAATTTGGAGCCCGACCCCACAGTATGTAAATTGTAGCCAACTTTTTGTTCTATCAGACGCCATGTCTCTGATTTGATATCAAGCTCCTTGATCCATTTTGAGTTAACTTTTGTGCATGGCGAGAGAAAGGGATTCAGTTTCATTTTGTTACATATGGATTCCAAGTTTTCCCAGCACCATTTTTTGCAGATGCTATTTTCCTTCATTGCATGCTTTTAGCCCCTCCATCAAATATAAGATAGTTGTAGTTTCCTGGCTTGGTTTCTGTGTCCTCTATTCTGAACCATTGGTCCACCTGCCTGTTTTGGTACCATTACCATGGTATTTTTGTTACTATTTTTCTGTAGTATAGTTTGAAGTCTGGTATCGCTATGCCGCCTGATTCACACTTCCTGCTTAGTGTTGTTTTTGTTATTCTGTGTCTTTTATTTTTCCATATGAATTTCATGATTGCTTTCTCTATTTCTAGAAAAAATTCCGTTTGGATTTTGATTGGCATTGCATTAAACCTATTGAGAACTTTTGGTCATATCACCATTTTGATGATATTAGTTCTGCCTATCCATGAACAGGATATATTTTTACATCTTCTAAGATCTTCTTCTATTTCTCTCTTTAGGGTTCTGTAGTTTTCATTGTATAAGACTTTCACATCTTTTGTTAGGTTGATTCCTAATTATTATTATTTTTTTTTAGGATATTGTGTATGGAGTGGTTGTCCTCATTTCTATTTCAGAGGATTTGTCGCTGATATGCAGGAATGCCTTAGATTTATGCATGTTGATTTTATATCCTGCCACTTTGCTGAATTCATTTATTAGCTCTATTAGTTTCTTTGTAGACCCTTTTGGGACTGCTAGACATAGAATCATGTGATCTGATAATTTAAGTTCTTCTTTTCCAATTTTTACGCCTTTTATTTCTTTCGTCTGTCTAAATGCTCTGGCTAGTGTTTCGAGAACAATGTTGAACAGAAGTGGTGAGAGAGGGCATCCCTGTCTTGTTCCAGATTTTAGAGAGAATACCTTCAATTTTTCTCCATTCAGAATGATGCTAGCCTGAGGCTTAGCATAGATTGCTTTTACAATATTGAGGTATGTTCCTCTTATCACTAGTTTTTCTAGAGTGTTGAACATAACAGAATGCTGTACTTTATAGAATGCTTTTTTTGCATCTACCGAGATGATCATATGGTTCTTATTTTTAAGTCTATTGATGTGGTGAATAACATTTATTGATTTCCGTATATTGAACCAGCCTTGCATCACACGGATGAATCCTACTTGATCAGGATTCACTATTTTTTTGATATGTTTTTGTATCCAAT
Organism: Callospermophilus lateralis; assembly: GCF_048772815.1. NCBI lineage: Eukaryota > Metazoa > Chordata > Mammalia > Rodentia > Sciuridae > Callospermophilus > Callospermophilus lateralis. The sequence continues at coordinate 417,552 of NW_027514634.1, forward strand.
TCGCCAGAATTTTATTGAGGATTTTTTCGTGTAGGTTCATTAGAGATATTGGTCTGTAGTTTTCTTTCTTTGAAGTGTCTTTGTCTGGTGTAAGAATCAGGGTGATCTTGGCCTCGTAGAATGAATTTGGAAGAATCTCCCTCTTTTTCAATTTCCTGAAACACCTTGAAAAATATTGGTATTTGTTCCTCTTTAAAGGTTTTGTTAAACTCTGCTGTATACCCATACGGTCCTGGGCTTTTCTAAGTTGGTAGTGGATTGATGGTTTCTTCCATTTCCTCAATTGATATTGGTCTGTTTATGTTGTCTATATCCTCCTGAATCAATATGGGCATATCATATGACTTAAGAAATTTATCGATGCCTTCACTGTCTTCTATTTGTTTGGAGTATAAGGATTAAAAATAATTTCTGATTATCTTCTGTATTTCAGAAATATCTCTTGTGATATTTTCTTTTTTAATCCCTTATGCTAGTAATTTGAGTTCTCTCTTCTTCTCTTTCATAGCATGGCTAAGGGTCTGTCAATTTTATTTATTTTTTCAAAGAACCAACTTCTACTTTTGTCAAGTTTTTTCAATTGTTTCTTTTGTTTCAATTTCATTAATTTCAGCTTTGATTTTAATTATTTCTTGCCTTCTACTTCTTTTGCTGTTTCTTTCGTCTTCTTTTTCTAGGATTTTGAGATGAAGTATGAGATCATTTATTTGTTGGTTGTTTCTTTTTTTAAGGAATGAACTCCAAGCAATGAATTTTCCTGTTAGAACTGCTTTCAATGTGTCCCATAGATTCCGATATGTTGTGTCTGTGTTTTCATTTATCTCTAAGAATTTTTAAATTTCCTCCTTGATGTCTTCTATAACCCATTGATCACTCAGTAACCTATTGTTCATTCTCCAAGTGATGCATGATTTTTCCTTCCTTCTTTTATCATTGATTTTTAGTTTCATTCCATTATGATCAGATAATATGCATGGTATTATCTGTACTCCTTTATATTGTCTAAGAGTTGCCCTGTGACATAATATATGATCATTTTTTAGAAGGATACATGTGCTGCTGAGAAAAAAAGGTAACTGTTTGATGTTGGGTGTTATATTCTACATATCTCAAATAAGTCTAGGTTATTAATTGTGTTATTGAGTTCTATAGTTTCCTTATTCCTTATTCCTTGTTTGGAAGATCTGTCCAGTGATGAGAGAGGTGTGTTCATGTCTCCCATGATTACTGTATTGTGGTGTATTAGACTCTTGAACTTGAGAAGAGTTTGTTTGATGAACATAGCTGCACCATTGTTTGGGGCATATATATTAATGATTGCTGTCTCTTGTTGGTGTATGGTTCCCTTGAGCAGTATGTAGTGTCTCTCTTTATCCCTTTTGATTAACTTTGGCTCAAAATCTATTTTATTTGATATGAGTATGGACTCTCCTGCTTGTTTCCGAAGTCCATATGAGTGATATGATTTTTCCCAAACTTTCACCGTCAGTCTATGTATGCATTTTCCTATCAAATGCATCTCCTGTAGGCAGCATATTGTTGGGTCTTTTTTTTTGTTCAATTCTACTAGCCAGTGTGTCTTCATTGGTGAGTTTAAGCCATTAACATTTAGGGTTATTATTGAGATATGGGTTGTTCTTCCAGCCATATTTGTTTATTTATGTTACTAAACATTGTTTGTTTTCCTCTTTGATTATTTTCCCCCCTTTAATGTCCTACCTCCCACTGTTGGTTTTCATTGTTATTTTCCATTTCCTCTTCCTGCAATGTTTTGCCGAGGATGTTTTGAAGAGATGGTTTTCTAGCTGCAAATTCTTTTCACTTTTGTTTATCGAGGAAGGTTTTAATTTCATCTTCCATACTGAAGCTTAATTTCGCTAGATACACAATTCTTGGTTGGAACCCATTTTCTTTCAGTGTTTGAAATATGTTATTCCAGGATCTTCTAGCTTTCAGAGTCTGTGTTGAAAGATCAGCTGTTATCCTGATTGGTTTACCCTTAAACGTAATCTGCTTCCTTTCTCTTGTAGCTTTTAAAATTCTCTCTTTTTTCTGTTTGTTGGGCATCTTCATTATAATGTGTCTAGTTGTGGCTCTCTTATGATTTTGCACATTCGGCGTTCTGTAGGCTTCTAGGACTTGGGATTCTGTTTTATTTATCAAGTCTGGGAAGTTTTCTCGTATTATTTCATTGAATAGGTTGCTCATTCCTTTGGTTTGGACCTCTATACCTTCCTGTATCCCAATGACTGTTAAGTTTGGCCTCTTTATGTTATCCCATATTTCTTGGATATTCTGCTCGTGGTTTCTTAACAGTCTTGCTGAGTGGTCTATGTTCTTTTCAAGTTGAAATACTTTGTCTTTATTGTCTGATGTTCTATGTTCTAAGTGTTCTACTCTCCTGGTAGTATTCTCAATTGAGTTTTTAAGTTGGATTATTCCTTCCTGCAATTCTAGGATTTCTGTTTGTTTGTTTTTACAACCTCTATCTCCCTATATAGTTGATCTTTTGCTTATTGGATTTGTTTATGTAATTCATTGTCGAAGTGATCTTTAATTGTCTGATTTTGTTGTCTAATGTCTTCCTTGAGACTCCAGATCATCTAAAGCATGAGTATCCTGAATTCTTTATCTGACATTCCATCTGATGCAGCTATTACCTCTTCTAAAGTTGTGTTGACCTGCATTGCTTGTGGTCCTTTATTTCCTTGTCTTTTCATACTGCTCGCGTTTCTCTCTGCTTGTTGAAACTGTTTTGTTTTGGGCAGTGGCTCTGCTCTGCCCCTATTCCTATTGGGGTGACCTAACAACCACGCTGGTGGGCTGCTGGGCTTGTACTGGGCGCGGGAGAAGGCTCTGCTTTGCCACTACTCCAATAGGGGTGCCGTGTCTACCACACCAGCGGGTCATTGGGCCTGTTCTGGGCATAGGCGGTGGCTCTGCTCTGCCCCTACTCCAATTGGGGTGACGTGACTACCACGCCTGCTGGTTGATGGGCCTGTTCCAGGCACGGGCAGCAGCTCTGCTCTGTCACTACTCCAATTGGGATGACATGACTACCACGCCTGCAGGTCGCTGGGCCTGTGCCGGGCATGGGCGGCGGCTCTGCTCTGCCCCTCTGGCTTGAAGACAAAGTGAGAGAGACTCGGGTGTTTGTGACTCACTTTTTTTACCAGGAGACCAACTGTTTCTGTCACCGCTGGTATCGATGAAGTTATCTCCTCCACCACTTTGTGATGACATCAGATCTCTAACATGTTGGTATCCCATGCGAATGGCAGCATTTCGTTCCCTTTGCCAGATGACCAAAGCAATGGGTGAGTCCTGACCAGCCCTCACAAGCCCCGTCTCAATCCTGTTGCCACTGCCTATGAAGGCTAGGTAGGTATTTACCTCCACAGTATTCAGCAAGACCTAGACCGAGAAGGAGTTTCCGCGGGTTCTTTAGCCCTGGGCCTGATCAGTTCCAGGAGCCAGAATTCGGCCGCTCTGGGCTTGGTGTATGTTCTGATAGGAACAGGCCTGAGTAATTTGTCTCCGAGACACAGGCGAATGGCAGCCTGAGATTACCTGTTCTATAGCTGAATGAGCTGCTATGAGTTGAAAACAGGAATGGTGACGTCAGCTCTCCAAGATGGTGGCCCCTGGCTTCCTCTGTGGTCTGACTGGTGTGGAAAACCGAATTGGACCGCGTCCTTCCCCGGTCTCAAACCCAGAATTCAGCAATGAGCACAGTGATTGCACAGCTGGCTGGAGCCCACAGAATCCGCACCACTGAATATTTGTGTTGCTATCTCATTGTTTGCCAGCATGCGCCACAGACTCTAGCTGCACGGCGATTTGCTGAATAAGCAGCATGACGCTCTATGCGGACAAATCACTCACGTTTGAGCCTTGTAGCTAATCCTCATGAGATGGAAATACTTCCACTAGGTTTTGGAGCACCCAAATTTTGCTGGAAATTCGTCATTCTCTTGCACAGTGATGCTGTATATGGGGTTGATGCACTCCTTTCGCTGCCATCATATGATCCCCTGAAGTTAGTTTTCAGTACTGGAAAGGAATATGTATTTCAGGTGGATGAACATTTCTGAGAATAAACTTGTGAAAAGTTGATTATAAATCCACATACATAAATATGAATGAATTTAGGGAGTGTAAAATAAGACAAATACATTTCATATTTTGAAAAATCTGGAGAGTGAATACATATATATAGATAGATAGATAGATAGATAGATAGATACACACACAGAGAGTGACATTAAAAAGTAGCATTATGTATGCCAATTGAAATTCACCATGAAATATATATCATCCACAGATCCAAAAATACTCATTTTCCTGAACATCAATTTATGTTGTTCAACTAGAAAGCTGACCCATATGTTGAATTTTCAGTTCCAACAGCGTTTAGTAGGAGTGATCTTTTCTTACAGTTTGTATCTGCCAAGTCAGCCACCTCACAAAATGTATGTGTGATACCAGGTAGAATTCAATATGTGCATAAAAAAATACATGTGCTGAATAGACTACAGAGAAAGGGAGACAGTTATTCACATATTTGTTAACTTTTAAAACACATAAAGAACTGTTTCAATAAAAATTTGCTAGATTTATAGCACCTACCATTTATCATAGGAAAGGCAAGTCCAACTATACACCATGCCTCCTGTGAACCTCTTGTATTTCTATTTTGTTTGGGTTATTTTTCTCCATCATATTAAGATTAGAAGTAAAAGTCTAGAAGGGAATTTGTTAGTGTCAGGGATTCAGTATTTCGAATGGAAAATTGGAAAATGTATCCAATGTGTATGCAAATATGTGCTACACAAAAATCTTCCCACTCTCATTCAGAACAATGCCTTGGCATTACCTTCGCCCCATGTAAGACGCAATTAGAGGAGAAGAGTTAGAAAATCTGTGAATACATTCCTGTTATAGAAAATGCTCAGGAGTTCACAAATTTGGAGGTGGTAGAGGAGTTTCCAAAAGTAAGGGACAGGGTAAACACTCCACAAACATGAAGCTCTGCTGGCCTAACATCTGGAGAAACTACCTCTGAGGGTGAGCACTTGAAATATATTTTGTTGTCAGGAGCATTAGCTTCCTTTGTAGTGAGACCATCAAAGCTGGGTCTGCATCTATGTTACATGGATGACATGGTTTCTTATTTTCCGATGAACATGAGGCAGCAGTGCTGAATTTTCTCTTTGTAGGTAAACTGTGGCCACTGAGGGCAAGTGTCTCCTCATCTGGACTGTGAAGCCATTTGGTCATCCTCCACTCTTTGTGGTGTTTTTTGCTGTTGCACTAGGAGTGTGGTATTTGCTTCATGAAATAAAAAGAGTTCAACTGGGACACAGTGCTGTAGGGAGTTCTTTCAGTTGTGGTGGGTTGGGTTCTGTTGGAGAATGCACCAACCAGGCTTCTATCCCACATAGCTTGCAACATTGACCATAGCAACCTGATTCTGAACATTGCCCTGAAACCTCTCCATATAACAAGATTCTTTTACATATAAGGGTCTACTGGCTGCAAAATGTCAGTCACAAGTTATTTGGACACCAATGGCAGATAAACATGGCCACACGAGAGATATTTTATCACACACCTGCCCGCCACGGCTCTAGGAACACTACTCAGCAGGTTCCAAGTTACTTGCATCTCTGTTATACACCATTTTCATGAAACCCAGTCAATAAAGGCAATGTCTTGTATTCTCATGATCAGCTAGAGGACATCCAAAGGTTCTCCTGTGACACCTAGTCTTGGGAATTTCAAAAATTTCATGGTATTCATCTAGCCATTATTCAAGGAAGAAGTTGTAGGCACTGTGGGTTTCAATTCATTCATTAACCATTAAATGTTGATTAAGCTCACTTCAATGAAAGCTCTGGAGAACTCTCAGAGGCAAGGCTTCCCAAAGGGTGGCCAAAAGGTCACATGAAGCCAGGCCCATTGAGGTCTACAATGTGAGGTCCATGTGTGTTTTCACTCTCAACTATGGCTGCCAAGTCTTTCAGAATAAAATCATGTGATATCCTGGCTGAGATTCCCTTTGCTCTGTGGAAAGCCAACTTGGGCGTAGATCTCACTTTCCAAGGGCGACTCTCATGCATGGCCTTCTAAAAGCCCAACACAATCCATGGCAATACTTCTCTGAGGTCAATTCCAGAACTCAGTCTCTATGTTGAATCACACAAGAGTTCAAGCACAGGTGTACCCAGTCATCTCTTCCTACCGCCATACAAATGTTCACAGTTAAAACCTAAACACCCCAACATGGCCCTCATCTTCTTCCATGTAGACACTCATCATAACCTCCGGCTGGAGGTTTCCATGAGGTACACAGCCCACGTCCGTGTCCAAAATAAGCTCCCTTGCCCCTCATTTGCCTAACATCAGGGTTGCCTGGACTGCCTTCCTGTGAAACAGAAGTGAAAAAATAGGCCTGGCGTTAATACTGCTCTACTTCTCAAACTTGAGGCCTACTGAGTGTGGGGTTTAGATTCTTTATGTAAATTCATATTTTTTGTTGTTGTACTTTAACTTTTTAATATGTTTTCATTTTTTAAATATTTTTATTGTATTATTATTATTATTTTAAACTTTAATTTACATCTTTTAAATGATCATTATTTTTAAATTTTTTTCTTTCTTTCTTTCTTTTCTATTTTTTCTTTTGTCTTATCATTTCTTTTCAATTTTCTGATTTCCCCTTCCTCGAATTCTACCTGCCTACTCTCATTCTCTTTAGTGACTTCTTACCTTTCCTTCTAATATCTTTTCTTCCAAGCATCAAATAAATTTATAAGAGTAAGCAGTAACTCAACAGTCAAACAGAGCAAGAAGTAACATGAGCAGCACAAAAAATCAAGGAAGAAAATAAGTACAAACAACGAAGGACAGCCAAAATATTCAGGAGGACCTATAGTCATCAGAAAAATGGTCATATAAAGAACTCAAGGAATACCTTAGACAGATGGAATTGAAACTTAAAGAGGATACGAGACAGCAAATCCAAACAGTGAAAGAACACATTGAAAATGAATTGCATAAACAGATAAAAGAAGAAGTTATGCATCTTTATCAGGAGATAGAGATTATAAAAAAATCAAACAATAATTCTAGAAATGAAGGAAACGATAAACCAAATTAAAAAGTCAATTGAGAGTATCACTAACACTGTGGAGCAAGTAGAAGACAGAATGTCAGATAATGAAGACAAAATATATCATCTTGAAATGAATCTAGCCAACACAGAAAGGCTGGTAAAAAATCATGAGTAAAACATCCAAGAGATATGGGATAACATAAAAAAAAAAATTAATGAGTCATCTGGATAGGTACACAGATTCAAACCAAGGGAATTAGTAATCTATTGAATGAAATAATTACAGAAATATTTCCAGAAATACAAAGTAAATAGATATACAAATTGGACATGCTTACAGGACACGGAGAACACAAAATCACAGTAGACCAACACCAAGACACATTGTTATGAAGATATCCAATATACAAAACAAAGAGAAAATATTAATAGCTCTAAGAGAAAGGAGGCAGATTACATTAAGGGGTAAACCAATAAGGTTGAGAATGGATTTTTCATCACAGTCGCTGAAAGCGAGAAGATCCTGGAGCAACGTATTTCAAACACTGAAAGACAATGAATGCCAACCAAGAATTCTGTATCCAGCAAAATTAAGCTGCAGGTATGACGATGAAATAAAAATATTTCATGATAAACAAAAGGTAAAAAAATTTGTAGCCAGAAAACCAGCATTGCAAAGCATCTTGAGCAAAACAATACACGAAGAAGAAATGAAAATCAACAACCAAAACCATCAGTGGGAAGTGCCTCAGTAATGACTGAGGGTGGGGGAAAAGCTAATCATGCAGAAACAAACTAAATTAAAAAAAAAAAAAAAGATGAATCATCAATCATGAGCGGCAGTACAAACCATATATCAATAGTGACTCTAAATGTTAATGGCTTAAACTCTCCAATAACGTGACATAGGCTGGTAACTTGGATTAAAAATGAATCCAACAATATATTGCCTCCAGGAGGCACATCTGAATGGAAAAGACATACACAGGCTGAAGGTGCAAGTTTTGGAAAAAATATACCATGCAACGCTCCCCATAAGCAAGCAGGGGTGGCCATGCTCATATCGAATAAAATCGACTTCAAGACTAATTTAATCAAAAGGGATAAGAAAGGACATTATATACTGTTAAAAGGAACCATTCATCAACAAGACATAAAAATTATCAATATTTATGCACCAAATAATGGTGCTGCAATGTTCAAAAAACAAATTCACCTCAAGTTCCAGAATGAAATAGACCACAACACAATAATTATGGGTGACTTCAACACACCTCTCTCACCATTGGACAGATCCTCCAAACAAAAGTGAATAAAGAAACTATAGAACTCAATATCACAATCAATAACCTAGACTTAACTGACATATATCGAATGTATCAATCATCATCAAGTGGATATACTTTTTTCTCAGTAGCACGTGGATCCTTCTCAAAAATAGACCATATATTATGTCATAGGGCAACCCTCAGTAAATATACAGGGGTTGAGATAATACCATGAATTTTTTCTGATCATAATGGAATGAAACTGGAAACCAATGATAAAAAAAGGAAGGAAAAATCCTACATCACATGGAAAATGAACAATATGTTACTGAATGATCAGTGGGTTACAGAAGATATAAAGGAGGAAATCAAAAAATTCTTAGAGATACATGAAAATACAGACACAATATATCAGAATCTATGGGACACAATGAAAGCAGTTTTAAGAGGGAAATTCATCGCCTGGAGGTCATTCCTGAAAAAAAGTAAAAACGAACAAATAAATGAGCTCACACTTCAACTCAAAGCCCTAGAAAAGGAAGAGCAAAACAACAAAAAATGTAGCAGAAAGCAAGAAATAATTAAAATCAGAGCAGAAATCAACGAAATTGAAACAAAAGAAACTATTGAAAAAATTAACAAAACTAAAAGGTGGTTCTTCGAAAAAATAAATATGTTCGACAGACCCTTAGGCATGCTAATGAAGAGAAGAAGAGAGAGAACTCAAATTACTTACATATGGGATGAAAAAGGCAATATTACAACAGATGCTTCCGAAATACAGAAGACAATTAGAAATTATTTAGAAAACCTATATTCCAATAAAATAGAATATAGTGAAGACATCGATAAATTTCTTAAGTTATATGATATTCCCAGACTGAGTCAGAAGGATACACACAATTTAAACAGACCAATGTCAATGGATGAAACAGAAGAAGCAATCAAAAGACTACAAACCAAGAAAAGCCCAGGAACGGATGGCTATACAGCGGAGTTTTACAAAACATTTAAAGAAGATTTAATACCAATACTTTTCAAGTTATTTCAGCAAAGAGAAAAAGAGGGAGCTCTTCCAAATTCATTCTATGAGGCCAACATCACGCTGATTCCGAAATCAGAAAAAGACACCTCAAAGAAAGAAAACTACAGACCAATATATCTGATGAACCTACATGCAAAAATCCTCAATTAAACTCTGGTGAATCGAATACAAAGGCACATCAAAAAAATTATGCACCATGATCAAGTAGGATTCATATCTGGGATGCAAGGATGGTTCAATATACGGAAATCAATAAATGTTATTCACCACATCAATAGACTTAAAGATAAGAACCATATGATCATCTCGATAGAAGCAAAAAAAGCATTTGACAAAGTACAGCATCCCTTTATGTTCAAAACATTAGAAAAAATAGGGATAACAGGAAGTTACCTCGACATTGTAAAAGCTATCTATGCTCAGCCTCAGGCTAGCATCATTATGAATGGAGAAAAATTGAAGGCATTTCTTCTAAAATCTGGAACAAGACAGGGATGCCCTCTCTCACCACTTCTATTCCATATAGTTCTCGAAACACTGGCCAGAGCAATTAGACATACTAAACAAATAAAAGGCATAAAAATAGGAAAATAAGAACGCAAATTATCACTATTTTCGGGTGACATTATTCTATACATAGAAGACACAAAAAGGTGTACAAAAACTACTAGAACTAAAAAATGAATGACCTGCGACCCACCGGCAGGTCAGGCCCAGAAACCTGCAGAGGGGCACAGCTGCCCCACCCACCTGCAAGGTAGGCGATACCGTGACCACTGATAAAACAGGCCCAGTGGCCGTCTGACACATCACCCCGTTTGGGGGAGGGGCAGAGCCGCCACCAGCACCTGTTAGGTAGACAGACATGCAAACGACAGACAGAACAGGCCTAGCGGCCAGCGGAGGTGCAGAGCCGCTTCTCACGCCTGCAAGGGAGGCGAACCTGTGACCACCGAAAGAACAGGCCCACCGAAAGTAGAGGCACAGCAGCCTGCCGGCGTAGTAGGCACATTGCCCCAATTGGAGGAGGGGCAGAACCACCGCCAAAGCCTGCGAGGGAGACTTTGCAACTATATAAGAGCAATATAAATATATAGGGGGAAAATCAATAACAAAACAGTTTCACCAAGCAGAAAGAAACGCGATCAGTATGAAAAGACAAGGAAAGAAAGGACCACAAGCAATGCAGGTCAACTCAACTTTAGAAGAGGTAATATCTGCAGCAGATGGAATGTCAGATAAAGAATTCAGGATATACATGCTTCAGATTATCTGGAGTCTCAAGGAAGACATTAGACAGCATAATCAGACAATGAAAGACCACTTCGAGCACCTCGAAAATGAATTACATAAACAAATACAAGAAGCAAAAGATCAATTATACAGGGAGATCAAGGTTATAAAAAACAAACAAACAGAAATCCTGGAAATGCAGGAAACAATAAACCAAATTAAAAACTCAATTGAGAATACTACCAGCAGAGTAGAACACTTAGAAGATAGAACATCAGAAAATGAAGACAAAGTATTTCAACTGGAGAAGAACATAGACAGCTCAGCAAAGCTGTTAAGAAACCATGAGCAGAACATTCAAGAAATATGGGATAACATAAAGAGACCAAACTTAAGAGTCATTGGGATACAGGAAGGTATAGAGTTCCAAACAAAAGGAATGAGCAATCTATTCAATGAAATAATACGAGAAAACTTCCCAGACTTGAAGAATGAGACAGAATCCCATATCCTAGAAGCCTACGGGACGCCGAATGTGCAAAATCATAAGAGATCCACACCTAGACACATTATAATGAAGATGCCCAACATACAGAATAAGGAGAGAATTTTAAAAGCTACAAGAGAAAGGAAGCAGATTACATTTAGGGGTAAACCAATCAGGATAACAGCTGATCTTTCAACACAGACTCTGAAAGCTAGAAGATCCTTGAATAACATATTTGAAACACTGAAAGAAAATGGGTTCCAACCAAGAATTGTGTATCCAGCAAAATTAAGCTTCAGTATGGAAGATGAAATTAAAACCTTCCATGATAAACAAAAGTGAAAAGAATTTGCAGCTAGAAAACCATCTCTTCAAAACATCCTCGGCAAAACATTGCAGGAAGAGGAAATGGAAAATAACAATGAAAACCAACAGCGGGAGGGAGTACAGTAAAGAGGGGGAATAATCAAAGAGGAAAACAAACCATGTTTAGTAACATAAATAAACCAATATGACTGGAAGAACAACCCATATCTCAATAATAACCCTAAATGTTAATGGCTTAAACTCACGAATTAAGAGACACAGGCTAGTAGAATGGATCACAAAACAAGACCCAACAATATGCTGCCTTCAGTAGACGCATTTGATAGGAAAAGACATACATAGACTGAAGGTGAAAGGTTGGGAAATATCATATCACTCTTATGGACTTCGGAAACAAGCACGAGTGTCCATACTCATATCAAATAAAATAGATTTCAAGCCAAAGTTAATCAAAAGGGATGAAGAGGGACACTACATACAGCTCAAGGGAACCATACACCAACAAGACATCACAATCATAAATATATATGCCCCAAACAATGGTGCAGCTATGTTCATCAAACAAACTCTTCTCAAGTTCAAGAGTCTAATAGACCACCATACAATAATTATGGGAGACTTCAACACACCTCTCTCACCACTGGATAGATCTTACAAAGAAAAGTTGAATAAGGAATCTATAGAACTCAATAACATAATTAATAACCTAGACTTAATTGACATATATAGAATATACCACCCAAGATCAAGCAGTTACACTTTTTTCTCAGCAGCACTTGGATCCTTCTCAAAAATAGATCATATATTATGTCACAGGGCAACTCTTAGACAATATAAAGGAGTAGAGATAATACCATGCATCTTATCTGAACATAATGAAATGAAATTGAAAATCAACGATAAAAGAAGTAAGGAAAAATCATGCATCAATTGGAGAATGAAAAATAGGTTACTGAATGATAAATGGGTTATAGAAGACATCAAGGAGGATATTAAAAAATTCTTAGAGATAAATGAAAACACAGACACAACATATCGGAATCTATGGGACACATTGAAAGCAGTTCTAAGAGGAAAATTTATTGCTTGGAGTTCATTCCTTAAAAAAAGAAACAAACCAACAAATAAATGATCTAATACTTCAACTCAATGTCCTAGAAAAAGAAGAGCAAAACAACAGCAAAAAAGTAGAAGACAAGAAATAATTAAAATCAGAGCAAAAATTAATGAAATTGAAACAAAAGAAACAATTGAAAAAATTGACAAAACTAAAAGTTGGTTCTTTGAAAAAATAAATAAAATTGACAGACCCTTAGCCACGCTAATGAAGAGAAGAAGAGAGAGAACTCAAATTACTCGCATATGGGATGAAAAAGGCAATATCACAACAGACACTTCAGAAATACAGAAGATTATCAGAAATTATTTTGAATCCTTATACTCCAATAAATTAGAAGATAGTGAAGGCATCGATAAATTTCTTAAGTCATATGATTTGCCCAGATTGAGTTAGGAGGATATTGACAACCTAAACAGACGAATATCAACTGAGGAAATAAAGAAACCATCAAAAGACTACCAACTAAGAAAAGCCCAGGACCGAATGGTTATACAGCAGAGTTTTACAAAACCTTTAAAGAGGAACTAATACCAATACTTTTCAAGCTATTTCAGGAAAATGAAAAACAGGGAGAACTTCCAAATTCATTCTATGAGTCCAACATCACCCTGATTCCTAAACCAGACAAAGACACTCCAAAGAAAGAAAACTACAGACCAATATCTCTAATGAACCTAGATGCAAAAATGCTCAATAAACTTCTCGCGAACCGGATACAAAAACATATCAAAAAAATTGTGCACCATGATCAAGTAGGATTTATCCCTGGGATGCAAGGTTGGTTCAATATACGAAAATCAATAAATGTTATTCACCACATCAATAGGCTTAAATATAAGAACCATATGATCATCTCGATAGATGCGGAAAAAGCATTCGACAAAGTACAGCATCCCTTTATGTTCAAAACTCTAGAAAAACTAGGGATAACAGGAACATACCTCAATATTGTAAAAGAAATCTATGCTAAGCCTCAGCCTAGCATCATTCTGAATGGAGAAAAACTGAAGGCATTCCCTCTAAAATCTGGTACAAGACAGGCATGGCCTCTCTTACCACTTCTGTTCAACATAGTTCTCGAATCACTGGCCAGTGCAATTAGACAGACAAAAGAAATTAAAGGCATAAAAATAGGAAAAGAAGAACTCAAATTATCACTATTTGCAGATGACATGATTCTATACCTAGCAGACCCAAAAGGGTCTACAAAGAAACTATTAGAGCTAATAAATGAATTCAGCAAAGTGGCAGGATATAAAATCAACACGCATAAATCAAAGGCATTCCTGTATATCAGCGACAAATCCTCTAAAATATATATGAGGACAACCACCCCATTCACAATATCCTCAGAAAAAATAAAGTACTTGGGAATCAACCTAACAAAAGAGGTGTAAGACTTATACAATGAATACTACAGAACCCTAAAGAGAGAATTGAAGAAGATCTTAAAAGATGGAAAAATATACCCTGTTCATGGATAGGTAGAATTAACATCATCAAAATGGCGATATTAACAAAAGTTCTCAATAGGTTTAATGCAATGCCAATCAAAATCCCAATGGCATTTCTTGTAGAAATAGAGAAAGCAATCATGAAATTCATATGGAAAAATAAAAGACCCAGAATAGCAAAAACATTGCTAAGCAGGAAGTGTGAATCAGTCGGTATAGCTATACCAGACTTCAAACTATACTACAGAGCAATAGAAACAAAAACAGCATGGTACTGGTACCAAAACAGGCGGGTGGACCAATGGTACAGAATAGAGGACACAGAAACCAATCCACAAAACTACAACTATCTTATATTCGATAAAGGGGCTAAAAGCATGCAATGGAAGAAGGCTAGCATCTTCAACAAATGGTGTTGGGAAAACTGGAAATCCATATGCAACAAAATGAAACTGAATCCCTTTCTCTCACCATGCACAAAAGTTAACTCAAAGTGGATCAAGGAACTTGATATCAAATCAGAGACATGGCGTCTGATAGAAGAAAAAGTTGGCTATGATCTACATACTGTGGGGTCGGGATCCAAATTCCTAAATAGGACACCCATAGCACAACAGTTAATAACTATAACCAACAAATGGGACTTACTCAAACTAAAAAGTTATTTTCTCAGCAAAAGAAACAATAAGAGAGGTAAATAGGTAGCCTACGTCCTGGGAACAAATCGTTACTCCTCACACTTCAGACAGAGCCCTAATATCCAGAATATACAAAGAACTAAAAAAATTAGACAATGAGATAACAAATAACCCAATCAACAAATGGGCCAAGGACCTGGACAGAAATTTCTCAGAGGAGGACATACAATCAATCAAGAAGTATATGAAAAAATGCTCACCATCTCTAGCAGTCAGAGAAATGCAAATAAAAACCACCCTAAGATACCATCTCACTCCAGTAAGATTGGCAGCCTTTAGGAAGTCAAACACCAACAAGTGCTGGCGAGGATGTCGGGAAAAGTGTACTCTTGTACATTACTGGTGGGACTGCAAATTGGTGCACCCAATTTGGAAAGCAGTATGGAGATTTCTTGGAAAGCTCGGGATGGAACCACCATTTGATCCAGCTATTCCCCTTCTCGGTCTATTCCCTAAAGACCTAAAAAGAGCACACTATAGGGCCACTGCTACATCCATGTTCATAGCAGCACATTTCACAATAGCAAGACTGTGGAACCAACATAGATGTCCTTCAATAAAAGAATGGATAAAAAAATGTGGCATTTATACACAATGGAATATTACTCTGCATTAAGAAATGACAAAATCATAGAATTTGGAGGGAAATGGATGGCATTAGAGCAGGTTATGCTAAGTGAAGCTAGCCAATCCCTTAAAAACAAATGCCAAATATCTTCTTTGATATAAGGAGATTAACTAAGAACAGAGTAGGGACGAAGAGCATGAGAAGAAGATTAACATTAAACAGGGATGAGAGGTGGGAGGGAAAGGGAGAGAGAAGGAAAATTGCATGTAAATGGAAGGAGACCCTCAGGGGTATACAAAATTACATACAAGAGGAAATGAGGGGAAAGGAGGAAAAATATAAGGGGGAGAAATGAATTACAGTAGAGGAGGTAGAGAGAGAAGAGGGGAGGGGAGGGGGAGGGGGGATAGTAGAGGATAGGAAAGGCAACAGAATACAACAGTCACCAGAATGGCAATATGTAAATCAATGGTTGTGCAATTGATGTGATTCTGCAATCTGTATATGGGGTAAAAATGGGAGCTCATATCCCACTTGAATCAAAGTGTGAAATATGATATATCAAGAACTATGAAATGTTTTGAACAACCTACAATAAAATTAATTAAAAAAAAACCAGCATGGTACTGGTACCAAAACAGGCGGGTGGACCAATGGTACAGAATGGAGGACACAGAGATTAATCCAAAAAGCTACAACTATTTTATATTTGATAAAGGAGCTAAAAGCATGCAATGGAGGAAATATAGTATCTTCAACAAATGGTGTTGGGAAAAATGGAAATCCATGTGCAACAAAATGAAACTGAATTCCTTTCTCTCGCCATGCACAAAAGTTAACTCATAGTGGATCAAGGTGCTAGATATCAAATCAAAGACTCTGTGTCTGATAGAAAAAAAAGTTGGCTCTGATCTACATATTATGGGATCGGGCTCCAAATTCCTTTATATGACATCCATAGCACAAGAGTTAATAACAAGAATCAACAAATGGGACTACTTAAACTGAAAAGTTTTTTATCAGCAAGAGAAAGAATAAGAGAGGTAAATAAGGAGCATACATCATGGGAACAAATTTTTACTCCTCACACTTCAGATAGAGGCCTAATATCCAGAATATACAAAGAACTCAAAAAATTAGACAATAAGATAACAAATAACCCAATAAACAAATGGGTCAAGGACTTGAACAGACACTTCTCAGAGGAGGACATACAATCATTCATCAAGTACATAATAAAATGCTCACCATTTCTAGCAGTCAGAGAAATTCAAATCAAAATCACCCTAAGATACCATCTCACTCCAGTAAATTGGTAGCCATTATGAAGTCAAACAACAACAAGTGCTGGCAAGGATGTGGGGTAAAAGATACTCTTGTACATTGCTGGTGGGACTGTAAACTGGTGTGGCCAATTTGGAAAGCAGTATGGAGATTCCTGGGAAAGCTGTGAATGGAACCACAATTTGACTCAGCTATTGCCCTTCTCTGACTATTCCCTGAAGACCTTAAAAGAGAGTAATACAGGGATACTACCACATGGATTTTCATAGCAGTACAATTCACAATTGATACACTGTGGATCCAACCCAGATGCCCTTCAATAGATGAATGGATAAAAAAAATGTGGCATTTATACACTATGGAGTATTACGCAGCACTAACAAATGACAAAATCATAAAATTTGCAGAAAAATGGATGGCACTGGAGCAGATTATGCTTAGTGAAGATAGCCAATCCCTAAAAAATAAATACCAAATGTCTTCTTTGATATAATGAGAGCAACTAAGAACAGAGCAGGGAGCAATAGCAGGAAGAAAAGATTAACTTTAAACAGAGACATGAGGTGGGAGGGTAAGTGAGAGAAAAGGGAAATTGCATGGTAATGGAGGGAGACCCTCATTGTTACACAAAATTACATATTGTTGTGAGTGGAATGGGAAAATAAACATGGAGTGAAATAAATTACAGTAGATGGGGAAAAAAGAGAAGATCGGAAGGAAGGGGAGGGGAGATAGTAGAGTATAGGAAAGGTAGCAGAATACAACAGTAGCTAATAGGGCATTATGTAAAAATGTGGATGTGTAATCGATGTGATTCTGTAATCTCTATTTGGGCTAAAAATGGGAGTTCATAAGCCACTTGAATCTAATGTATGAAATATTATATGTCAAGAGATTTTTAATGTTTTGAGCAACCAATAAAAGAAAAAAAGTAGCAATATATATGCCAATCGAAATTCATCATGAAATATATATAATCCACAAATCGAAAAATATTCATTTTACTGAACATGGATTAATGTATAATGTTATTCAACTAGGAAGCTCACCCATAGGTTGAATTTTCAGTTCCAACAGCATTTAGGAGGAGTTATCCTTTCTCACAATTTGCATCTGCCAATTCAGTTACCTCACAAGTATGTACGTGTGGTACCAGGTAGAATTCTATATGTGCATATAAAAATACATGTGCTGAATTGGCTACAGAGAAAGGGAGACAGGAATTCACATATTTGTTAATTTTAAAAACACATGTAGAACTATTTCAACAAAAAAATGACTAGATTTATAACTCCTACACTATATAATGCAAAAGGCAATTGTAACAATACACCATGCCTCCTCTGAACTGCTTGTATTTCTATTCTGTTTGGGTTATTTTTCACCATCATATTAGAATTATTAGTCAGAGTATAGTAGGGTATGTGTTAGTTTCAGGGCTTCAGTATTTCAAATAGAAAATTGAAAAATGAATCGAATGTGTATGTAAATATGTGCTACACAAAAATCTTCCCACTCACATTCAGAACAATGCCTTGATATTACCTTGGCCCAAGTAAGACACAATTAGAGTAGAAAAGTGTGAAAATCTGTGAATACATATCTGGAATGGAATATGCTCGGGAGTTCACAACCTTGGTGGTGGTAGAGGAGTTTCCAAAAGTAAAGAACAGTGTAAACACTCCACAAACATGGAGCTCTGCTGGCCTAAGACTTCTTGGAAAACTGCCTCTGAGGTTGGGCACTTGAAATATATGTTGTTGTCATTAGCTTTAACTTCCTTTGTAGTGAGACCATCAAAATGGGTCTGCATCTATGTGACCTGGAAGACATGGTTTCTTATATTCCAATGACCATGAGGCAGCAGTGCTGAATTCTCTCTTTGTATGTAAACTGTGGCCACTGGAGGCTAAGTGTCTCCTCGTGTGGACTGTGAAGACATTTGGTCATCCTCCACTTTTCGTGGTGTTTCTTGCTGCTGCACTGGGAATTTGGTATTTGCTTCACCAAATACAAGGAGTTCTACTAGGATACAGTGCTGAAGGGAGTTCTGTCACGTGTGGTGGGTCAGGGTCTGCAGGAGAATGCACCAACCAGGCTTCTATCCCACACAGTTTGCCCCAATAACCATAGTAAACTGATTCTGAACATTGCCCTGAACCTCTCCATATAAAAAATGCCTTTACATATAAGTGTCTGATTTCTGCACTATGTCAGTCATAATCCATTTGGAAGCCAATGGCCGATCCACATGGCCCCACCATGGTGTTTTATCACACACCTGCCCACCACTGCTCTAGGCCCACTAATCAGCAGGATACAAATTACTGGCATCTCTGTTCTACAACATTTTCATAAAACCCAGTAAAACAAGGCATTCTCTGGTATACACATGATCAACCACAGGACTTCCAAAGATTCTCCAGTGCCACCTGGTCATGGAAATTTCAAAAATTTCATGGTATTTATCTAGCCATTTTTCAAAGATTAAGTTGGAGGCACTGTGGGTTTCAAATCATTCAGGAACCATTAAGTGTTGAGAAAGCTCATTTCAATGAAAGCTCTGGAGAACACTCACAGGCAAGGCTTCTCAAAGAGTTGCCAAAAGGTCACATGAAGCCAGGCAAATTGAGGCCTACAATGTGAGGTCCATGTGTGTTTTGACTCTCAACTATACCTGCCAATCTTTCAGAATAAAATCATGTGATATCCTGGCTGAGGTTCCCATTGTTTTGTCGAAAGACACCCTGGGCCTAGATCTCAGTTTCCATGGGTGAGTCTCATGCATGGCCTTCTAAAATCCCAACACAATTCATGGCAATACTTCTCTGAGTTCAGTTCCAGAACTCAGTCTCTAAGGGGAATCACGCCAGAGTTCAAGCCCAGGTGGAACCAGTCATTCCTTCCAACCACCACGAAAATGACCACAATTAAAATCAAAACACTCCCACAGGGCCCTCATCTTCTTCCATATAGACACTCATCATAACCTCTGGCTGGAGATTTCTATGAGGGGCACAGCCTAAGAAAGTGTAAAAAATAAGCTCACTTGCCCCTCATTTGCCTAAAATCATGGTGGCCTGGACACTCCTCCTGTGAACCTGGAGTGATCAAATATTCCTGCTGTTAAAGTGTTCCGCTTCTCCAATTTGAGGCCTACTGGCTGTGAGGTATAGATTCTTTATGTGATTTGGAGTCATGAGAAAACCCAAGCACATATGGGCAAGCCTCTGCAGGGATTTGAAGAACTCATTTAATCCAAAGAATCCCTATTCTCACTTAATGGAGGTCAGGAACCTAAAACAAGAAGGCAAAAAAATTCATCCACAATGACTTCTCTTTTGGCCATTTCAGTTTGGGAAGCACATGGGATTTTTCTTTAGATCCATTGGGTGCTGAGAATCTAAGTCACAGCCTCACACAAGGACCAGAGACTGATTCAGACACATCCCATTCCAAAGCAAATAAGCAAAGAGCCACAGGTGAAGCCCATTCATTTCCATATGAAAACAGTTTTCTTCAGGCTTCACAAAGGGTTGGCATGAGGCAAAGACCTTCCTGAAATTCAGGGTAATTGAAACACAAGTAAGCAAATGGCCCAAGAAGGGTTTCTTCACTGAGACTTTACTGGTCACACTGATATCTGAGTTTTCTGAGATGCTCTCAATCTCTTCAGCTATCCAGTACATGGCCATGTCACAGAGCCTTGTGGTGTTACATATCTGGGACACAAAACCATGAGCGTATTCTGTAGAGTGGCCAGAATTCACGAAGAAAACAGTAACTTAAGAAGACAGTAGGTGTTGCCCATCCATAAGGCAAAGTGAAGTCCATTAATCTATTGGGCAGTATTAATGTGGGGAAGCTTTCTACTAGAGAAAACAAATCCATTGATGCATTCTCTTTTCTAATGTCTACAACCACGGATACAGTGGGATACACAGACATAGAAACCCTCACAATGTCAAAGGACTTACTAGAAACAGTCCACTCCACACCAGAAAAAAACGCCTTTCCTACCTATTCTCAGAACATGAGAAAAAAACCACAAACTCACACCCACAACGGCAAAGCCACCTCCTTCCCCCAAGTAGGTCTGTGACTATCCAGAGTGTCTTCTGACTGGTGGGCCATATTATGTTCCCCCGAAATGGCCTGTCCTCTCTCAGATCTGGTCTCCTTGGCCAACTATGTGAGTTGTCAGGAGACAGCGGTGAGCCACTACCTGCTTTCTCAGGGAAGGTGCCTCTTCAGAGCTCTGCTGGCAATTGGCCATCCTCACATCAGTAGGTACCAAGAAAGACTGACTCTGTCCTTGGAAAAAGCAAACAAGTTAGCCCAATGGGACTAGGACTGGGACTGGCTCTGGGTGCCTGTCTTCCTGGATCCCAAGTTCAGAGAATTCAATCACCAAGGAAGTGAGGAGAGGTCACTTCCTTCAGGAACTGAATGAGGTCACTGCCTTGAAAACAACTTTGTCCTAACAGTTGCTTCCAAGGGTCCCATGAGATGGAGGCTGCCCCAACATCCTCTGACACATTCAGAAGTTAGAATGGAATATCAACCTTAGGCACCCAGGTACAGCTCTCCACACAGGCCTGGTTTCTTCCAACTTCTTTACAATAAGAAAAGAGAGGCTGACTTAGACCCATCAATTCATCCTGACCAGGTTGTTTGCCATGGAAGATTTCTATTGCTCTCTCAGGTCCAACATAGCTGCATAAATCTTCTCCAAGGATCATTTCTGCATGGATCTTTGAGGTTCTCAGAAGGTGGAAGATCACCTACATTCCTATATTGTAAGACCAACTCTGTCCCTGCTCTTCTGTAAGTTATATTGATGGAACAGTGTATGTTTAGGGTTAATAACATGTTTGATTTGGGTTAGGAATCATTTTGCGAGATGAATAATGGTATTGGCAACCTTCGATATTTACAAGAGTATATAGGTGAAATATAAGTATGAAAGCAGAAAATTAGGAAAGATTTGAAGCCCAGAAGGGAATTGGACCCGTAATTGGTATACTTAGCTTTGAGTTATGTGCTGCACAGTTGTCTCAGATAAATCAATATACAATGGCATAGGACCTTGTACCTTGGATGATTGAATGTTGAAGAGAACATCCAGTCAAAAAGCGATATTCAGTACGATGAGGAAGGTAGTAGTTAGGTTTAGAATGAAGAGTGAGTATTGGATTTGGACAAAAAGTTCTTTAGCAATAGGGTTTCGGTTAGAGAGTGAGTGTTAATGTCAGCACATGTGAAGAGTCAGTCACAATGATGAACTGGGGAAAATATGAGGGAAAGCAGATATCAATAAAGACATTAGGAAATCAAGCAAAGTACAAAGTGAGTGATAGGATTAGACATTTTCAACAGGCTTGAGGTTGAATATATAATCTTAGGAAGAATCAAATATGTAGTCACCAATAGGATTGACATTTGAGAGCATTAGGCAACCTGGACATAGATGTTTTTAGTAATCCATGCTCACTTTCCATTTAGGCATTGGTACAATTGAAAGTGTGACCTTTGCTTTTTGTGTCCAGAATATTTCTGTGATAAAATGTATATGTATATCACGTGACATGAGTATTTCTTCCACCATTTCCAGGAGCAATATTTTGAAGACATATAAATTTGTATTGGGGTACAAATAGGTATACCCTCTGTCTATGAATATAGCAATAACGCATGAATAGACCATACTGGGAATAAATAATATAACTGGATCCACTTTAAATAATGGATTGAATGGATATCTGCAAATATATAAGAAATGTTATAAAGATGCACAATCAATCATTCCAACCAGTTATATATCTAATGGTCATCTTAGGGTTATGTTTTATCATGAAGGATGTGTGAGTTTTGCTTAAAAATTGATCATGGAAATTGAAAATAATATATTTGAAAAAAGTCTCATGAAAAGACCAGTCAAGAAACATAGGGAAATACATGTGTTCTGGAGCAAGAAGTGATTGAAAGTGAAACAAATGCCTATAAATTTGCTAAGTAGTGGATGAAATATATATCCTATGATGTGCATAAACTGAAGAAATAGTAATGTACCAGTGTTGAATAATAATTAATGTCAAAATACACATCATGTCCCATAGGAATCTACTAGCATTGATGTTAAACTAGGTCAGTTAATGTAGAAATACTAGGATTTGTTTGCACCTTTCACTGAAGTTAGTTTTCAGTACTAGGAAACAAATATGTATTTCAGGTGGATGAATATTTCTGAGAATAATCTTGTGAAAAGTTGATTATTAATCCACATACATGAACATGAATGAATTTAGGGAGTGTATATAAGACACATATATTTCATATTTTGAAAAATCTGGAGATTTATTTTGCATATATATATATATATATATATATATATATATATACACACACACACACACAAACACACACACAAACAAAGACATTCAAAAGTAGAATTATATATGCCAATCGAATTTCACCATGAAATATATATCATCCACAGATCCAAAAATATTCATTTTACTGAACATGGATTTATGTATAATGTTATTCAACTAGGAAGCTCACCATTAGCTTGAATTTTCAGTTCCAACAGCATTTAGGTGGAGTAATCTCTTCTCACAATTTGTATCTGCAATGTCAGGCACCTCACAAAAATGTACGTGTGATATCAGGTAGGATTCTATATGTGTATATAAAAATTAATGTGCTGAATAGGTTACAGCGAAAGGGAGATAGGAATTCACATATTTGTTAACTTTAATACACATATAAAACTATTTCAATTAAAAAATGACTAGATTTATAACACCTACCTTTTATCTTGCAAAAGGCAAGTCCAATATACACCATGCCTCCTCTGAACTGCTTGTATTTCAATTCCGTTTGGGTTATTTTTCTCCATCATATTAGTATTTGTAGTTAGCGTTTAGAAGGGTATGGGTTATTGTCAGGAATTCAGTATTTCAATTGGAAAATTGGAAAGTGAATCCAATGTGTATGCAATTATGTGCTGCACAATATTCTTCCCACTCTCATCCAGAACAATGGCTTGACATTAACTTCGCCCCAAGTAAGACGCAATTAGAGAAGAAGAGTTAGAAATTCTGTGAATACATATCTGGAATGGAAAATGCTCAGGAGTTCACAACCTTGGAGGTGGTAGAGGATTTTCCAAAACTAGGGGACAGCGTTGATCACCCAACATGATCTTTCATTAAAATTGTGAGCCATCTTGCCACAAAGCCATGAAAAGATAATTTTTGCTTTACTATAAATTACTGAAAATTCTGAACCTGCTTAGAATGCCTGACCATGTTTTGAACTCACCCATGCCTGGCTCTCTGACCAGAAAACGGCCCTCTCTGAAACTTTAATGACACCTCATAAATATTCGCCTTCCCTGGCCAGACAATGACCCTCTCTGAGGCTCTAATGGTCCTCATAATTTCTGATGCTGGGGCCAGAAAAAACAAATGTAAACTACAATTAGTGTGATGCTTGTCAAAGTTCTGTTTTCTGTAACCCCCCTTTTGTGTAACTTTCTGGGCTATAAAGCTGGGCTGTAGGAAAGGTGGGGTTGCTGTCTTGTTCCCGCCATTTTGAGAGGGAGAGGCAGCCCGGCTGCTTGAAATATTAAGCTTGCCTTAATTTGATTTTAATTGGAGTCAGTGGTCTTTTCTTGTGTCCTGGACTAACATTTTGGAGTTCCCCAGCAACATGACCCGACCAGATCACAAAGCCATACTGCTGGAAATTCTGAAGCTGGCCTATCCTCCAGGACTCCAGGCTGGAGAGCCAAGTTCCATAGCCTTGGAATGAGCCTTCAGTCCGTGGATCACTGCAGTGAACCATCGCACTAAAACTATTATCAAGCACCTGGTGGAGGAGGCCTTCATAGGTAAGAGGCGCCTTTATAACATCTGATATCCGGTTAAGGGAGTTCTCTTCTGATGACAGAGAGGTGGCCTGGGAAGGCTCACATATACTCCTGTCCGGGACAGTAATAGGAATCCTTCTTTCCTCTGTTCTTTTCTGTAGGGAATACCTCTGAAAGTGTAGAGAGGTGCCGACTGGCACGCAGGAGCTCCTACCCCGGAGCTTTAGCAAGACGCTGCATTGCTCCTCTGGTTTTCTGTTTATTCGCCGAGTTTCTGTTTTTTTGTGTGTGTTTTGTTCTGTGTTCTAAATGTTTTTTATTTGTTTGTTTTTGTGCGTTTTGTTGTGTGATTTCTGTGGTAAAAACTTAAGGATATTGGACGTGAAAATGGGTAATAAAGCATGTAAGCCTGTCACCCCTTTGGACTGTGTTTTAAAGAAATGGGATGCACTATACCCCCCTTTGTTAAGCAGGATGAGAGAAGCCCCTAGCTGGCTGTCTGGAGCACACCCACTGCAGAGGGCAATGCCTGCTGGAGACCTAATAACTGAGTATCTCCTAGGTTAACAAGTGGAGCTCCTTTAAAACCCCTTGTCCCTCCAGATCAAGAGAGTCACAACTTTGGACAGAGTCCCCTGTTTTTATCCTTTGTTAGCAAAGCAGTAAACCTCCCTTTTACTTTTTCTCAAACCCTGTCCTTATATTAAATTGGTATTAATTGGCTTCAAGGTCCAGAACCGAAATTTAAGTTACAAATTTTGATACCCCCCCGACCCCGGAATTTTTGAGAGCTGACTACTGAAATGTTAGGAGATTCAGCGTGCTTGGGGTGGAACCAAACCAGAGGAGCTAATCCTGTTTAAGTAAAAGACGGGACTGAGGGACTCCCAGCAGCTGCCGAAGTCCTGTTGCTTCAGTAAATTCCCTCCTTCCTTCCCTGCACTGTAAGTATTATGCCACCTCTGTTTTCTTAAAAAAGAGAAAAAGAAAAAGGAGACACTAAATGCAGTAAAGTCACCATGGAGACCTTTGATATTACATTTCAGGTTGCCCCTCTGTGAAAACATCTGATGCTCTTGTGGGGACATCTATCATGCCACTGGTGTAGGAGATTTTTCTCTTATCTGCTGTTTTAAAGGCTTCTGTCCTGTCAGCCATAGTCTGGAGCTCCTTTCTGTCTGTCTTTTGTCTTTGTTTCTGGCCATTTAAGACATGTGCAATAATGTGTTGATATTATAAATTGTTTCTTGGGAATGATCTTAGCTGAATGTGTGTCTAAATGATGATGTTTTATTGTAACAATATGGTATCTGGATGGGTTTTTGTAGCATTGCTCAATCTTGCAGTTAAAAGTCGGGTTTAGGTAATTTTTTAGTTTATGATTTCAGATAATTCATGCCAGAGAACTTAAATACTTAAAATGGAAAACTAAAGAATTCTACTTCCAAGTTGGCAAGTAACTTCCCAATCATTTAGTCTTTTTTTTCACCAATTTTTAATTGGGTAGCCTGGGTAAATGTCACAGTGTGTCAGTGCATTAATTTGGACAAGGATAGTAAATCATAGTATGGTATCTGTTGACAAAACAAGATGTTAAGGTATAAAATTTTGAATTGTATCTTAAAATTGTATCATAATTTTCAACATCCTCACCTGAAAATTATGGTTAAAGTGCCTTAGGCCTGAGGTGTCCGCTCAGAATAGCAGTTTTGTCCAGCTCCTTCCAGAACTCAGCCAGGACTTATGTTGAAATGTAAATGAAAGAAGCCTACAAGCTCAGTAGGAGACTGATCTGATGTCTAAGTGGGAAAAAAAAAAGGTAAATCGTATGGTATTTACTAATTACTGGCCAGTCATTTTTTCTAGGACTCTCATTTTTTTCCTTAGATTCTGTATTTTTTTTGAGCTCATTATTTTGATCCTAGAGAACTAGGTTAATATTTTTCTCATCAGTTCTATCTTTGACCAACAGTGGAGTTCTGAAACATTACAATGGAGATTTCACCTGTGAAAAGCTACAAGGCCTTACTATTATTATTTGTGCACACTTTTGTTATGTGTTGTATGTCCATATATCCATATGTTCGTATATCATATATATGATATACAAATTAACATATATAAGGAGCGATCATTAAAAAAAAGCACTCATAAAAACAAATTTTAAAAAGTGGATTCGAAGATCTTTAATTCACGTGAGTTAAATGGTTCACTTTAAATTTGGATAAACAAATAACAATAAATGTCTTTAAATTTAAGCTTACAAGTTTTTCTAGCGGCTCAAAAATCTAATAAAATATTAATGTCTATAAAATGTCTAATATGCCTTGGTTCTAGGACTTTTCCTTTAACAAAAAAATGGTTTACACTGTTCAATACATTTCTCTAATATTTTGATAAATAAGTGAAGTAAATTTGATATGGGATTACTCATTCATGAGTACTTTTGTTAGATATCTGATTGATTTAGTAAGGTCTGTATAAGTTTGTTCTAAAGTCTGTATAAGATTGTAAAAATCAGTCATGTGATAAAGCGACACAAATTTCTGAAAACAAAAGTTTACCCATAACATTGTGTTTATTTTTATTTTTCTAGAGCAAGCAACCATAAAAATTAAACAACTGATTAAATAAGAACTGTTATTTTAGAGCACTGTACTGGAATTTCTTTAAAAGCTAAATTTGGTTAATGTAAAAACATCAATGTCATTGTGATGCTATTAATGTGCTCATATCTTCCAGGTATACAAGTCTGTAAGGTAGAAACTTTAAAAGAGCATTACATCAAGCTGGTGTTCTGAAGTTGTATGGTAAAAAAAAAAATATATATATATATATTGGGGATTTATTTACTTGTTATCAATAAGATATGTAAAGTTTTAAGTTACTTTTTACATTGGGGAAAAATTTAAATATATTTTTAAGTTAATGAGCTCCTAATCTATGTAAAGGTTAAAAACTTTCAGCCTTTCTTTAATTCATGTTTTAAATGTGATATCATATGGTGTTAGCTAATGTTCATGTGACCTCAAACAATTTATGTAAACTGTGTAAGATGATATTTAAAAAAAAAGATCAGCTTTAGAACTAAAAGACTTAAGATTTATATAGAGCCCTGCCTTACCTGAGATAAGGCTCTGTGTCTCATCTTACAACATGTGAGAATAACTACGAAAGCAGTAGGTCAGATGTTATTTAATTTAAAGTTACGTTCAGAAGTTTTTTTTTTTTTTTTCTGTCAAGATTACTAGGATCTCAAAAAGGGGATATAATTTATAACTCAGCCAAAAATTCAGGGTAGCTATTACACGAACTAAGTATTTTTACTCTTGTTAATTTTATTTTGTAATTTCCTTATAAGTTAACTAAAGATTCCCTGTTAGTGTTTTACAAAAGAGTTGCTTTTGAACACAACATTGGTTAATTTAAGATAATAAGGCATCACCTACAAGACAGAAAAATACAGATCCCAAATAATAAAAAGATAAATAATTTTAAATTATAGACATTAAAGCACAGTACTCTTAATATAAGGCTCTTAAAATTTATTTGCTGGATGTTTAAGATTAGGATTTAAAATTTAATTTAAATGAAAAGGGACAATAAAACAAATTTTGGCTTTTGACCTCTGAGTCAGTTTGTATCCAGGGAACAGGAGACTTCTCTAAAGAACTTTGCAACTCTCAGCCACATAAACACCTGATCAGGAAGATTAATGAGGCCACTGGAGAACAGAAAGCCAATCAGTGCATTTTCTACGAAGAAGAGAGTCATCAGAGAAGGGAGATATTCCTGATGCTTCTGAGAGAAGACACATGGTCAAGCAAGACCTGGAATCACCTAGCGCAAATGGCACTAGCAGAACTGAGAAGCTGCTCTCAAGTTTCCCCAGAAATGACTCCCATAAAATCTCAGCTGACTGTTAACAATAGATAGAAACAAAATTCAGTTTTACTGCTTCATCTTAAACTCTTAGCAAAGACAGATAAACCCAAAATACAGCCATTCCTGGGCATTTTAAATAATAATAGTTATAATAATATTTTAACGTATACACTTTATGGTAGCCTCCCAAAATAAGTAAGACTGGAGGCTACAAAGAAAGATTCTCAGAGAGGAATGCCTGATGAGAATAAAAAGAGACTATCAAGAGGAGCTACCAGAGGCAGAAGTTTTTTGTTTAAGGCCTACAGATATTCCTAACCTACACAGGTAGGCTTGGTGTTTGCTAGTATGATTATCCAGCCCTGACTAACAGAATTAAAGGTTTCTCTATTACACACAGAGGTCATACTAGTAAAAGGAATTTGCAAGATCAGATGACATTAAATTATTAAACTGTATCTTATGGGGTGGGACAACTGTGACACTAAAAGTTAAATATTAAGTGGAAAGTCCTGATAACTGGGGATATTGAAGACAGATGAGGGGACATCTATACAGTGACTTGTTTCAGCAGCTGCAACATTTATTCAGTACTCATGGTTTTTGTTTCTCTCATAGAAGAACCCATCCCCAGATGACTTTACAAACTGTTCTACCACAACCAGACTTCAAACCGAACTGACTTCTAAAAGGCAACTCATGTCCCTCATGCTGTGCCCCCTCATGTCACCCTCTCTCAGCTCAGAAGAAGCCAAAATGAGTGACGCCACTCTTCTTACAACAATGGAGCCAAAAATAAATAGACTTTCATTTTAAGTAATTAATTAAGTCAGGTAAAATCAGGGAGACTGGTTTTGTGTGAGTTCAAAAAATATGGAGACTGTTACGTGAGGTATTAAAATTCCCTC
The DNA here is from genome assembly GCF_048772815.1 of Callospermophilus lateralis. Lineage (NCBI taxonomy): Eukaryota > Metazoa > Chordata > Mammalia > Rodentia > Sciuridae > Callospermophilus > Callospermophilus lateralis. The sequence goes on from NW_027514634.1 coordinate 446,822, forward strand.
AGTGCTCTTCCCCTACCCTATCAAAGATTTGAAAGGGACACATTAGAAAAGGGGGGAATGATAGACCCAACCTGATCTTTTATTAAAATTGGGATCCATCTTGCCACAAAGCCATGAAAAGAAAATTTTGGCTTGACTATAAATTACACCAAATTCTGAACCTGCTTGCAATGCCTGCCCGTGGCCTTGAACTCACCCATGCCTGGCTCTTTGACCAGGAACAGCCCTCTATGAAACTTTATTGACACCTCATAAATACTGGCCTTCCCTGGCCAGACAATGACCCTCTCTGGGGCTCTAATGGTCTTCATAAATTCTGATGTTGGGGCCAGCAAATATATATATATATATAAACTACGATTAGTTTGATGCTTGTCAAAGTTCTGATATTTTAACCCCCCTGTAGTGTAAAATTCTGGGTTATAAACCTGGGCTGTAGGAAATTTGGGTGGCTGTCTTGTTCCCACTGTTTTGGGAGGGAGAGGCCACCTGGGCAGTGGAAAATATAAGCTTGCTTTAACTTGATTTTAATTGGAGTCAGTGGTCTTTTCTTGCATCCTGGTCTAATAGGTAAATGCTATCAAACAAGGAGCTCTGCCAGCCTGAAGACTTCCTTAGAAACTGCCTCTGACGATGGGCACTTGACATATATGTTGTTGTCAGGAGCTTTAGCTTTCTTTCTAATGAGACCATCAAAGCTGGATCTGCATCTATGTGACCTGGAGGGCATGGTTTCTTGTTTTTCAAAGGACATGAGGCAGCAGTGCTGAATTCACTCTTTGTAGGTAAACTGTCGCCACTGAAGGCTAAGTGACTCCCCGTGTGGACTGTGAAGCAATTTGGTCATCCTCCACTTTTCGTGGTGTTTCTTGCTGCTGCACTGGGAATTTGTTATTTGCTTCACAAAATACAAGGAATTCAGCTGGGACACAGTGCTGGAGGGAGTTCTTTCACATGAGATGGGTCAGGGTCTGCAGGAGAATGCATCAACCAGGCTTCTATCCCACATAGCTTGTCCCCTTGACCATTGCACCTGATTCTGAACATTGTCCTGAAACATCTCCATATAACAAGATGCCTTATATGGAGAGTTATCAGACATATAAGTGATTCCTGGCTGCACAATGTCAGCCACAAGCCATTTGGAAGTCAATGGCAGATACACATGGCCCGACCACAGATGTTTTATCACACACCTGCACACCACAGCTCTGGGCCCACTACTCAGCAGGCTCCAACATACTGGTATCTCTGTTCTACATCATTTTCATGAAACCTAGTCAATCAAGGCACTGTCTGGTACACACTTCATCAGCAAGAGGACATTGAAAGGTTCTCCAGTGCCACCTGGTCATGAAAATTTCAAAAATTTCATGGTATTTATCTAGCCATTTTTCAAGGATGAAGTTGGAGAAATTGTGGGTTTCAATTCATTCAGGAACCATTAATGTTTGAGGAAGCACATTTCAAGGAAACTCTGGAGAATTCTCAGAGGCAAGGCTTCCCAAAGAGTGGCCAAAAAGACACATGAAGCCAGGCCCATTGAGGTCTACAATGTGAGGCCCATGTGTGTTTTGACTGTCAACGATGGCTGCCAAGTCTTTCAGTATAAAATAATGTGATGCCCTGGCAGAGATTGACAATGCTCTGTGGAAAGCCACCCTGGGCATTGATCTCAGTTTCCAAAGGCAACTCTCATGCGTGGTCTCCTAAAATCCCAACACAATTCATGGCAATACTTCTCTGAGGTCAGTTCCTGAACTCAATCTGTAAGGGGAATCACACCAGAGTTCAAGCCCAGGTGGACCTAGGCATCTCTTCCAACCACCAAACAAATGACCACAATTAAAACCAAAACATTCCCAAATGGCCCTCATCTTCTTCCACATAGACACTCTTCATAACCTCTGGCTGGAGGTTTCCATGAGGGGCACAGCCCAAGACAGTTTTCCAAATGAACTCCCTTGCCCCTCATTTGCCTAAAGTCAGGGTGGCCTGGACTCCCTTCCTGTGAACCAATAGTGATCAAATAGTCCTGCTCTTAATACTGCTCTGCTTCTCTAATTTGAGGCCTACTGACTGTCTGGTATATATTCTTTATGTGAATTGGTGTCATGAGAAAACACAAGCCCTTATGTGCTAGCCTCTGTAGGGCTTTGAAGAACTGATTTGACACAAAGGATCCCTATTCTCACGTGATGGAGGTCAGGAAGCTTACAGAGGAAGGCGAGAGACTTCATCCACAATGACTGCTCTTTTGGCCATTTTCGTTTTGCATGCACACTTGGAAACTTTCTTTAGATCCATCAGGTGCTGAGAATCTAAGCCGCTGCCTCACACAGGGCAAAGAGGATGATTCAGCCACATCTCTTTCCAAAGCAATTAAGCAAAGAGCCACAGGTGATGCCCATTCATTTCCATTTGAAAACTCTTTTTTTCTGGCTTCACAAAGGCGTTTCCTGAGGCAAAGATCTTCCTGACATTTAGGAAAACAGAACAATAGGTAAGCAAAAGGCCCAGTGCAGTGTTTTTCCACTGAGACTTTAATGGTCACACTGATATGTGAGTTTTCTGAGATGCTTCTATTATCTTCAGCTATCCAGTACATGGCCATGTCACAGAGCTTGGAGGTGGTACATATCTTGGAAACCAAACCATGAGGCTATTCTGGAGAGTGGCCAGTATTCAGGAAGAAAACAAGAACTTAGGAAGATAGTAGGTGTTGCCCATCCATAAGGCAAGCCTCTCTCCATTCTTAAATTGTGCAGTATGTATGTTGGGAAGCTTTCTACTAGACAGGACACAACCATTGATGCATTCGCTTTTCAAATGTCTACAACCACAGATACAGTGGAATGCACAGACATAGAAACACTCGCGTTGTCAAACGACTTTCTAGAAACATTCCAGTCCAAACAAACAAACAGTCTTTCCTACCTATTCTCAGAAAAGAGACAAAACCACAAACTCACACCAACACCCACAACGGCACCTCCTTCCCCCAAGTATGTTGGTGAATATATTGAGTGTCCTCTGACTGGTGGTCCATACTATGTTCCCCCAAAATGGCCTGTTCTGTCTCAGATCTGGTCTCCTTCGCCAACTCTGTGAAGTTGTCAGGAGCCATGGTTGAGCCACTACCTGCTTTCTCAGAAAAGGCTCCTCTTCAGAGGTCTCCTGACATTTGGCCATTATCACTTCAGTAGGTACCAACAAAGACTGACTCTGTCCTTGGTAAATCCAAACAATTGAGACCACTGGGACTGGGACTGGGACTTACTCTGGGTGCCTGGCTTCCTGGATCCCAAGTTCAGAGTGTTCCATCACCAAGGAAGTGTGTACTGATATTTGCTTCTAAGGGTCCCAGGAGATGGAGACTGCCCCTACTTTCTGTGACAGTTTCACAAGTTAGAATGGTATATCAACAATAGGCACCCGGGAACAGCTCTTCTCACAGGCCTGGTTTGGTCCATCTTCTCTATATTAAGAAGAGAAAGGCTGATTCAGATACATCTCTTCATCCTGACCCGGTTGTTTAACATTGAAAATGACTTTTGCTCTCTCAGGTCCTTCATAGCTGCCTTCTTCTCCATGTATCATTTCTGCATGGACCTTTGAGGTTCTCATCAGGTGGAAGATACCCTACAATCCAGTATTGGAAGACCAACTCTCTCCCTGATCTTCTGTAAAGTTAGATTGAGGGAACAGTGTATGGTTAGGGTTAACAACATGTTCAATTGGGTTAGGAATAATTCTGCAGGATGAATAATGGTTATGGGAACATGTGATATTTACAAAATATACAGTTGAAATATAGGTATGAAAACAGAAATCTAGGTGAGATTTGATGCCCAGAAGGGCATTGGGCCCTTGATTGGGATACTTAGCTTTGAATTAATTTCTGCACAGATGTCTCAGATAAATCAATATACAATGGTATAGGATATTGTACCTTGGATGATTGAATGTCGAAGAGAACATGCAGTCAAAAAGGGATAGTCGGTAGGATTAGAAAGATAGACGGTAGTTTTAGAAAGATGAGTGAGTATAGGATTTGGACAAAATGGTCTTTAGCAATAGGGTTTCATGTAGAGAGTGAATGTAAATGTCAGCACATGTTAAGAGGCAGTCACAATGATGAACTGGGGAAAATATATATCAATAGAGACATTAGGAAATCAGGCAAAGTATAAGGTGAGTAATAGGATTAGACATTTTCAACAGGTTTGAGGTTGAATATATAATCTTAGGAAGAAACAAATATGTAGTCACCAATAGGATCCACATTTGAGAGCAATAGGCAAACTGGACATGGATGATTTTAGTAATCCATGTTCAATTTCCATTTAGGCTTTAGTACAATCATAAGTGTGACATTTGCTTTTTGTTTCCAGAATATTACTGTGATAAAATGTATATGTAGATCAGGTGACATGAGTATTTCTTTCACCATTTCTAGGAACAGTATTTTGAAGACGTGTAAATTAGTATTTTGAATACAAATAGGTGTACACTGTGTCTATGAATATAGAAATAATGCATGAATAGACCATACTGTGAATAAATAATATAACTGGTTCCAACTTAAATAATGGTTCAAATTGATATCTGAAAATATACAGGAAACCTTATATTGATATATATCCATTCATTCAAACCAGTTATACATCTAATGGTAATATTAGGGTTATGGTTTATCATGAAGAATGTGTGAGTTTTGCTTCAAAAGTAATTGTGGAAATCGAAAATAATGTGTTTGGAAAGAAGTCTCATGAAAAGACCAGTCATGTAACCTGGAGGAATACATGTGTTCTGAAGCAGGAAGTGATTGAAAGTGAAACAAAAGCCTTTAAATTTGTGAACTTGTGGATGAAATATATATCTTATGATGTGCATAAACTGAGGAAATAGTAATGTACAAGTGTTGAAAAAAAATGAACGTCAAAATACACATCATGTCCTATAGAAATCTACTTGCATTTATATTAACCTGGGTCAATTAGTGTAAAAATATTAGGATATGTATGCACAATTCACTTAACTTAATTTTCAGTACTAGGAAACAAATACGTATTTCAGGAGGATGAATATGTCTTAGAATAATCTTATGAAAAGTTGATTATAAATACGCACTTAAATATTAATGAATTTAGGGAGTACATAATAAGATACATTTATTTCATATTTTGAAAACTCTGGAGAGTGTATATATATATATATATATATATATATATATATATATATATATATATTAAAATACACACACAGAAATTAAAAAGTATTAATATACAAGCCAAATGAAATTCACCATGAAATATATATCATCCACAGATCTAAAAATATTCATTTTACTGAACATGAATTTATGTATAATGTTGTTCAGCTAGGATACTCACTCATAGGTTGAATTTTCCGTTTCAACAGTGTTTAACAGGAGTGATCTCTTCTCACAATTTGTATCTGACAAGTGAGCCACCTCACAAGAATGTACGTGTGGTACCAGGTAGGATTCTATATGTGCATATAAAAATATATGTGCTGAATAGGCTACAGAGAAATGGAGACATGAATTCACATATTTGTTAACTTTAAAAACACATGGAGAAGTGTTTCAACAAAAAAATGACTAGATTTAAAACTCCTACCATATATAATGCAAAAGGAACGTCCAAATGTTAACCTTGCATCCTCTGAACTACTTGTATTTCAATTTGGTTTGGTCTATTTTTATCCATCATAATAGGATTTGTAGTCAGAGTCTAGTAGGGAGTGGGTTACTATGAGGGATTCAGTATTTTGAATGAATAATTGGAAAATGAATCCAATGTGTATGCAAATATGTGCTACAAAAAAATCTTCCCACTCTCATCCAGAACAATGCCTTGACATTACCTTAGCCCCAAGTAATATACAATTAGAGGAGAAGAGTTAGAAAATCTAGGAATACATATCTGGAATGGAAAATGCTCTGGAGTTCACAACACTGGAGGTGGTAGAGGAGTTTCCAAAAGTAATGGAGACTGTAAAAACTCCACAAACATGGAAGTGTGCAGGCCTCAAGACATCTGGGAAACTGTCTTTGAGGTTGTACACTTGAAATATATGTTGTTTTCAGGAGCTTTAGCTTCCTTTTTAGTGAGACCATCAAAGCTGTGTATGCATCTGTTACATGGAGGACATGGTTTCTTATTTTCCAATGAACATGAGGTAGCAGTGCTGAATTCTCTCTTTGTGGGTTTACTGTGGCCACTGGGGTCTAAGAATCTTTCCGTGTAGACTGTGAAGCCATTTGGTCCTTCTCCAATTTTGTTGTGTTTCTTGTTGCTGCACTGGGAGTTTGGTATTTGCTTCACAAAATACAAGGAGTTCCACTGGGACACAGTGCTGGAGGGAGTTCTGTCACGTGTGGTGTGTAAGGGTCTGCAGGAGAATGCACCAACCAGGCTTCTACGCCACATTGCTTGCCCCCTTGACCATAGCAACTTGATTCTGAACATTGCCCTGAAAACTCTCCATCTAACAAGATGGCTTAATATACAAAGGTATGCTGGCTGCACCATGTCTGTCACAAGCCTTTGGAAGCCAAAGTAAGATCCACATGACCCCACCACAGATATTTTATCACACAACTGCACACCACAGCTCTGGGCCCACTACTCAACAGGCTCCACCATACTGGCAGCTCTGTTCTACACCATTTTCATGAAACCCAGTCAAGGAAGGCACTGTCTGGTACACTCTTGATCAGCAACAGGACATCCAAAGGTTCTCCAGTGCCACCTGGTCGTGGAAATTTCACAAATTTTATGGTATTTATCTAGACATTTTTCAAGGATGAAGTTGGAGAAACTGTGGGTTTCAATTCATTCAGGAACCATTAAATTTTTAGGAAGCCCATTTCAAGGAAAACTCTGGAGAATTTTCAGAGGCAAGTCTTCCCAAAGAGTGGCCAAAAGGCCACATGAAGCCAGGCCCATTGAGGTCTACAATGTGAGGTCCATGTGTGTTTTGACTCTCAACAATGGCTGCCAAGTCTTTCAGAATAAAATCATGTGATGTCCTGGCTGAGATTGACAGTGCTTGGTGAATAGCCACCCCAGGCTTAGATCTCAGTTTCCAATGGCGACTCTCATGCATGGCCGCCTAAAATCCCAACACAATTAATGGCAATACTTCTCTGAGGTCAGTTCCAGGAATCAGTCTTTAAGGGGAATCGCACCAGAATTCCAGCCCAGGTGGACCCAGGATTCTCTTCTAACCACCAACAATTGACCACAATTAAAACCAAAAAACTCCCACATGGCCCTCATCTTCTTCAACATAGACACTCTGAATAACCTCTAGCTAGAGGTTTCCATGACGGGCGCAGCCCAAGACAGTGTCCAAAATAAGCTCCCTTGCCCCTCATTTGCCTAAAGTCAGAGTGGACTAGACACCATTCCTGTGAACCAAGAGTGATCAAATAGCCCTTCTTTAATACTGCTCTGCTTCTCCAGTTTGAGGCCAACTGACTGGTATAGATTCTTTATGTGAATTGGTGTCCTGACAAAACCCAAGCACCTATTGGCTAGCCTCTGCAGAGCTTTGAAGAACTGGTTTGACCCAACGGATCCCTATTCTCACTTGATGGAGGTCAGGAAGCTTACAGAGGAAGGCGAGAGACTTCATCCACAATGACTGCTCTTTTGGCCATTTTGGTTTTGGATGCACACTTGGAAACTTTCTTTAGATCCATCAGGTGCTGAGAATCTAAGCCACTGCCTCACAGAGGGCAAAGAGGCTGATTAAGCCACATCCATTTCCAAAGCAATTAAGCAAAGAGCCACAGGTGACGCCCATCCTTTTCCATTTGAAAACTGATTTCTTCAGGTTTCACACAGGGGTGGCCTGAGGCAAAAACGTTCCTGACATTCAGGACAACAGAACAATAGGTAAGCAAAAGTCCAAAGTAGTATTTCTCCACTGAGACTTTACTGGTCGCACTGATATCTGAGTTTTCTGAGATGCTCTCATTCCCTTCAGCTATCCAGTACATGATCATGTCACAGAGCTTGGAGGTGGTACATATCTTGGAAATAATACCATGAGGCTATTCTGTAGAGTGGCCAGTATTCAAGAAGAAAAGAGGAACTTAAGAAGATAATAGGTGTTGCCCATCCATAAGGCAAGCAGCTCTTTATTCTTTAATTTGGCAAGATGAATGCTGGGAAGCTTTCTACTAGACAGGACACAACCATTGATGAATTCTCTTTTCAAATGTCTACAAAAACGGATTCAGTGGGATACACAGACATAGAAACACTCGCGTTGTCAAACGACTTTCTAGAAACATTCCAGTCTAAACAAACAAACCGCCTTTCCTACCTATTCTCAGAACATGACACAGAACCACAAACTCACACAGACACCCACAACGGAATCTCCTTCCCCCAAGTATGTCTGTGAGTATCCTGAGTGTCCTCTGACTGGTGGGCCATACTATGTTCCACCAAAATGGCCTGTCCTATCTCAGACCTGGACTTCTTTGCCAACTCTGTGAAGTTGTCAGGAGCCATGGTTGAGCCACTACCTGCTTTCTCAGAAAAGGCCCCTCTTCAGAGCTCTCCTGGCATTTGGCCATTCTCACTTCAGTAGGTACTAAGAAAGACTGACTCTGTCCTTGGTAAATCCAAACAAATGAGACCACTGGGACTGGGACTGGGACTGGCTCTGGGTGCCTGGCTTCCTGGATCCCGAGTTCAGAGAGTTCCATCACCAAGGAAGTGTGATAGGTCACTTCCTTCACGAACTGAATGAGGTCACTGGGTTGGCAACCACTTTTTCCTAACAGTTGCTTCCAAGGGTCCCATGAGATGGAGGCTGCCCATACTTCCTGTGACACTTTCACAAGATAGAATGGTATATCAACCATAGGCACCCGGGAACAGCTCTCCACACAGGCCTGGTTTGGTCGATTTAATCTACATTAAGAAGAGAGAGGCTTTCAGACACATCCCTTCATTTTGACCAGGTTGTTTTACATGGAAGTTGACTTTTGCTCTCTCAGGTCTTTCATAGGTGTCTACATCTTCTTCAGGGATCATTTCTGCACGGAACTTTGAGGTTCTCAGCAGGAGGAAGATCCCCTACATTCCTGTATTGTAAGACCAACAATATCCTTGTTCTTCTGTTAAGTTATATTGAGGAAATATTGCATGGTTAAGGGTAATAACAGGTTCGATTTGGTTTAGGAATCATTCTGCAGGATGAATTATGGTATTGGGAACCTGGGATATTTACAAGAATATACTGGTGAAATATAAGTATGAAAACAGAAATCTAGGTAATATTTGAAGTCCAGAAGGGCATTGGGTGGCCTGAACACCCTTCCTTTGAATCAGGAGTGATCAAATAGCCCTGCCGCTAATACTGCACTGCTTCTCCAATTTGAGGCTTACTGACTGTCAGGTATAGATTCTTTATGTGATTTGGAGACATGAGAAAACCCAAGCACCTATTGTCTCATGCCACAGCAAATGGTTTATTGGGGGTCCAGCATGTTGGGGCTCAAAGCTCACTTCAGAGGAGGAAAGAACAAAGAGCCCCGAGAACAACTTGAGAAGAGATTATATACAATCTTTAGAGAGTGCAGGGACTTTATATACATCATAGCCTCCTTTAGCAAATATCATATACTGTGGGAAAATCAAATAACAACTCTAAAACATGATTAGCACATTCATTGGCGGGAACAGTTCGGGCAGGGGGTGATTGGTCAGCCCTGAGAAGGGGTATACATTTAAACTGATTGGTTGAAGCCCTGAGATGTATACGTGCTGAGATGCACGGTTTCTGGGAAGGGGTTGTTAAGTAACTAGGTGGTCAGGAAAGATTTCAACACATCTAATGGGCAGTTCCGGGAATTGTCTTCACTGACACAGGAATTTAAGGTTCTGAGCACAGCTTGTAAACTTTACAAAACCTGGTTCTTTACGTTTCAATTTTAATTTCTTTAATTCTTTCATTTCTCCTTTTAAAAGTAATGAATCATAATTTTTGTGGGGTCTCACATTCTATTTCTGCCAGTGAAGTGTATTTCTGTCTGATTACCATGAGTTTTACCTGCCCAATCTGAGCCTGGAGAAAGGAAACTATGAGGTTAAGCAAACAAGGTCCCACAGTTATCAACACCATAAGCATGATCAGGGGTCCAGCTAAGGCTGATAGGAGTGTAGTTAACCAGGGGGACAAGGTAAACCATGACTCAAACCACACTTGTTGAATCTCCCTTTCTCTCTGGTGCTCTTCAAGGCATTTTCTCAATTTACTCATGGATTATTTTACAACTCCAGTATGGTCAGCATAAAAACAGCATTTTTCTCTCAGTACAGCACAGAGGCCCCCCCTCCCTTATTAAATGGAGGTCTAATCCTCACCTGTTCTGTAAAACAACTTTAGAGAGAGAGGTTAAGGATTCCTGCAAAACTGTGATGGAGGTCTCTAACGTCTTCAAGTCTTGATTTATTGCTGTTTCTAATCAGTCCATTTGTTGTGACCCATGGATCATATCAGCTGTTCCTGTACCCACTCCTGCAGCAGCTCCTAGCCCCAATAGGATGGCTAGAGTAAGGGACACTGGCTCCCGGCAAAATCGGGCTGTTTGTCCACCTAGTAGACCTTCAAAGGATTCTGGATCATGATAGAGCACCCTGGGGGGTATCTCCACCATTACACAATAATGTACAGAGCTGTCAAATACCTGGGCTGAAATGCAAGGAGTTCTGACTGTGTGGAGTTCAGTACCATAAAGGTTCCTTTAATTAGTTCCCAGGGGGAGGAGTCAGCTGTACTCTGGACTGGGGAAGTAGGCAAAGACGGAAACTGCGAAGTATGAGATGGTAGAGGGGTTTTGGTAGATCTAGGCATGGGAGGTTTAGGAGGCTTAATTCCAGACTTGAATGGATTGGGCCCTATTGCTGTGGGATTTTCTTCCTTTTTAAGCCGAATGGTGAACCAGAGACCAAAGTCATAGCCAGGGCCATTAATATAGAATCGCATTCCCCAAGTATTTCCCATAGGCCATGTTGTTCTGAGGTAGCCCCTTCCTTTGGAAGTGAAAGTTATATTGAGGGGCTAACATAGACTATTTTTTCCACAGCAAGTTTTTGACACCACTTGGATAGCAGCACATTTATTGGGATCAATCCAGATGTCATTTCATCCTACCGAATCATACTGTCTGGGGAGTTTGGGTTTCACAATGTAGCTCCCGTGTGTTCACAACCCCAAGATCTACAATAAAAGTCACTGGGTCCTCCACAGGTTTGGGCCTGTTTGCGATTTCAGAAATCAGCTGGGCACACTTAATAAACAAGACTGGCTAGTTTACACCTGAGCTGGGAAGATGACATCAATAATTCATGGGGTAAGTTGGTTTGGGCTTTAGTGGGATCTGTGTGGGGTCCACTATGTCAGGGAGATCCCAGTCAGAGAGGCCTATGGCAAGCTGACAAATGTCCGGGTGGAGAGATGGCCACCAAGTCCATAAGGGGGCTGTATGTGAAATAGACCACACTACTTGCCCAGTAGGATTTATAACTTGCCATTGTTGCTGAACAGGCTGATGGGGATTAGGACTGCTGGTGGTCAGGGGAAGAATCCATAGCCCTACCCACACCACAGACATGCAACTTGAGAGGGTTACCAGTCTGTTCCAGTTTCCAGCCAGAGTATGGACAGGGCACAGGATTGAGATGGGAGGCATGGATCCAGGAAGTGATCCCATCCACTTTCACCACTGTAGGTGTTATAAGCAGCACCTGGTATGGTCCTTTCCAGCAGGGTTCCAGGGATGACACCCGATACTGTCTCATGTAGACGAAGTCTCCCACTTGATATCGATGTGGAGTTCCCTCGTCTCCAGGATGATAAGCAGTGGCCAACTGTTTCCACAGGTATCGCTGGGTGCTGGGTTTGTTCAAGGGCTTTAAGTCTGTCTAGCAAGGGTGTGTGAAAGGAATCATTAATCTCAGAGTTGGGGTTAGGTCCCTTAATGGAGGAGGGGCACCGTAGAGAATTTCATAAGGGGTGAGGTTACACAAAGGGGCGGAGGGGTATTTCTTGCACGAAAAAGTACATGAGGTAGGAGCATAGTCCAATTTTTTATGCCGGTCTCCAAGATTAATTTCGTTAAGTCTCTTTGATGGTTCTATTCATCGTTTCTACCTGTCCTGAGCTCTGGGGTCTATAAGCACAATATAACTTCCAAGTAATCCCCAGGGTCCTGGAAAATCCCTGACTTACCTGGGCCACGGATGCTGGTCCGTTATCAGACCCTATTACCTTAGGCAGGCCGAACCTTGGAAAACTGTCTTCTAGGATCTTTTTGACCACCATCTGAGCTGTTTCTTTCTTCATGGGGAAGGCTTCGACCCATCCTGAAAAAGTATCTACAAAGACTAGGAGATATTTAAGTCCATACCTTGCTGGCTTAATTTCAGAAAAGTCCACTTCCCAGAATTGTCCTGGTCTGGTTCCTCGTATGCGCTTCCCTGCAGGAATCTTGGATGGGAAAGTATTAACTAATTGGAAGACTTGAAAAGCTCTAGTCACCTGCTCAGCTATTTTTTCCTCTTTGAGTCAGTCAATAATAAGTCCTTTCTTCGGTCCTTTAAGAGTGCCTATAACTTCTTTGAGCCTAAGTGGTTTAGCTGGTGTACGTCTTTGACATAAAGGTGGGCTTTTTGAAATTGTAAACTTGGCTCTGTAGGGTCCCAGATTTCTGTATCTGTCTCCTCAGATGATAAGTTGCCTGAATGTTCCGGGGCAGCCAAGTCTCCTGATTTTTGTTCCCCCCCGGTGTGGAAAAAGTTAACAGAGTCACTCTGTTTAGGGCTGCCAATTAAGCTTCCTCATCTGCCCTTCTGTTTCCAACTGCCACAGGGTTGTTTCTCTTCTGGTGCCCGGGACAGTCCACTATAGCTAGTTCCTTATGGCCCTGCACTGCTGAGCCAAGGTGGAGGATCTCATCTTTATTTTTTATTTTTTTCCCGGCAGAGGTTAATAGCCCGCATTGTTGGTAAATAGTCCCGAGCATATGAACAGTGGCAAATGCATAGTGGCTATCAGTTTATATGGTGGCCCTTTTCCCTGTTGCTAGTTCCAATGCTTTCATAAGGGCAATCAGTTCTGCTTTTTGGACTGATGTCCCTTCTGGGAGACCAGAGTATCAGATGAAATCAGTTTTGCTAACTGCTGCTGCTCCAGCCCGCAGCTTACCATCTTGGAGGAAGCTGCTGCCATCCGTAAACCATACGACTTCAGGGCGAGGCAGTGGCTGATCCTTCAAGTCTTGTTGTATACTGGTTTCCTTGCCAGTATGTGTTGACACTCATGAGTGACGGGTCCTGATGATTCTTCTGGCAGCAGTGTAGGTGGGTTGAGTGGAGCAGGGGGTCCCAGCGTTATTCTGTCTTTGTCAAGCAAGAGGCTCTGGTAGTGGTTTATTCTGGAGTTTGATTGCCACCTCTCTGGAGGCTAACAGATGATGCTCTCCAGGGCATGGGGGGCTATAATGGTTAGCTTCTGTCCCAACGTTAATTAATGAGCATCTTTTATTAGAAAGGCTGCCGCTGCTATAGCACTTAAGCAATGGGGCCACCCGCTAGCCAATGGGTCCAGTTTTTTGGATAAATACGCTACTGGCTTTTTCCAAGGTCCCAAAGACTGAGTGAGCACTCCCCGTGCTATTCCTTTCTTTTCCTCGATATAGAGAGTGAAGGGTTTTCTACATCTGGGAGTGCTAAGGCCGGAGCAGATAGCAGCACCTTTTTTTGACATTATCAAAAGCTTGTTGGTGCTCAGGGGTCCATTGGAAGTGGGCATCCCCCTTTATCAGCGGGTATAAAGGGGCAGCCAGAGATGCGAACCCAGGAATCCATAACCTGCAAAAGCTGGCAGTCCCAAGAAACTCTCTGAGTTTTCTCTTATTAGATGGGGGCAGTATCTGCAAAACGGTTTTTTTTCTGGGCTCAGGGAGCCATCGTTTGCAACCCCTAAGAGAATAACCCAGGAAGATTACTTCTTGCTGACAAGTTTGGGCCTTTTGGCAGAAGCCATATATCCAAGCCGAGCAAGCTCGAATAATAGTGCTTGGGTCCCAGACTCATAGGTCTCCTTGGTGTTGGCTGCCAGTAGAAGATCATCCACTATTGGAGTAGGGTGACTTCGGGGTGTGCAGTTTTGAAGTCATTGATGTCTCTGTGGAGGGCTTCATCAAAGAGAATGGGGGATTTTTTGAACCCCTGTGGGAGTCTAGTCCAGGTTAGTTGGCCAGATGTTCCAGGTTCTGGGTCTATCCACTCTAAAGCTAACAGCAACTGACAGTCCTTATGTAGAGGCGAGCAGAAGTAAGCATCTTTTAAGTCCAGCACAGTGTACCATTTCTGCTCCGGATTCAGAGTGCTAAGCAAATTATATGGATTTGGTACTGTGGGGTGAATGTCCTGCACTCTGTTGTTTAATCTCTCTTAGGTCTTGAACAGGACGGTAGTCCCCAGTTCCTGGCTTTCTTACTGGTACCGGGGGGTGTTCCAGGCTGATTGACAGGGCCTTAGGACCCCAAGACCCAGGTATTTATGAATATGGGGCCTTATCCCATCCTTAGCTTCTTTGCTTAGAGGATATTGTTTAACACTAATTGGAGACGCAGAGGCTTTTAATTCTACTACTATTGGAGGTTGTTGATGGCTAGACCTAACCCAGCAGTTTCTGCCCAGGCATTAGGATAATCTTTTATCCATTTCTAGGGTAGTTTGCCTGTTTGATCAGTCCTAGGGGGCGCGAAGAGTTGATGTTCATCTTCTACAGACATAGTCAAAGATGTTACTATGGGAGTTAATACTGCAGGCTTTAGAACCCCCACTTGGGGACCATTAGGGTTAAAGGTTATTCTAGTTCAGAGTTTTGTAAGCATATTCCTGCCCATCAATGGGGCCGGGCATTCTGGGATTACTAGGAAAGAGTGGTGGACTTTTTCCTTTCCGAGGTCCATATTCATCTTAGTTGTCCAAGCCTGATATCTACTGCCATTAGCCCCTTGAACTAGGGACGATTTAATTGATAGGGGGGCCAGTGAAGTCTTAAGGGCTGAGTATACTGCTCCTGTAATCACTTCAAAGTTCACTGTGTTCCCCTCAACTTCAAATTTTACTCTGAGCTGGGGGAGGGGATCTGAGCCCCGAATTTCCTAGTCCTCTTCTAGAGTCAGCACGGCGGGCTGGCGTGGCTGCTTCTTTTGGGCGCACTCTTTGGCCCAGTGTTCTTTTTTATTACAGTGGGCACATTGATTTGAGGCCAACGGCAGCCTTTGGCGTGGGCCCAGGTATGCCTTTATGTATCCCTGCTTTTTAACTTCTGGCCTATTTGCTGCTGTGACCAGAACCTTAGGCAATGCTTTACTCTGCCATTTGCTTCTTTCCTCCTTCTTTTGTTCCCTTTCCTTCTCTCTCCTCTATTCCCTTTCCTCCTCAGTTTCTCTCTTATAATATACTTTCTCAGCTTCTCTGACTAAATCTCTTAAGGTCATATCTTATAATCCATCTAGACGTTGTAACTTTCTCTTAATATCTAGGGCAGTCTGCTCGATAAAGGCCATTGCAACAGATGGCTTTTGGTCTTCTGCCTGAGGATCAAAAGGAATATATTTCCTATACGCTTCCATAATTCTATCCAGAAACATAGAAGGAGACTCATTAGGCCCTTGGATAATCTCTCTTACCTTGGCCAAATTAGTCGGCCCTCTGGCGGCCGCTCAGAGACCCACTATTAGAGAACGGCGATAAGTGGACAGATGCTACCTACATTCAAAGGTGTTGGGGTCCCAGTTGGGTCGGTTCATGGGCCCGTAGGGACAGAGAGGGAGCATCACTGGGGCTTCCGAGTTTTATATTATTTATCTCCTGCGGGTTCCTTTAGGTGGCCCAGCTTCCTTCAGGGGAGCAGGGTCTGCTGCTGCTCCGGGGAAGTCCCCTGGAGGGCTTGGGTCTGGCCCAATTGCCTCTAGCGGCGGAGAGGCTGAGTCAGCGGCGGGAGGATCATCTGGAACATGTTGTGGGTTGGGGAGCGAGGGTAGAGGATAAGGAGAGAGAGGAGTGTCCAGTCTTCTGACTCAGAATGGAGGGAAGAGGGGGAGGAGCAGAATGTTGGAATGATAAGATCGTGGGGGAAGGGGTATATGGCTGTTAATCTAGGTGGCCAAGTGGCCCCGGTGAAAGACAATATCTCTGACTTTTCGGATTAGAGGGAAGTGGAAGGATTCTTCTCGGGGCCATCCGACTCCTAGGATGGGCCATTCTGAAGCACAGAGAGTCTGCCAGATCCGGCATTTTACTGAAAAAGAAAGATTCTTGGTACTTGAGCGAACATCAGTCCAATGATCAAGGTTAAGGGACAGAGGCATGGAAGTGCTTTGTCCCATAATGTCCCATAATGGGAGTTACTCAAACAGGGACAGTGAATACACAAACGTGACACAGACAAAGACAAACAGTAAACGTTTAACATGAGTCCAAGAAAAAGATTAGAACTGAGTAACTGGCCAAACCTGATGGGTTAGACAATAAAGACAGACAGTAAACTCAACATGAGTTCCTGACAATGAACAAAACTGAGTAGCCAGCAAAACCTGATGGGCTGGAAAACCGAATCCTGAAGCAAAAAATTACCGAGTTGAGGAATCTACTAATCCTCAATTTCCCGAGTCCTCTGGAGTTTCCCCCAGGGACGTGGCCTGTGACTCTGTGACACATCTGTCAGCCACCATCGCAGAGAGCTAATGTTCTTCACCGACAGCCATTTTGCCAAGCCCTAACCTGAAACCTGAAACCAGAAAGAGGCACCTTAATTACTCTGAAAGGAGTCCATTGGGGTCTTTTGTTCGTCACTGCTGGATTTCTCAGCTAGGGCCTCCAGATGAAAAGGTGGGCCGAACTTCGGAGGAAAAGACCACCAAGAGAATTTCTCATGAAACAGCAAAGGGTTTATTGGGGGTCCAGCATGCTGGGGCTCAGAGCTCACTTCAGAGGAGCAAAAAACAAAGAGCCCCAAGAACAACATGAGCAGATTTTATATACATTCTTTAGAGAGGGCAGGGACTTAACATACATCCTAGCTTCCTTTAGCAAATCACCGTATACTGTGGGAAAATCAAATAACAACTCTAAAACATGATTTGCACATTCATTGGTGGGGACAGTTCAGGCAGGGGGTGATTGGTCAGCCCTGAGAAGGGGTATACATTTAAACTGATTGGTTGAAGCCCTGAGATGTATATGTGCTTAGCTGCACGGTTTTTGGGAAGAGGTTGTTAAGTAACTAGGTGGTCAGGGAAGATTTCAACAAACATCTAATGGGTAGTTCCGGGAATTGTCTTAACTGCCACAGGAATTTCAGGTTCTGCGTGCAGCCTGGAAACTTTACAGAACCTGTTTCTTTACGTTTCAATTTCAATTTCTTTTATTCTTTCAGAACCTTACAAAGGAAGGCGAGAGACTTCATCAACAATGACTGCAATTTTGGCCATTTTGGTTTTGGAAGCAGACATGGGATCATTTTTAGATCCATACGCTGCTGGTAATCAAAGCCACAGCCTCACACAGGGCCAAGAGGCTGATTAAGACACATCCCTTTCCAAAGCAATTACTTCTCTGAGGTCAGTCACTGAACTCAGTCTCTGAGGGGAATCACAAAAGAGTTCAAGCCCAGGTGGACCCAGTCATCTCTTCCAAACTCCACACAAATGACCACAATTAAAACCAAAACACTCCACCAAGGCCCTCATCTTCTTCCATATATACATTCATCATAACCTCTGGCTGGATGTTTCCATGAATGGCACAGCCAAAGAGAGTTTCCAAAATAAGGTCTCTTTCCCTTCATTTGCCTAACCTCAGGGTAGCCTGGACACCATTTCTGTGAACCAGGATTGATCACATAGGTCTGCCATTAATACTGCTCTGCTTCTCCAATTTGAGGCCTACTGACTGTCAGGTATAGTTTCTTGATGTGATTTGGAGTCATGAGAAAACCCAATCATCTCTACAGGGCATGAAAGAACTCATTTGTCCCAAAGGATCCCTATTCTCACTTGATGGAGGTCAGGAACCTAAAAGAGGAAGGTGAGAAACTTCATACACCATGACTGATCTTTTTTGCATTTTGGTTTTGGATGCACACATTGGATTTTTCTTTAGATCCAACTGGTGCTGAGAATCTAAGCCACTACCTCACACAGGGCAAAGAGGCAGATTCAGACACATCCCTTTCCAAAGCATTTAAGCAAAGAGCCACAGGTGATGCCCATTTATTACCATTTGAAAACAGTTTTCTTCAGGATTCACAAAGGGCTGGCCTGAGGCAAAGACCTTCCTGACATTCATGGCAACAGGCAAATAGGTTAGCAAAAGGCCCAAGGCAGGGTTTCTCCACTGAGACTTTCCTGGTCACACTGATATCTGAGTTTTCTGAGATGCTCACATTCCCTTCAGCTATCCAGTACATGGCCATGTCACAGAGCTTGGAGGTCGTACATATCGTGGACACAAAACCATGAGCCTATTCTGGAGAGTGGCCAGAATTCAGGAAGAAAACAGGAGCTTAGGAAGATAGTAGGTGTTGTTAACTAGATTTATAACACTTACCCTATATCATGCAAAAGGCAAGTCCAAATATACACCATGCCTCCTCTGAACTGCTTGTATTTCTATTCTGTTTGGGTTATTTTTCTCCATCATATTAGGATTAGTTGTCAGAGTGTAGTAGGGTATGGGTTAGTGTCAGTTGTCCCGGCCGGCGGGACACATCAACGTGGGCAAGAAACTTAGTTGGGGAGGAATGAAGGGACAAGAGACACGAGAGATTACAGCAAGACTGGAGTTCTGATCATGCTGCAAACTTTTATTGTTCTCACATGGAAATTTATATGCTGTGGATGGGAAAGCTCTCTTATCGGCAGTTGCTGGATGTCTTCAGAAAGTGAGATAACCTCAGGATGTTGCCGGAAGACAGATGGCTGCAGGATGTCTCAGGGAGATAGATGGCTGCGGGATGTCTCCCAGGCAGGATATCTCCCAGGGGGCTGTTTCTTTTCAGTGTCAGGCTATACTTTGAAGGAGAACTTCCTTCTAGCCCCTGACCTCTCCCCCTTTCTTATATAAAATATTTGACCATACCTTACCGGCCAATGTTTTAGGGGGTGATATAGGCTCTGTTTCTCTAGCAGGCCTTTGAATATCTCCTGATTCGAGAGAGCATGTTTACAAGATTTCGTGGTGGCCTTGGCATATTTTTGGAGGAGACGGCTTTAAAAGGGAAGCATGCCGACCGCCATGCACCAGAGCGTGTCACAAAGAGGTCTTCTGTTTTGGTATCCGTGGATCCATCCTCCTGCAGTCCATCCTGCATCCTCCGTTATTATGGCCTAACGTCCTCACTCCATGGGTGCATCCCCCCCCCAAGTGAAGGGGCCCATGGAGGACGAACCCTTATGGCAATGGCAGAAGATGGTTGGTCAGAGCTGTTACTTATAGTTTAATGTAAGAAAGAGAGATCTGTGGGGATGTAAACTTAAGAAATAAGCCTGTGAGAAGGGTAGAACATCCTTTTAAATGTTGGCAGCATGGTCTTCCATCTCCAGGTGATGATAGTGGACCTGTATGGGCTTAGAGGCCAAAATATTAATCTGTTCTATAATAAATTGTACAAGCCTGTTTATAATGCAGGGTCCTATGGACACCATTAAAAGTAAACCCAACAAAGGGCCTAATAGGGGAAGAAGGTAGGGTAGAAATCCATTAAACCCAGTCCAGAGGGGATTTTCAAAAAGTTCCCTTCATCTCTTTTGTAGATCTTCTTGAAGCTGCTTAATTTTAGTGCGTACTATGACTGATTTATTGGCATTAAAGCAGCATCGTGCCCCTAAGGCCAAGCAAATACCTCCCTGGTTAGCTGTCAGTAAATCTAAGCCTTCTCTGTTTTGAAGGAACACTTCTGCCAGGGAGTCTACTAGGTCCTGCAAATCTCTAATGGTTCCTGATAGAGTTTTTACATCATTTATAAGTTGTTGAGACAGGCGACGCTAAGAGTGTATAGCCATGCCTAAGCCAGCTGTACCTGTGTTCACAGCAGCTGTTATTCCAAGGCTGGCAAAGAGTGGTAAGGCCTGTATTGCCCACCTGTGTCTTTTGACTAAGGTGTCTAGACTAGGAATGCATAGAGTTTTGTCTCCTGGGACAATAGTTATATCAGGGAGTAATAAGGCAAGAACACAGCCAACGGTTCAATTCGATGGAAGCCTCAGGAAGGCCGAGTTTCCTCCACACATAAAAACTGTGCCATTGGAGGGACAAAGAGATGGGGTGGGTGAGAAATAGTTTTGTACTGTTGAGCAATTTCCAAAGGAAGGAACTCCAACATCAATATCATAGGTATTATTTTGCATCGCGCCTAAAAGACATATTGTAAAAGTGCCTATAGACTGTACTTTAAAAGGAAATCTGGGTTGGCATGTATTATCATCGTCTATGATAGAATTAATAGGAACTGCAATAGGCATGATTGCCCCTGTTGTCATGGAGAGCCAGCAATCACCAGCAAAGGTGGGGTTGGAATTATTAAGCAAGGAGAAGGTAGTTTTCAAAATATCTAATATATTGTTATCTAAACCGGGGAGCTGGCATTTTCTCTATATTAAGAGATGATATGTGAGCTCAGGGATTTGGGGTTTCAAAAGTTTGATTATCTGAGGATGCTTGACAGCATACGGGAATCCTCCACCATCAGCGACCCCTGTAGGTGCCTTAATGGGGCAGAAGGGGGGTTTACCAACAGGGCCTTGGCACCCAGCTGACTGTAGCTTGGTGTATTTGCCTTCTCCTCCCCGGTCAAAAAGAACGGGGGTATAATGAATAGTGGTCCCTCCTGCTGCATGAGTTTTAGTTAGGGAGGCTTCAAAAAATTGTTCTCCCTTCTTGTTGACACAAATTGAGGCCGACGCATAACAAGTGGCATGCATCTCTTGGGTATGCGTTCAAGTTGCAGAACAATTTTAGAGAGCATTATTTGTACTAGGGGGAATAATCTTTGGCTTGTTAACACATACCAATTTAGGCTGATGAACTCCTCTGAGTTTATGGTCAACCTCGGCCCGGAGGTAAGCCACCTTAGTCACGCAGTCAGCAGTCTGGGTCAAACTAGTGGGAGCCTGAGTCCAAGATCCTCCCTTGCGTTCACAGGGAGGGCCAAAAAGGTACTCCATGATGTTGGAAGGTGGAGGGCCAAAGCCTCCGTGTACAATCCTGTTCAGCAGAAGTGCCTTAAGTAGGATCCTCACACAGATTGTTGGCTGCATCTGAAAAAGAGGAAAATTTGTCCTCAGGGTGAGGGCCTCCATCCCTGTGTTGAGGTAAGCCATTAACCTGTTTAACCAGGCGTTCTGGTAACCATCTTGGGGCTGCTTGCTCTTGGTCCAAAACACAAGCTGAGCCTCGTCCACAGATGAGGACAGGACCTGGGCCTTTCCATTTATTTGTAAGGGGATTGTGCCACATAACAGGTGGCCGAACAGAATTGGACGAGGATTGCCAGTG
Source organism: Callospermophilus lateralis (assembly GCF_048772815.1). Classification (NCBI taxonomy): domain Eukaryota; kingdom Metazoa; phylum Chordata; class Mammalia; order Rodentia; family Sciuridae; genus Callospermophilus; species Callospermophilus lateralis. The sequence goes on from NW_027514634.1 coordinate 468,445, forward strand.
TCAGTCTGCAGCCGAATGGCCTTCATTGTCTAGGGAAAGAAAAATAAGGGCAAATAATGCATGATTAAGGCGATGCCTGTGAGTGGTAAATACAAGTGCAGAAGCATTAAAGCGGGTTAGCCAAGTCTTTAGGTAAGGTGGGCACGTTCCACAATGCCTGAGGCTTGTATGGAATTCCAGTAGTATGACAAATTTGCGAGGAAGCACAAAACTGTTTAAACTTGGCACTAGTATATGCAGGACAATTATCTTGTTTTTAATATGTATTGGTTTACCCATTACGGAAAACACTGAAACAAGATGAGAAAGGACATCTTTGATAGCCTCTCCAGAATGTGGTGATGCAAAAATAAGGCCGCTGAAGGTATCTACAGAAACGTGTATATATTTGGTTTTTCCAAATTCAGAAAAATGAGTAACATCCATTTGCCAAAACTGATTGGACAGTAATCTTCGGGGGTTAACTCCCAAGTGTTGAATGGGGAGGGAGACAGGGCAACCAGGGCATGCTTTTACTATTTCTCTTGCCTGTTGCCTGGTAATTTTACATAGTTATCGAAGGTTCTGGAAATTTAGATGGTGAAGATTGTGTAAATCCGTGGCCTTTTGAATGGAGCCAACAAAAATTGAAAAGATGAAACGAGTTGCTGCATCAGCTTTGGCATTACCTTGTGTTAGAGGGCTGGGAAGATCAGAGTGTGCCCTGATGTGTCCTAAGAAAAATGGGTGTTGTCTGGCCTGAATTAGCTTCTGAAGCTGGTGAAACCGATGGGCCACATTGGAAGAAGCCTTAATGGTGGGTGAAATCTGAAGCAGGGGCACAGAATGAGCAATGTAGGCACTGTATGTATAAATATTAACAGGATTATCAAGAAATGTTTTAAAAACTTGTGTTATGGCAAACAATTCCACAAACTGTGCTGAATGATAGACAGTATCAAAGGTGTTAGGTTGGTTATTGACAACAAAGACTGCTAGGCCATTACTGGAACCATCTGTAAAGACAGTAAGGACTTGAGGAATGGGAGCCTTTTGAGTAATTTTGGCAAAAATAAATGGATGTAACTGGACAAAATATAAAAGGGGGTCATTGGGGAGGTGGTTATCAATTGTTCTCAAAAAGCCATTCATTCTCTGTCTGTAGTAAAAATTGGGTTTGGTCTTTAGTATATGAAATTAAAATATTATCATGGTCTTTGCCAAAATGTTGTCGAGATAGCAAACGACATTTAAAAATAATAGAAGCTACCTGAGCAAGAAAAACAGTAATAACCTTGGAGAATGTGGTGGGTAAATGGACCCAAAGCAAAGGCAGCCTTTATTTCTAAAATGTGTATTTCGCTGCCGAAATATTCCTGTGGGTGTATGAGGAGTGTGTAAAATAACCAGAACCAGAGGATGGTTATAAGAATGTTCTGTAAAAAACTGTTTGGCAATGGCTTCTGTGACTTGGTTTAATGCCTGTCATGCCTCGGGAGTAAGCTTTTGAGGGGAGGAGGGGTGGGAATCACCTCTCAAAATATCATTAAGGGACAAAAGTATACAAGTGGGTAATTTTAAATATGTTTTTAGCCATTGAATATTCCCCAGTAATTTTTGAAAATCATTAAGGGTGTGAAGATGGTCCACCCATAGTTGTATCTTAGGAATTTGGATCTGATTATCTTGAAGTTTAAGGACCAAATAGGTATAACAGTCCTGTGTTTTAACCTTATTAGGAGCTATCTGTAGTCCCAAGGTTGTGAGGATTTTGTAAAGGTCCAAGTAACAATTATTAAGGTCATGGTTATTAGGTGCAGCAATTACAAATCATCCATATAATGTAAAATATAAATTTGTGGCCATAGCTCTCTCACAGGGTCTACTGCTTGAGCAACATATTTTTGGCAAAGACTAGGGCTGTTGGCCATACCTTGGGGAAGAACCTTCCATTGAAATCTCTGCATAGAGCCCTGAAAATTAAGGTGAGGGAGACTAAAGGCAAAATAGTGTCTATCCTCAGGATGTAAAGGAATGGCAAAAAAAAAAAAAACAATCTTTTAAGTCAATAATCATTTTACAATAGTTTTTGGGAATAGCCACTGGTATGGGAATGCCTGGCTGTAGTGCTCTTATTCGGCACATAGGTTTATTAATGGCACACAAATATTGTAAAAGGCACCACTTGCCTGATTTTTACTTGATAACAAAAATTGGAGTATTCGATGGTGAGGTTGAGGGCTCTACATGGCCGGCTGCCAGCTGTTCCTGCACTAACATGGAGGCAGCCTCCAAATTTTCTTGGGTAAGGGACCATTGATCCAACCACACAAGAGTCTGAGTCACCCAAATAATTTTATCTCCATGGGGTACAGGAGAGTCAGAGACTGACACTAAAAATCCGAATACCCAAGTCCATATGTATTTCTTTTTTGTATGGGTTTTATTGGCTCAACCAGTCCTTGTCTCAGTCTCCCAAGGCCTATACCAGGGACAAAATAAATACAAAGCATTTGATGAGTCACCATGGAATTGGGACTGGCATGAATGACTTCCATTTGACTCAAAATATCTCGGGCGATAGGTTAACAGGGAGGTCAGGAACAATGAAAGGAGTGACAATTCCCTTATTACCCTCTTTATCAGTCCAGATAAGAGCCGTAGAGGTGACCAGAGGATTTTTTGACTGTCCTATCCCTTTAAGGTCAGTCAAGGATGGGGTGAGGATCCAAGCTGATGACCAATATTTTTGAGAAATAATTGTGGCATCAGCTCCAGTATCTAGAATTCCTTGGAATTCCTTTCCTTCAATAAGTAAGGAAATGGTGGGTCTATTTTGAGAAACGGGTTGAACCCAATTTACATCAGAGCAGCCCAAGGAGGCAGTCCCCCGCGGTAGGTTTGGGTGGTTAAGTGCCTCCTGGATTCAAGGGAAGGAGTATTAATTGTGCAAGACTTGTTCCTGCTGGGATGGCCAAAACTCCATTAATAGCTGTGGCCATTATTTTTTTTTCTCCAGTGAAGTCATTATAATTAATGCCATGGAAGACCTGAACACCATGTAAGTTAGTAGAGGCTCTTCCAAAAATAAGGGCACAGATATGAGATGGAGGGGGACCCATAATTCCAGTGGGTATTATCTGGGGCCCTTGCATTGAGTCTAATATAGTTTCAGTGGTGGCACAGATGTCCAATCCTGCGCTGCCTGGAGTGGCTAGTTGGAGGAAAGCAATTGTGGAGAAGAATTTTGAGGTAGGTTGGGAGTTTGGAAGGGAAAAAATCTTATTGCCCCTGGTTTTGTCCTGGGGGATGTCGTGCCCCGGGGCTGGCCCCGCAGGGAGTTTCCCAAGAAGCAGGAAAAAATAGGCTGTCTGAGGGCATTTGTCTTAGATCTACACTCACTGGCCCAGTGATGACCTTTACCACATCTAGGGCAAAGGGTAGCTTGGGGCGGTATAGCCCCAGTTGAAGGAGATGCTATTCCTAGGCTTTCTTTGCCTGTCGGACACTTGCGTGCAAAATGGCCAGGTTGTTTACAAGTAAAGCAAGTACGTGAGCCAGGATTGTGAAAGGTCTTGGTAAAGGTGACACCTAGGGCAAGACCCATGGCATGAGCTGCACCTACCCCTGCATAGAGTCTAATAAAGTCAGAAAGTTTCCCTTTATCCTTATGTGGTTGAAGAACATCCTGACATGCCTGGTTGGCGTTTTCAAAGGCAAGATGTTTTACAAAAGAGCTTTTGTTTTCACTTGGTCCAAGCAAGCATTCCACAGCTAGGTTAAGCCTGGGAACAAAGTCGCTATAAGGCTCGTCGGGCCCTTGTCGAATTTTTGCCAGGGAAGTGGTAGCCGAGACTTTTGAGGGAGGTGTCTCCAAGCATGTAAGCCAGCCATCTGAATCTGCATCAAAAGTCCAGCAGGGAAATGTGCCTGTTTAGTTTTAGTGTCAAAAGGCTCATTGCCCACTAGCTTAACATAAGTCCCGGACTTAGAGGAGGCCTTAGTTAAAATTTTTTGAGCAGTTTCCCGACAGTGCTCTTTGAAATCTGCATTCCATAACAGGAAGTCTCTGGCACTGAGGGTAGCTTGGTCTAAAAATTTCCAATCATTGGGAGTAAGTCATTGTGTGCTGTGGCTTTCTAATAAAGCCAACATGTAGGGTGCAAAGGGGCCATAGTGAGCACAAGCCTTTTTAAGTTTTTCAGGAAAATGCAGGCTTAATTTTTTGTAGACTCTGGGTTCCTGCCTGCCTAGGGCTGAACTCCTCATCCTCTGAGTCCTGATCTCCTTATTCCATTTCTCCGCTTCTTCCTCTTGATCCTCGTCTAAGTCTTTGACCTCAGCCTGGGCAGGCTTATCTATCTGACTGGTGGTGACTGGAAGGCGAGCACAGGTTGATGGAGTGGCTTCGCCTTTGTATTAGACCACTGTAGGCCAGTTACTTTGACTCCATACCTAAGGCTAATGAACAGAGCTCAGAGTGAAGGGATCTTAATTCTTTTAAAGGTTGGATCTGTTCCTGTCTATGTTGGAAGGATGCTCACAAAGGAGCCAGTTTAGGCAAGGGAAGTGGGGAAAAAATATCTGGGGGGGGGCATTTGTACCCTGAAGGGCCAGGGCACAAAAGGCAGGAGGGATATAGGAGGGGTTGGATGTGTAAGTCCTATAGGCTGTGGCAGGGTCTTGAGAGGTGCAGGGTCTTCTGAATGGTAGCGAGCTGCTTCCTTCTCCAAGGTAGCCTCCTCTACAGGGGTCAATGAGTCTCCGGAATTTAAAACTGGATAAAGGCAGTTGGTAACCATTGGAGCCTTAATCCTTAGGGTGGTATTTTGAGGGGGACCAGGAAGGTTCCCATGGTCCTGGGGAGCCTGAGAAGGGTCTATGTCTATACTAACTGATGGGCATGCCGAGGGGATACGAGAAGTATTTGCATAGCCTCTTCCCCAACCTCGACAAGTTTTAAGGTACCATTGTCAAAGGGTGAACTTTTAAGAATTTCATTAATTAAGTTCCAGTAAGAAAAGGTGGGAACAGGCACTTTTTCTGGGCCAAAGGATTCATAATAATCTTTTAAACAGTCTCCTACTCCAAGCCATCTTTTACCATCAATGGTCCTTTCAAGAGGAAACCATGGACACTGCTGTCTTATGTATGAAAAAAAAAATTAAGTCTTTTTTCTAAACACGCGCCCCCATGTCTGCAAGGACTCCTTGTAGCCTGACAAAAACAAATCATATGACGAAACTGCTTGTCCCATAGTGGGTCAATCACCGTGCGTCATCCCCACGCTCCTCCTGGATCTGTCTCTCGGTGGTGTCTTCTGCAGTTATTGGAAGCTCCGCTTGACCAAATCTTCCAGGAGGACGGGGTCCCCCTCAATCAAAAGCTCAAGCCCCAGTCGGTGGGCGCCAGATGTCCCAGCCGGCAGGACACATCAACGTGGGCAGCGAACCTAGATAGGGAGGAATGAAGGGACAAGAGACACGAGAGATGACAGCAAGACAGGAGTTCTGATCAAGCTGCAAACTTTTATTGTTCACACAGGGGTATTTGTATGCTGGATGTGGGAAATCTCTCTTATCGGCAGTTCCTAGATGTCTTCACAAGGTGAGATAACCTCAGGAAGTTTCAGAAAGACAAATGGCTGCAGGATGTCTCAGGGAGACAGATGGCTACAGGATGTCTCTCAGACAGGATGTCTCCTGGTGGCTGTTTCTTGTAAGTGTCAGGCTATTCTTTGAAGTAGAATAGAATTCCTTCTACCTCTGACAGTCAGGGATTCAGTATTTCGAATAGAAAATTGGAAAATGAATCCAATGTTTATGCAAATATGTGCTACCCAAAAGTCTTCCCACTCTCATTCAGAAAAATGCCTTGACATTACCTTCACCCCAAGTAAGACACAATAAGAGAAGAAGAGTTAGAAAATCTGTGAATACACATCTGGAATGGAAAATTCTCAGTAGTTAACAACCTTGGAGGTGGTAGAGGTGTTTCGAAAAGTAAGGTACATGGTAAAAACTCCACAAACATGGAGCTCTGTTGGCCTAAAGACTTCTTGAGAAACTGCCTCTGAGGTTGGGCACTTGAAATATATGTTGTTGTCAGGAGTTTTAACTTCCTTTGTAGTGAGACCATCAAATCTGGGTCTGCATCTGTGTGACCTGGAGCACATGGTTTCTTATTTTCCAATAAACATGAGGCAGCAGGGCTGAATTCTCTCTTTGTAGGTAATTTGTTGCCATTTGGGGGCAAAGTGTCTCCCAGTGTGGACTTTGAAGCCATTTGGTCTTCCTCTACTTTTCATGGTGTTTCTTGCAGCTGCATTGGGAGTTTAGTATTTGCTTCACGAAATACGAAGAGGTCAACTAGGACAGAGTGCTGGAGGGAGTTCTGTTACGTGTGTTGGTTAAGGGTCTGCAGGAGAGTGCACCAACCAGGCTTCTATCCCACATAGCTTGCCCCCTTGACAATAGCAATCTGATTCTAAACATTGCCCTGAAACCTCTCCGTATAACAAGATGCCTTTACATACAAGGGTATGGGGGCTGCACCATGTCAGTCACAAACCATTTGGAAGCCAATGGCAGATCCACATGACCCCATCACAGATGTTTTAACAAACACCTACACTCCACTGCTCTAGGCCGACTACTCATCGGGCTCCAAATTACTGGCATCTCTGTTCTACATGATTTTTATGAAACCCAGTCAATCAAGGCATTGTCTGGTACACTCATGATCATCTATAAGACATCCAAAGGTTCTCCACTGACACCTGTTCATGGGAATTTCAAAAATTTAATGGTATTTATCTAGCCTTTTTTCAAGGATGAAGTTTGAGGCACTGTGGTGTTTAATTCATTCAGGAACCATGAAATGGAGAGGAAGCTTATTTCAATGAAATCTCTGGAGAATTCTAACAGGCAATGATTCCCAACGACAGGCTAAAAGGTCACATTAAGCCAGGCATTTGAGGTCTACAATGTGTGATCCTTTTGTGCTTTGACTTGCAACTATGGCTGCCAATTCTTTAAAAATAAAATCATGTGATATCCTTCCTGAGATTCCCAGTGCTCTGTGGAAAGCCACCCTGGGCCTTGATCTCAGTTTCCAAGGGCGACTCTCATGCGTGGCCTCCTAAAATCCCAACACAATACATGGCAATACTTCTTTGAGGTCAGTTCCATAACTCAGTTTCTAAGGGGAATCACACCAGTGTTCAAGACCAGGTGGACCCAGTCATCTCTTCCAACGGCCACAAAAATGACCACAATTAAAACCAAAACACTCCCACATGGCCCTCATCTTCTTCCATATAGACACTAATCATAACCTCAGGCTGTAGGTTTCCATGAGGGCCAAAGCCAAAGACAGTATCCAAAATAAGGTCCCTTTCCCCCATTTGCTTAAAGTCAGTGTGGCAGGGAGACCCTTCATGTGAACCAGAAGTGATGAAAGAGGCCTGCCCTTAATACTGCTCTGATTCTCCATTTTGTGGCCTAATTACTGTGGGGTTTAGATTCCTTATGTTAATTGGGGTCATGAGAAAACCCAAGCACCTATGGCCTAGCCTCTGTAGTGATTTGAAGAACTCATTTGACCCAAAGGATCCCTATTCTCAAAGATGGAGGTCAGGAACTTTACAGAGGAAGGTAAGAGACTTCATCTACAATGACTGCTCTTATGGGTATTTTGGTTTTGGATGCACACATGGGATTTTTTTAGATCCATTAGGTGCTGAGAATCTAAGCCACAACCTCACACAGGGCCAAGAAGCTGATTCAGACACATCCCTTTCCAAAGCAATTAAGCAAAGAGCCAAAGGTGATGCCCATTAATTTCCATTTGAAAACTCGTCAGTCTTCACAAAGGGGTGGCCTGAGGCAAAGACTTTCCTGACATTAAGGGCAATAGTACAATAGGTAAGCAAAAGGCCCAAAGCAGGGTTTCTCCACTGAGACTTTCCTGATCACACTGATATCTGAGTTTTCTGAGATGCTCACCATTGCCTTCAGCTATCCAGTACATGGCCATGTCACAGAGCTTAAAGGTGGTACATATCTTGGACACAAAACCATGAGCCTATTCTGGAGTTTGGCCAAAATTCAGAAAGAAAATAGGATCTTAGGAAGATATTAGGAGTGGCCGATCCATATGGCAAGCCGTAGACCATTCATAAATAGGACAGGATGAACGCTGGTAAGATTTCTACTAGATAGGACATATGTATTGATGCGCTCTCTTTTCTAATGTCTACAACCATGGACACAGTGGGATACACAGACATAGAAACACTCGCCTTGTCAAAAGACTTACTAGAAACAATTCACACCAAACCAAACAAAACGACTTTCCTACCTATTCTCAGAACATGAGAAAAAACCACAAACCCACACCCACACCCACACCCACACAGACCCCCAAGTAGGTCTGTGAAAATATGGAGTGTCCTTTGACTGGTGGGCCATAATATATTCCCCCATAATGGGCTGTTCTCTCTCAGATCTGGTCTCCGTGTCCAACTCTGTGAAGCTGTTAGGAGCCAGCGGTGAGCCACTACCTTCTTTCTCAGGAAAGGCCCCTCCTCAGACCTTCCTGGCATTAGGCCATCCTCACATCAGTAGGTACCAAGAAAGACTGTCTCTGTCCTTGGAAAATCCAAACAAGTTTGACCACTGGGACATGAACTGGGACTGGCTCTGGGTGCCTGACTTCCTGTATCCCAAGTTCAGAGAGTTCCATCACCAAGTAAGTGAGGTGAGGTCACTTCCTTCAGGAACTAAATGAGGTCACTGCCTTGGCAACAACTTTTTCCTAAAAGTTGCTTCTAAGGGTCCCATGAGATGGAGGATGCACCTACTCGCTCTGACATTTTCACAAGTTAGAATGGTATATCAATCATAGGCAACCGGGAACAGCTCTCCACACAGGCCTGGTTTGGTCCATCTTCTCTACATTAAGATGAAAGAGGCTGATTCAGACACATCCCTTCATCCTGACCAGGTTGTTTACCATGGAAGTTGACTTTTCCTCCCTCAGGTCCTTCATAGCTGCCTACATCTTCTCCATGGATCATTTCTGCATGGACCTTTGAGGTTCTCAGCAGGTGGAAGTTTCCCTACACTCCTGTATTGTAAGACCAACTCTGTCCCTGCTTTTCTGTAAAGTTAGATTGAGGGAACAGTGTATGGTTAGTGTAATAACAGGTTCGATTTGGGTTAGGAATCATTCTGCGCGATGAATAATGGTATTGGGAACCTGCGATATTTATTAAATTATATTGGTAAAATATATGTATGAAAACAGAAATCTAGGATTTGAAGCCCAGAAGGGCATTGGGCCCTTGATTGGGATACGTAGTGTTGAATTAGGTTCTGCACAGTTGTCTCAGATAAATCCATTTACAATGGCATAGGACCTTGTACATTGGATGATTGAATGAGGAAGAGAACATCCAGTCAAAAAGGGATAGTCGGTACGATTAGGTAGATAGTCGGTAGGATTAGGAAGAAGAGTGAGTACAGGATTTGGACGGAAATTTCTTTTTTTTTTATTGGTTGTTCAAAACCCTACAAAGCTCTTGACATATCATATTTCATACATTAGCATACATTAGCTTCAAGTGAGTTTTGAACTCCCTTTTTTATCCAAGTACAGATTGCAGAATCACATGGGTTACACATCCAAATTTTTACATCATACCATACTAGTAACTGTTGTATTCTGCTACCTTTTCTATCCTCTACTATCCCCCCTCCCCTCCCCTCCCATCTTCTCTCTCTACCCCTTCTACTGTAATTCATTTCTCACCTTGTTTGTTTTCCCATTCCACTTACAACCTCTTATATGTAATTTAGTATAACAATGAGGATCTCCCTCCGTTTCCATGGAATTCCCCTTTTCTCTCCCTTTCCCTCCCACCTCATGTCTCTGTTTAATGTTAATCATTTCTTCCTGCTCTTCCTCCCTGCTTTATTCTTAGTTGCTCTCATTATATCAAAGAAGACATTTGGTATTTGTTTTTTAGGGATTGGCTAGCTTCACTAAGCATAATCTGCTCTAGTGCCATCCATTTCCCTGCAAATTCCAAGATTTTGTCATTTTTTAGTGCTGCGTAATACTCCATGGTGTATAGATGCCACATTTTTTTAATCCATTCATCCATTGAAGGGCATCTGGGTTGGTTCCACAATCTAGCTATTGTAAATTGTGCTGCTATGAACATCGATGTGGCAGTATCCCTGTAATACGCTCTTTTAAGGTCTTCAGGGAATAGTCCGAGAAGGGCAATAGCTGGGTCAAATGGTGGTTCCATTCCCAGCTTTCCCAGGAATCTCCATACTGCTTTCCAAATTGGCCGCACCAATTTGCAGCCCCACCAGCAATGTACAAGAGAACCCTTTTCCCCACATCCTCGCCAGCACTTGTTGTTGTTTGACTTCATAATGGCTGCCAATCTTACTGGAGTGAGATGGTATCTTATGGTGGTTTTGATTTGCATTTCTCTGACTGCTAGAGATGATGAGCATTTTTTCATGTACTTGTTGATTGATTGTATGTCCTCCTCGGAGAAGTTTCTGTTCAGGTCCTTGTCCCATTTGTTGATTGGGTTATTTGTTATCTTATTGTCTAATTTTTTAAGTTCTTTGTATATTCTGGATATTAGGGCTCTATCTGACGTGTGAGGAGTAAATATTTGTTCCCATGATGTAGACTCCCTATTTACTTTTCTTATTGTTTCTTTTGCTGTGAAAAAACTTTTTAGTTTAAGTAAGTCCCATTTGTTGATTCTTGCTATTAACTCCTGTGCTATGGGTGTCCTATTAAGGAATTTGGAGCCCGACCCCACTATATGTAGATCGTAGCCAACTTTTTCTTCTATCAGACGCAGAGTCTCTGATTTGATATCAAGGTCTTTGATCCATTTTGAGTTAACTTTTGTGCATGGTGAGAGGAGGGGGTTCAGTTTCATTTTGTTGCATATGGATTTCCAGTTTTCCCAACACCATTTGTTGAAGATTCTATCCTTCCTCCATTGCATGCTTTTAGCCCCTTTATCAAATATAAGATAGTTGTAACTTTGTGGATTGTTCTCTGTGTCCTCTATTCTGTACCATTGGTCCACCCGCCTGTTTTGGTACCAGTACCATGCTGTCTTTGTTACTATTGCTCTGTAATATAGTTTGAAATCCGGTATCGCTATACCGCCTGATTCGCACTTTCTGCTTAGAATTGCTTCTGCTATTCTGGGTCATTTATTTTTCCATATGAATTCCATGATTGCTTTATCTATTTCTACAAGCAATGCCTTTGGGATTTTGATTGGCATTGCATTAAACCTATATAGAACTTTTGGTAATATCGCCATTTTGATGATGTTAGTTCTGCCTATCCATGAACAGGGTATATTTTTCCATCTTCTAAGATCTTCTTCTACTTCTCTCTTTAGGGTTCTGTAGTTTTCATTGTATAAATCTTTCACTTCTTTTGTTAGGTTGATTCCCAAGTATTTTATTTTTTTTGAGGATATTGTGAATGGAGTGGTTTTCCTCATTTCCATTTCAGAAGTTTTGTTGCTGATATACAAGAATGCCTTTGATTTATGCGTGTTGATTTTATATCCTGCTACTTTGCTGAATTCATTTATTAGTTCTAGTAGTTTTTTTGTAGACCCTTTTAGGTCTTCTATGTATAAAATCATGTCATCCGCAAATAATGATAATTTAAGTTCTTCTTTTCCAATTTTTATGCCTTTAATTTCTTTCGTCTGTCTAATTGCTCTGGCCAGTGTTTCGAGAACTATATTGAATAGAAGTGGTGATAGAGGGCATCCCTGTCTTGTTCCAGATTTTAGAGGGAATGCCTTCAATTTTTCACCATTCAGAATGATGCTAGCCTGTGGCTTAGCATGGATAGCTTTTACAATGTCAAGGTAATTTCCTGTTATCCCTAGTTTTTCTAATGTTTCGAACATCAAGGGATGCTGTACTTGTCAAATGCTTTTTCTGCATCTATCGAGATGATCATATGGTTCTTATCTTTAAGTCTATTGATGTGGTGAATAACATTTATTGATTTCCGTATATTGAACCATCCTTGCATCCCAGGGATGAATCCTACTTGATCATGGAGCACAATTTTTTTGATGTGCCTTTGTATCCGATTCGCCAGAATTTTATTGAGGATTTTTGCATCTAGGTTCATCAGGGTTATTGTTCTGAAGTTTTCTTTCTTTGATGTGTCTTTGTCTGGTTTCGGAATCAACGTGATGTTGGCCTCATAGAATGAATTTGGAAGAGCTCCCTCTTTTTCTATTTTCTGAAATAACTTGAAAAGTATTGGTATTAATTCTTCTTTAAAAGTTTTGTAAAACTCCGCTGTATACCCATCCGGTCCCGGGCTTTTCTTGGTGGGTAGTCTCTTGATTGCTTCTTCAATTTCATCCATTGGTATTGGTCTGTTCAAATTGTGTGTATCCTCCTGACTCAGTCTGGGCAAATCATATGTCTTAAGAAATTTATCGATGTCTTCACTATCTTCTATTTTATTGGAATATAGGTTTTCAAAATAATTTCTAATTGTCTTCTGAATTTCTGTAGCATCTGTTGTGATATTGCCTTTTTCATCCTGTATGTTAGTAATTTGAGTTCTCTCTCCTCTTCGTTAGCATGGCTAAGGGTCTGTCAATCTTGTTTATTTTTTCGAAGAACCAACTTTTAGTTTTGTTGATTTTTTCAATAGTTTCTTTTGTTTCAATTTTGTTGATTTCCGCTCTGATTTTAATTATTTCTTGCCTTCTGCTGCATTTGCTGTTGTTTTGTTCATCCTTTTCTAGGGCTTTGAGATGAAGTGTGAGCTCATTTATTTGTTGGTTTTTCCTTTTTTTGAGGAATGACCTCCAGGCGATGATGGTTAGGGTAATAACAGGTTCGATTTCGGTTAGGAATCATTCTGCGCGATGAATAATGGTATTGGGAACATGCGATATTTATTAAATTATATTGGTAAAATATATGTATGAAAACAGAAATCTAGGATTTGAAGCCCAGAAGGGCATTAGGCCCTTGATTGGGATACGTAGTGTTGAATTAGGTTCTGCACAGATGTCTCAGATAAATCCATTTACAATGGCATAGGACCTTGTACATTGGATGATTGAATGAGGAAGAGAACATTCAGTCAAAAAGGGATAGTCGGTACGATTAGGTAGATAGTCGGTAGGTTTAGGAAGAAGAGTGAGTACAGGATTTGGACGGGAATTTCTTTAGCAATAGGCTTTCAGTTAGAGAGTGAATGTAAATGTCAGCACATATGAAAATTCAGTCACAATGATGAACTTTGAAAAATATGTAGAAAAGCAGATAATAATAGAGATTTTACAAAATCAGGCAAAGTATAAAGTGAGTGATAGGATTAGACATTTTGTACACTGTTGAGTTTGAATATATAATCTTAAGAAGAAACAAATATGCAGTGACCATTAGGATTGACATTTGAGAGCATTAGGAAACCTGGACATGGATGCTTTTAGTAATCCATGTTCACTTTCATTTTAGGCTTTGGTACAATTATAAGTGTGACCTTTGCATTTTTTGTCCAGAATATTACTGTCATAGAATGTATATGCGGATCAGATGACATGAGCATTTCTTCAAGCATTTCTGGAAGTAATGTTTTCAAGACCTATAAATTACTATTGGGGGTAAAAGAGGTGTACCCTGTGTCCATGAATATAGACATAATGCATGAATAGACCACATTTTGAATAAATAATTTAACTGTTCCCACTTCAAATAATGGATTGAATTAATATATGAAATATTATAAGAAATCTTGTATTGATATAACATCATTCATTCCAACCAGTAATACATCTATATGTAATATTAGGGTTATGATTATCATGAAAGGTGTGTGAGTATTGCTTCAAAAGTGATCATAGAAATCTAAATTAATGTGTTTGGAAAGAAGTCTCATAAAAAGACCAGTCAAGAAACATGGAGGAATACATGTGATCTGAAGAAGAAAATGATTGAAAGTGAAACAAATGCCTATAAACTTGCGAACTTGTGGATGAAATATATATCCCATGATGTGAATAAATTGAAGAAATAGTAATGTACCAGTGTTGAATAAAATGAACATCCAAATACACATCATGTCCCATAGGAATCTACTTGCGTTGATGTTAAACTAGGTCAGTTACTGTAGAAATATTAGGATTTGTATGCACCATTCACTAAAGTTAGTTTTCAGTACTAAGAAACAAATATGTATATCAGGAGAATGAATATTTTGAGAAAACTCTTGAGAAAATTTGATTATAAATCCACATACTTGAATATGAATGAGTTAAGGGAGTGTATAATAAGACACATATTTCATATTTTGAAAAATCTGGAGAATATATATATATATATATATATATATACACACACACACAAACACACACAGACATTAAAAATAGCATAATATATGCTATATGAAATTCACCATGAAATTTATATCATCCAGAGATCCAAAAATATTTATTTTATTTAACATGGATTTATGTATAATGTTGTTCAACTAGGAAGCTCACGCATAGGTTGAATTTTCAGTTCTAAAGCGTTTAGGAGGAGTGATCTCTTAAAATTTGTATCTGCCAAGTCAGCCACTTCACAAAAATGTACGTGTGGTATCAGGTAAGATTCTATAATTGCATGTAAAAATACATGTGCTGAATAGACTACAGAGACAGGGAAACAGGAATTCACATATTTGTTAACTTTAAAACACATGGAGAAATATTTTAACAAATAATTGACTAGATTTATAACTCCTACCCTAAATAATGCAAAAGGCAATTCCACTATACACCATGCCTTCTCTGAACTGCTTGAATTTCTATTTTTTTTGGTTTATTTTTCTCCATCTTATTAGGATTAGTTGTCAGAGTCTAGTAGGGTAAGTGTTAGTGTGAGGTATTCAGTATTTTGAAAGGAAAATTGGAAAATGAATCCAAAGTGTATGTAAATATGTGGTACACAAAAATCTTCCCACTCTCATCCAGAACAATGCCTTGACATTACAATCGCGCAGAGTAAGACACAATTAGAAGAGAAGAGTTAGAAAATCTGTGAATAAATATCTGGAATGGAATATGCTCAGGAGTTCACAACCTTGGAGGAGGTAGAGGAGATTCCAAAAGTAAGGGACAGTGTAATCATTCAAAAAACATGGAGCTCTGCTGGCGTAAAGACTTCTTGAGAAACTGCCTCTGAGGGTGGGCACTTGAAATATATGTTGTTGTCGGGAGCTTCAGCTTCGTTTGTAGTGAGACCATCAAATCAGCGTCTTCATCTATGTGACCTGGAGGACATGGTTTCTTATTTTCCCTGAACATGAGTCAGCAGTGCTGAATACTCTCTTTGTAGGTAAACTGTGGACACGAGGGGCTAAGTGTATCCACATGGGCCTGTGAAGCTATTTGGTCATTCTCCACTTTTCGTGGTGTTTCTTGCTGCTGCACTGGGATTTTGGTATTTGCTTCAAGAAATACAAAGAATTCAACTGTTACTCTGTGGGTGAGGGGGTTCTATCACGTGTGGTGGGTCAGGGTCTGCAGGAGAATGCACCTAACAGGCTTATATCCCACATAGTTGCCCCCTTGACCATAGCAACCTGATTCTAAATATTTCCCTAAAACCTCTGCATATAACAAGATGCCTTTACATTGAAGGGACTGCTGGCTGCACCACATCAGTCACAAGCCATTTGGAAGCCAAAGGCAGATCCACATGAACACACCGCAGATGTTTTATCACACACCTGCCCACCAATGCTCTAGGCCCACTCCTCAGCAGGCTCCAGCTTCCTGGCATCACTGTTCTGCACAATTTTTATGAAAACCAGTCAATCAAGGCACTGACTGTTATTCTTATGATCAGCCACAGGATATCCAAAGAATCTCCAGTGCCAACTTGTCATGGGAATTTTAAAAATTTCATGATATATTGACCTAGCCATTTTTCAAGGATGAAGTTGGAGGCATTCTGGAACTATTAAATGGTGAGGAAGCTCATTTCAATGAAATATCTGGAGATCTCTCACAGGAAAGACTTCCCAAAGAGTGGCCAAAAGGTCACATGAATCCAGGAACATTGAGGTCTACAATGTGAGGTCCATGTGTGTTTTGACTCTCAACAATGGTTGCCAAGTTTTTCAAACAAAATCATGTGATATCCTGGCTGAGATTTCCAGTGTTCTGTGAATAATTACCCTGGGCCTAGATCTCAGTTTCCAAGGGCGACTCTCATGCGTGGCCTCCTAAAATTCCAACACTATTCATGGCAATACTTCTCTGAGTTCAGTACGAGAACTCAGTCTTTATGCAGAATCCCACCAAAGTTCAAGCCAAGGTGGACCATGTCATCTCTACTAACCGCCACAAAAATGATTACAATTAAAACCAAAACACTCCCACATGGCCCTCATTTTCTTCCATACAGACACTCATCATAACCTCTGGCTGGAGGTTTCCGTGAGGGGTGCAGCCCAAGACAGTGTCCAAAATAAGCTTCCTTGCCCCTCATTTGCCTAAAGTCAGGGTGGCCTGGACACCCTTCCTGTGAACTAAGAGTCATCAAATAGGCCTGCCGTTTATTTTGCTCTGCTTCTTAAATTTGAGGCCTACTGATGGTGCGATTTAGATTCCTCATGTGAATTGGAGTCATGAGAAAACCCAATCACCTATGGGCTAGAATCTGCAGGGCTTTGAAGAACTTATTTGACCCAAAGGAGGCCTATTCTCACTTAATGGAGGTCAGGAACCTTACCACGGAAGGAGAGAGACTTCATCCACAATGATTGCTCTTTTGGACATTTTGCTTTTGGATGCATACATGGGATCTCTCTTTAGATCCATCAGGTGCAGAGAATCTAAGCCACAGAATTACACAAGGCCAAGAGGCTGATTAAGACATATCCCTTTCCAAAGCAATTAAGCAAAGAGCCACAGTTGATGCCCCTTCATTTGCAGTTGAAAACTTTTCTTCAGGCTTCAAAAAGGGTGGCCTGAGGCAAAGACTTTCCTGACATTCAGGGCAACAGAACATTAGGTAAGGAAAAGGCCCAAAGCATGGTTTCTCCACTGAGTCTTTACTGGTCACACTGATATCTGAGTTTTCTGAGATGCTTGCCATGCCCTTCATTTAACCAACACATGGCCGTGTCACAGAGCTTGGAGGTGGTACATATCTTGGACACAAAACCATGAGCCTATTCTGGAGAGTGGCCAGAATTCAGGAAGCAAACAGTAACTTAGGAAGATAGCAGGTGTTGCCGGTCCATAAGGCAAGCCGCAGTCCATTCATAAATTGGGAAGGATGAATGCTGGGAAGCTTTCTACTAGACAAGACTCATCCATTGATGCATTCTCTTTGCTAATGTCTACAACCACTGACACAGTGAGATACACAGACATAGAAACACTCGCCTTTTCATACGACTTTCTGGAAACACTTTACTCCAAACCAAACAAACCACCTTTCAGACATATTCTCAGAGCATGAGAAAAAAACCACAAACCCACACCCCCAGCCAGATAAGCACCTCCTTCCTCCAAGTAGGTTTGTAACTATCTGGAGTGTCCTCTGACTGATAGGCCATACTATGTTCCCCTGAAATGGACTCTCCTATCTCACATCTGGTGTCCATGGCCAATTCTGTGAAGTTGTCAGGAGCCAGCAGTTAGCCACTGCCTTCTTTCTCAGGAAAGGCCCCTCTTAAGAGCTTTCCTGTCATTTGTCCATTCTCACATCAGTAGATACCAAGAAAGACTGACTCTGTCCTTGTTATATCAAACAAGTGAGACCACTGGGTCTGGGACTGAGACAGGCTCTAGGTGCCTGGCTTCCTGGATCCCAAGTTCAGAAAGTGCCATGAACAAAAAAGTGAGGTGAGGTAACTTCTTTCAGGAACTGAATGAGGTTACTGCCTTGGCAACCAGTTTGTCCTAACACATGCATCCAAGTGTCCCATGACATGTAGGCTGACCGTATTTCTGTGACACTTTCACAAGTTAGAATGGTATATCAACCATAGGCACCTGGGAACAGCTCTCCACACAGGCCTCATTTGGTCCATCTTCTCTAGATTAAGAAGAGAGAGGCTGATTCAGACAAAAGCCTTCATCCTGACCAGGTTGTTTGGCATGGAAGATGACTTTTGATCTCTCAGGACCTTCATACCTGCCTACATCTTCTCCAGGGATCAATTCTGCATGGACCTTTGAGGTTCTCAGCAGGTGGACAATCCCCTACTTTTCTGTATTGTAAGACCAACTCTGTCCCTGCTCTTTTGTAAATGTAGATTGAGGGAACAGTTTATGGTTAGGGTTAATTACATGTTTGTTTTGGGTTAGGAATCATTTTGCTGGATGAATAATGGTATTGGGAATCTGTGATATATATAAGAACATAGAGTTGAAAAATATGTATGAAAACAGAAATGTAGTAAGATTTAAAGTCCATATTGGCATTGGGCCTTTGATTTGGATACTTAACTTTGAATTACGTTCTGCAGTGATGTCTCAGATAAATTGATTATCAATGACATAGGACCTTGTACCTTGGATGATAGATTGTAGAAAAGAACATCCACTCAAACAGGGATAGTCCATAGGATTAGGAAGATAGTCGGTAGGTTTTGCAAGAAGTGTGAGTACAGGATATGGACCAAAAGTTCTTTATCAATAGGGTTTCGGTAATAGAATGAAGGTCAATGTCAGCACATGTGAAGAGTCAGTCACATAGGTAAACTGGGGAAAATATGTAGGAAAGGAAACATCAATAGAGACAGTAGGAAATCAGGCAAAGTATAAAGTGAGTGATAGGATTAGACATTTTAACAGGGTTGATGTTGACTATATAATCTTCGAAGAAACAAATATGTAGTCACCAATAGGATGGACATTTGAGAGAATTAGGCAACCTAGACATCAATGTTTTTAGTAATCCATGCTCCCATTCAATTTAGGCTTTTGTACAAACATATGTGTGATCTTTGCATTTTGTATCCAAAATAGTACTGTGATAAAATGTATAGGTAGATCAGGTGACATAAGTATTTTTTCCACCATTTCAGGGAGCAATATTTTGAAGATGTATAAATTAGTATTGCGGGTACAAAGAGGTGTACCCTGTGTGTATGAATATAGAGATAATGCATGAATAGATGATACTGTGAATAAATAATATAACTGATTCCACTTTAAATAATGGATTAAATTGATATCTTAAAATTTACAAGAAATCTTATATTGATACACAGTCATTCATTCCTATCAGTTATACATCTAATGGTAATATGAGGGTTATGGTTTGTCATTAAGGGTGTGTGAGTTTTGCTTCAAAAGTAATTATGGAAATCGAAAATAATGTGTTTATAAAGAAGTCTCATGAAGAGACTAGTCAAGAAACATGGAGGAATACGTGTGTTCTGAAGCAGGAAGTAATTGAAAGTAAAACAAATTGATATAAATTAGCGAACTTGTGGATGAAATATATATCCCATGATGTGCATTAACTGAAGAAATAGTAATGTACCAGTGTTGAATACAAATGAACGTCAAAATACATATCATGTCCCATAGGAATCTACTTGCATTGATGTTAAACTTGGTCAGTAACTGTAGAAATATTAGGATTTGTATGCATCATTCACTGAAGTTAGTTTTCAGTACTAGGAAACAAATATGTATTTCAGGTGGATGAATATTTCTGAGAATAATCTTGTGAAAAGTTGATAATAAATCCACATACATGAACATGAATAAATTTTGGGAGTGTATAATAAGACACATATATTTCATATTTTCAAAAATCTGGAGAGTGTGTATATATATATATATATATATAGATAGATAGATATAGATATAGATATAGATATATATAGATATATAGATATATAGATATATATATATAGATACATATATATACATATGCCTATATATATATACACACACACACACTCACACAGACATTAAAAAGTAGCAATATATATGCCAATCGAAATTTATTACGAAATATATATAATCCACACATCCCAAAATATACTTTTTACTGAACATGGATTTATATATAATTTTGTTCAGCTAGAAAGGTCACCAATAGTTTGAATTTTCAGTTCCAACAGCATTAAGAGGAGTGATCTCTTCTCACAATTTGCATCTGCCAAGTCAGCAACCTCTCAAGTATATACATGTGATACCAGGTAGGATTCTATATGTGCATATAAAAACACATGTGCTGAATAGGCCACAGAGAAAGGGAGAGAGGAATTCACATATTTGTTAACTTTAAAAACACATGGAGAACTGTTTTAATTAAAAATTGAGTAGATTTATAATTCCTAGCCTATATAATGCAAAAGGCAAGTCCAATTATACAACATGACTCCTCTGAACTGCTTGTATTTCTATTCTGTTTTGGTTATTATTCTCCATCATGTTAGGATTAGTAGTCAGAGTCTAGTGGGGTATGTGTTAGTGTCCAAAATAAGCTCTCTTACCCCTCATTTGCCTAAAGTCATGGGGGCCTGGACACCCTGCATTTGAACCAGGAGTGATAAAATAGGACTGCAGTTAATACTGCTCTGCTTCTCCATTTTGAAGCCTACTGCCTGTCAGGTATAGATTCTTTATGTGATTTGGAATAATGAGAAAACCCAAGCACTTCTTTAGGGCTTTGAAGATTTCATTTGAACCAAATGATCCCTATTCTCACTTGATGTAGGTCAGGAACATAACAAAGGAAGGCAAGACACTTCATCCACCATAACTGATCTTTTTGCCATTTTGGTTTGGATGCACACATGGGATCTTTCTTTAGATCCATCAGGTGCTGAGAATCTAAGCCACAACCTCACACAGGTCCAAGAGGCTGATTAAGACACATCCATTTCCAAAGAAACTAAGCAAAGAGCCACAGGTGATGACCATTCATTTTCATTTGAAAACTGTTTTCTTCAGGCTTCACAAAGGGGTGGCCTGAGGCAAAGACCTTCCTGACATTCAGGGCAACAGAAACATAGGTAAGAGAATGGCCCAAAGCAGGGTTTCTCCACTGAGAATTTCCTGGTCACACTGATATCTGAGTTTTCTGAGATGCTCGCCATTCCTTACCGCTATCCAGTACATGGCCATGTAACAGAGCTTGGAGGTGGTACATATCTTGGACACAAAACCATGAGCCTATTCTGCAGAGTTGCCAGAATTCAGGAAGAAAACAGGAACTTAGGAAGATAGTAGGTGTTGTCCCTCCATAAGGCAAGCTGCAGTTCATTCATAAATTGGGCAGGATGAATGCTGGGAAGCTTTCTACAAGACAAGACATATCCATTGATGCATTCTCTTTTCTAATGTCTACAACCACGGACACAGTGGGATACACAGGCATAGAATCACTCACCTTGTCAAAAGACTTACTAGAAACAGTCCATTCCAAACCAAACAAACTGTCTTTCCTACCTATTCTCAGAACATGAGACAAAACCACAAACTGACACTCACACTCACAAAGGCATCTCCTTCTTGCAAGTAGGTCTCTGACTATCTGGAGTGTCCTCTGTCTGTTGGGCCGTATAATGTTCCAATGAAATGTCCTGTCCTGTCTCAGATCTGTCTCCTTTGCAAACTCTGTGAAGTTCTCAGGAGCCAGCGGTGAGCCACTACCTGCTTTCTCAGGAAAGGCCCCTCTTCAGATCTGTCCTGGCATTTGGCAATCCTCACATTAGTAGATACCAAGAAATACTGACTCTGTCCTTGGTACATCCAAACAAGTGAGCCCACTGGGATTGGGACTGGGACTGGCTCTGGCAGCCTGGCATCTTGGATCCCAAGTTCAGAGAGTTACATCACCAAGGAAGTGAGGTAGGTTACTTTCTTCAGGAAATGTATGAGGTCACTACCTTGGCAATCACTTTGTTTTAACATTTGCTTCCAAGGGTCCCATGAGATAGAGGCTGCCCCTACTTTCGGTGACAAGTTCACAAGATAGAATGGTATAACAAACATAGGCGCCTGGGAACATCTCCCCACACAGGACTGGTTTAGTCCATCTTCTCTACATTTAGATAGAGAGACTGATTCAGACACATCCCTTCATCCTGACAAGGGGGTTTGCCATGCAAGATGACTTTTGCTCTCTCAACTCCTTCATAGCTGCCTACGTCTTCTCCAGGGATCATTTCTGCATGGACCTTTGAGGATCTCAGCAGGTTTAAGAACCCCTACATTCCTGTATTGTAAAAGCAACTCTGTCCCTGCTCTTCTGTAAAGTTTGATTCAGGGAAGAGTGTATGGTTACGGTTAATAAAAGTTCAATTTGGGTTAAGAAACATTCCACGGCATGAATAATGGTATTGGGAACCTGTAATATTTACAAGAATGTAAAAGTGAAATATAAGAATGAAAACAGAAATCTAGGTAAGATTTGAAGCCCAGAAGGGCATTGGGCCCTTGATTGGGATACTTAGCTTTGAATTATGTTCTGCAGAAATGTCTCAGATAAATCAATGTTCAATGGCATAGGACTTTGTACCTTGAATGATGGAATGTCAAAGAGAACTTCTAGTCAAGAAGGGATAGTCGGTATTATTAGAAAGATAGTCTGTAGGTTTAGAACTAAGAGTGAGTATAGGATTTGGACCAAAAGTTCTTTTGCAATAGGGTTTCTGGTAGAGATTGAATGTAAATGTGAGCACATGTGAAGAGTCAGTCACAATGATAATCTGGGGAAAATATGTAGGAAAGCAGATATCAATAGAGACATTAGGAAATCAGGCAAATGAAAAAGTGAGTGATAAGATTAGACATTTTCAACGGGCTTGAGGTTGAATATATAATCTTAGGAAGAAACAAATATGTAGTCAAGAATAGGATTCACATTTGAGAGCATTAGGCAAACTGGACATGGAAGTTTTTAGTAATCCATGTTCACTTTCCATTTAGGTTTGGTAAAATCATAAGTGTCACCTTTGCGTTTTGTGTCCAGAATATTACTGTGATAAAATGTATATGTAAATCAGGTGACATGTGCATTTCTTCCACCATTTCTGGGAGCAATATTTTGAAGACATATAAATTAGTATTGGGGGTACAAAGAGGTGTATCCTGTGTCTATGAATATAGAGATAATGCATGAAAAGACCATACTGTGAATAAATAATATAACTGGTTCCACTTTAAATAATGGATTTAATTGATATCTGAAACTAAGTAAGAAATCTTATATTGATATACAATCATTCATTCCAGCTAGTTGTACATCTAATGGTAATACTAGGGTTTGGTTTATCATGACGGGTGTATGAGTTTTGCTTCAAATGTGATAATGGAAATCGAAAATAATGAGTTTGGAAAGAAGTCTCATGAAAAGAGCAGTCAAGAAACATAGAGAAATACATGTGTTCTGAAGCAGGAAGTGACTGAAAGTGAAACAAATGCGTATAAATTAGCGAACTTGTGGATGAAATATATATCCTATGATGTGCATAAACTGAAGAAATAGTAATGTTCCAGTGTTGAATAAAAATGAATGTCAAAATACACATCATGTCCCATAGGAATCTACTAGCCTTGATATTAAACTGGGTCAGTTACTATAGAAATATTAGATTTTTTTTTGGTGTTATAATAGAATTTATTTTACCACTAGCATGCCACAGAATGTTGAGGAAAGAGCAATGGATTTTTAGTTATCGCACTAATAATCTAACATTTAATGACTCTTTTGGATAGTCTAGAAATTACATAAGGCTATGTAACATAATTTTTTTAATTTAACATCCATAAAAGCTTGGAGTTTTGGTAATATTTCTACTTTTTTATTTTTAATTTTTTCAGTTGTGATTGACCTTCATTTTGTTTATTTGTATGTGGTGCTTAGAATAGAACCCAGTGTCCCACACATGCTAGAAAAGCATGTTACCACTGAACCACAAACCCAGCCCCTCCACTTTTATCTTTACATCGAACATGCCTCTCCCTCATCTTTACTCACTTTCTTCCTCATTTTCCCCCTTCTCTCTCTTGCTTTTTCGTTTTCCTTTCATATCTGTTTTTCTCTCATGTCATTACAAACAGTAGTATGCTATAAAATTTAAATTTAAGACTGTTTTTTATAGTCATTGTTCTTTTCTTGAGAAAATTTAATAATTATAATCACCTGATAGATATATTAAAATAAATTTTTATACATATGTATCTATATTCATGCATATGCATTACATATTATATATATATATACATACATATACATTTAAAAGTACTTTGATTAGCCTGTTAAAAATAATATAGACCAAAACTTTCTTAATTCTCAAGCCTTCCAGAATTAACATCTTACAGTGAAAATCAAATAAACATATTTAAATAAACAGGTATCATTCTTTTTATCAATACTGATAATTTAAGGTTTTATATCACATTAAGCTATAATACGGCATATTAAATCTTATGAATTAGAAAAAGTTTTTTGAATAACCTATTATTTAAGGACCATATGCACTGACATTTTAAAGGCTTTCTTGTGATTTCAATTTCTATCAATTGTGTGTTAATTGCCAAATGCTTATTTTAGTACTTTTCATATTCATAATTGATATAAAGTCAATTGTTTAATTCTTCTTGTAAATAATTACTTATTACAGTAGGGACATTATTAATAATTCTAAATCTGTATAAGAAAATAGTACAAAGATATTTTCATGCAAAATTAAGAATAATTGTGTGCTCTAAATGTCTGATTGTTGATACATATAACAAAGAGCTTTTGATGAGTCTCTTCCCCAGTAAAACATAAAATGCAAAGATATTGTTGGGTATATATGTGCAAATAAAGATAAAGAAAATACACATTATCAACTAGAAACTATTAAATAAAAGGTGAAAACAACAATCCAACACATTGTACGAATTTGTCAGATGAGGTAGTATTCTGGAAGAATAGCCTAAGACTAGACCTGGTCCATGACAAAATATTCACGAAAAAAAATGAAATATGAAAAATATAGAAAATGCTATGAATTTTTCATGAAGGTAGGTGAATTATCCTTTAATCTCAATTTATGTGCATTTTCAAAAGCCAATTTCCTGGTAAAATAAATTTGTGATAGTTACAACTAAACGAAACAAAGTTTCTGCTTAGCAAAATGAATGCATCTCAACCCATTTTTAGCTGATTTCTTCCCTCTCAATTTTAAACCGTTATTTATTTATTTATTTCTATTGGTTGTTCCAAACATTACAAAGCTCATGATATATCATCTTTGATACATTTGACTCAAATGGGTTATGAACTCCCATTTTTTCCACAAATATGAATTTCAGAATCACATTGGTTACACATTCACATTTTTGAACAATAGCATATTAGTGACTGTTGTATTCTGCGACCTTTCCTATCCCCCACTATCCCCCCTCCCCTCCCCTCCCATCTTCCCTCTCTACCTCATCTGCTGTTGTTCAATTCTCTCCATTGTTTCCCCCCCATTTCCCCTCAAATCCTCTTATATGTAATTTTGTGTAACATTGAGGGTCTCCTACTATTTCCATATGCTTTCCCTTCTCTCTCCCTTTCTCTCCCCCAACTCGTCTTTGTTTAATGATAAACTTTTCCTCATGCTCTTCCTCGATGTTCTGTTCTTAGTTGCTCTTTTAATATCAAAGAAGACATTTGGCATTTGTTTTTTTAAGGATTGGCTAGCTTCGCCTAGCATAATCTGCTCTAATGCCATCCATTTCCATGCAAATTCAATGATTTTGTCATTTTTTAATGAAGAGTAATACTCCATTTTGTATAAAAGCCACATTTTTTTTATCCATTCATTTATTGAAGGGCATCTAGGTTGGTTCCACAGTCTAGCTATTGTGAATTGTGCAGCTATGATCATTGATGTGGCAGTATCTCTACAGTACGCTCTTTTAAGATCCGCAGGAAATAGTTCGAGAAGGGTGATAGCTGGGTCAAATGGTGGATCCATTCCCAGCTTTCCCAGGTATCACCATAGTACTTTCCAAATTGGCCTCACCAATTTGCAGTCCCACCAGCAGTGTACAAGTGTACCCTTTTCCCCACATTCTCACCAACACTTATTTTGTTTGACTTCATAATGGCTGCCGATCTTACTGGAGTGAGATGGTATCATAGGGTGGTTTTGATTTGCATTTCTCTGACTGCTAGAGATAGTGAGCATTTTTTCATGTACTTGTTCATTGATTGAATGTCCTCCTCTGTGAAGTGTCTGTTCAGGTCCTTGGCCCATTTGTTGATTGGGTTATTTGTTATCTTATTGTTTAATTTTTTTGAGTTCTTTGTATATTCTGGATATTAGGGCTCTATCTGAAGTGTGAGGGGTAAAAATTTGTTCCCAGGATGTAGGCTCTCTATTTACCTCTCTTATTGTTTCTCTTGCTGAGAAAAAACAATTAGTTTAAGTGAGTCCCATTTGTTTATTCTTGTTATTAACTCTTTGGCTATGGGCATCCTATTAAAGAATGTGGAGCCCGACCCCACAGTATGTAGATCGTAGCCAACTTTTTCTTCTATTAGACGCAGTGTCTCTGATTTGATATCTAGCTCCTGGATCCATTTTGAGTTAACTTTTTGCATGGTGAGAGAAAGGGATTCAGTTTCATTTTGTTGCATATGGATTTCCAATTTTCCCAGCACCATTTGTTGAAGATGCTATCTTTCCTCCATTGCATGTTTTTAGCCCCTTTATCAAATATAAGAAAGTTGTAATTTTGTGGATTGGTTTCTGTGTCCTCTATTCTATACCATTGGTCCAGCTGCCTGTTTTGGTACCAGTACCACGATGTTTTTATTACTATTGCTTTGTAGTACAGTTTGAACTCTTGTATCGCTATACCTCCAGATTCACACTTCCTGCTTAGAATTGCTTTTGGTATTCAGGGTCTTTTGTTTTTCCATATGAATTTCATGATTGCTTTATCATTTCTACAATAAATGCCGTTGGGATTTTTATTGGCACCGATTTAAACCTGTAGAGAACTTTGGGTAATATCAACATTTTGATGATGTTAATTCTGCCTATCCATGAACAAAGTACATTTTTCCATCTTCTAAGATCTTTTTCTATCTCTCTCTTTAGGGTTCTGTAGTTTTCATTATATAAATCTTTCACCTCTTTCGTTAGGATGATTCCCAAGTATCTTATATTCTTTGTGGATATAGTGAATGGAGTGGTTTTCCTCATTTCAATTTCAGAAGTTTTTCTGCTGATATACAGGAATGCCTTTGATTAATGCGTGTTGACTTTATATCTTGCCACTTTGCTGAATTCATTTATTAACTCTAGCAGTTGTTTGTAGACCCTTTTGAGTCTGTTAAATATATTATCATGTCATCTGAAAATAGCGATAATTTAAGTTCTTCTTTTCCTATTTTCATGTCTTTAATTTCTTTTGTCTGTCTAATTGCTCTGGCTAGTATTTCAAGAACTAAATCGAATAGAAGTGGTGATAGAGGGCATCCCTGTCTTGTTCCAGATTTTAGAGGGAATGCCTTCAGTTTTTCTCCATTTACGATGATGCTAGCCTGAGGTTTAGCATATATAGCTTTTACAATGTTGAGGTAAGTTCCTGTTATCCCTAGTTTTTCTAGTGTTTTGAACATAAAGGGAGGCTGAACTTTGTCGAATGTTTTTTCTGCATCTATCAAGATGATCATATGGTTCTTGTCTTTAAGTCTATTGATGTGGTGAATAGCATTTATGGATTTCCGTATATTGAACTAGCCTTGCATCCCTGGGATGAATCCTACTTGATCATGGTGCACAATTTTTTGATATGCTTTTGTATTACATTCACCAGGATTTTATTGAGAATTTTTGCATCCTAGTTTATTAGAGATATTGGTCTGTAGTTTTGTTTCTTTGAAGTGTTTTTGTCTGGTTTCGGGATCAGGGTGAATTTGGCCTCATAGAATGAATTTGAAAGAGCACCTTCATTTTCTATTTCTTGAAATAGCTTGAAAAGTATTGGTATTAATTCTTCTTTTAAGGTTTTGTAGAGCTCCGCTCTATACCCATCCGCTCCAGGGCTTTTTTTGGTTCGTAGTCTTTTGATGGCTTCTTGTATTTCTTCCTTTGTTATTGGTCTGTTTAAATTGTGTGTGTCTTCCTGACTCAATCTTGGCACATCGTATGACTTAAGAAATTTATTGATATCTTCACTATCTTCTATTTCATTTGAATATAGGGTTTCAAAATACTTTCTAATTATCTTCTGTATTTCTGTAGTGTCTGTTATGATAATGCCTTTTTCATGCCGTATGTTAGTAATTTGAGTTCTCATTCTTCTTCTCTTTGTTAGCATGGCTAAGGGCCTGTCGATCTTATTTATGTTTTCAAAGAACCAACCTTTAGTTTTATCAATTTTTTCAATGTTTTTTTTTGTTTCAATTTCGTTGATTTCTGCTCTGATTTTAATTATTTCTTGTCTTCTACTACATTTGATGTTGTTTTTCTTTTCTTTTTCTAGGTTTTTGAAGTGTAGTGTGAGTTCATTTATTTTATTTTATTTTATTTTTTTGAGGAAAGAACTCCAAGAAATGAATTTCCCTCTTAAAACTGCTTTCATTGTGTCCCATAGATTCCAGTATGTTGTGTCTGTATTGTCATTTGTCTATAAGAATTTTTTATATCCTCCTCTATGTCTTCTGTAACCCATTGATCATTCAGTAGAATATTGTTCATTTTTCCATATGATGTAGGATTTTTCCTTCCTTCTTTTATCATTTATTTCCAGTTTCATTCCAATATGATCAGATATGGTGCATGGTATTATCTCCAAACCTTTATATTTACTAAGGGTTGCCCTATGGCATAATATATGAACTATCTTTGAGTAGGATCCTTGTGTTGCTGAGAAGAACGTGTATCCACTTGAGGATGGTTGATATATTCTATATATGTTGGTTAAGCCTAGGTTATTTATTGTGCTGTTGAATTCCATAGTTTCTTTATTCAGTTTTTGTCTAGAGGATCTTTCTAATGGCGAGATCAGTGTGTTGAAGTCACCCGTAGTTATTGTGTTGTAGTCTATTTGACTCTTGAACTTGAGGAGAGTTTGTTTCATGAGCGTTGCAGCTCAATTGTTTGGTGCATACAAATTGATAATTGTTATGTCTTGTTGGTGGATGGTTCCTTTTAACAGTACATAGTGTCCTTCGTTATCCCTTTTTATTAACGTAGGTTTGAAATTGATTTTATTTGATATGAGTATGGCTACTCCTGCTTGCTTCCGAGGGCCATGTGAGTGGTATGATTTATCCCAACCTTTTACTTTCAGCCTGTGTATGTCTTTACCTATCATATGAGTCTCCTGAAGGCAGCAGACTGTAGGATTTGTTTTTTTGATTCAGGTTACTAACCTATGTCTCTTGATTGGTGAGTTTATGCCATTAACATTTAAGGTTACAATTGAAATATGATTTTTACTTTCATTCATGTTTATTTATTTATTTATTTTTAGTTTGGCTAGTTTTTACTTTTTGGTTATTTTTCTCCCCCTTTACTGAGATACCTCCTGCTGTTAGTTTGGGGCACTATTTATCAATTCCTCTTCTTCTAGTATTTTGCTCAAATGCTTTGCAGTGCTGGTGTTCTTTCTGCAAATTCTTTTAGCTTTTGTTTATCGTGAAAGACACTAATTTCATTGTCAAACCCAAACTTAATTTTGATGGATACAGTACTCTTGGTTGGAATCCATTATTTTTCAGCGTTTGAAATACATTGTTCCAGGATCTACTCGCTTTCAAAGTTTGTGATGAAAATTCAGTCGTTAACCCAATTGGTTTACCCCAGAATGTAATCTGCCTCATTTCTCTTTTAGCTTTTAATATTCTCTCCTTGTTCTGTATGTTAGCTATCTTGATAATTCTATGTCTTGGAGTTGGTCTATTATGGTTTTGAATGTTTGAGGTCATGTAGGCTTCAAGGATTTGGCAATCCATTCCATCTTTTATCTCTGGGAAGTTTTCTTGAATTATTTCATTTAATATGTTGTCCATTCCTTTGGTTTGAATCTCTATGCCTTCTTCTATCCTGATGACTCTCAAATTTGTTTTTTTATGACATCCCATATCTCTTAAATAGATTGCTCATGGGATATAAGCATCTTTTCTGTGTTCACTATATTCTTTTCAAGTTGATAAACTTTGTCTTCATTATCTGATCTTCTGACTTCTACTTAATCTAGTCTATTTACAATATTCTCGTTTGAGTTTTTAATGTGGTTTATATTTTTCTGCATTCCTAGGATTACTGTTTGATTTTTTTAAGAACTCTGTCTTTTGGTAAAGCTCCTTCTTTGCCATTTGAATTTGTTTGTTTAATTCATTTTCAAAATATTCTTTTATTGCTTGGACTTGCTGCCTCATGTCTTCTCTAATATTTCTTTCCATCTGAGTTAGGGATGGATTGAGTTTTTTCCCTATCCCTGTTTCTGATGATTCTAGGTCCTCCTGTAGAATTAAGTTGTCCGGCATTATTTGTACACCTTTTTCCCTTGTTTTTTCATGAAGTTCACATTACTTTCCAGCTCTGTTTGATTGCTGTGTTTCTGCTCTCTTCTATATATTTGTTTTGGTTTTATATATCTCTATTGTAGCTCCTTTGTGTTGGTAGACTGTGCATGCTAAAGTGGATTCCACTGGGAAGGAATTCCGACGGCCGAGCTCCAGTGATGTCACCTCTCTGCTATGGTGGGCCCCAGGCTCTTTGCCCGGGTGTTCGCATGGGGGTGTGGGACTGTACTGTCTCTGTTTGTTTTCAGCTCCTGGTCGCGGGTGTGCAGGCGGTCACAAGCTGTCCAGTCACGCAGTCAGCGGGTGGGCTGTCATCGGCGGTTGTGCGATCTCTAGCCACCCATTAGGGCAGGCATATGGCAGGTGATTGGTCGCTGGTGGGCAGGCGGTCTCCAGCCGTCCAGTTGCACCTGCAGCGGGCCGGCTGTTGCCGGCGGGCGAGCGTTCTCCAGGCGCCCAGTCACGCGGGCCTGGCCTCTAGTCCCCTGGTTTCTCCTGCTAGTCCTGGTTTCTCTTGCTACACCAGTTTTCCCCTGAGTAATGCCCTCGGCAGCTCAAACTGTACTCTGGCCTGCCGTTTCTTGGGTGTGGATTGTGTCTATTGGGAACCCCAGCACTCTATTGTTTTGTTTTTTTTTTTCCGTTTGCCCCTTCCCCATCGCTGGCTAGACAGATTTTGTTTTCACCACTGATGGGAGGGGGAGTAGAAGGTCAGGTGCCTCTAGTTTCCCCCCCATCTTTATTCAGGCTCTCTCTGATAATCCCTCCCCTGGAAAGCTTAGGAAAGATTTTATGCAAATATCCTACTGTATGGGAGATGAGCGGAAAACACACAACTGTTTTATTGTTGCAATCTGTCGGAGAGTGGCGGTGGTTACTTCAGCTCTCCAAGATGGTTGCCGTTGGTTTCCTTGGTGGAGTTTCCGTTGTGGGGGATAGAACTGTAGCGCTTCCTTCCCTGACTGAGATCCCGAACTCCGCCTGGGGCTCAGTGGGGGGTCAGCCGGCAGGATTCCACAGAATCTGCAGCAACGTTTCTCCCTGGATGCTAGTCGCTTCTCGGTGGTGCCCCGACGTCTGTAGCCACGGGGCGGGCCGCACGGATCAGTAAGCCCGGATCTCCGGTTGCATATTCAGCTCACGTTTGAGACTCAATTACCGGACCTCGTTGGTGGAAATCATTCTTTTAGGTTTCGGTGCACACCCATTTTTCTATAAGATCCTAACAAGATAGTCTTTTGTCATTTTAACTCGTTATTCACCTGCAATGTGGCGTGGTACACTGGGTGTGATGCACTCTATTCGCGGCCAACTTGCAATGTCGAAATATTATGTTTTGTATGCACCATTTACTGAAGATAGATTTCAGTACTAGGCAACCAATATGTAATTCAGGTTGATGAATATTTCTGAGAATTATCTTTTGAAAAGTTGATTATAAATCCACATTCATGATATGAATGAATTTGGGGAGTGCACAATAAGGCACATATATTTCATATTTTGAAAAATCTTGAGAGTATATATATATATATATATATATATATATATATATATATACACAGAGAGACATTACAATGTAGCATTATGTATGCCAACGGAAATTTATCATGAAATACATATCATCCAGAGATCCAAAAATATTAATTTTACTGAACATGGATTTATGTATAATGTTGTTCAAATAGGAGGCTCAGCCATAGGTTGAATTTTCAGTTTCAACAGCATTTAGGAGGAGTGATATCTTCTCACAATTTGTATCTGCCAAGTCAGCCACCTCACAAAAATGTACGTGTAATACTAGGTAGGATTCTATATATGCATATAAAAATACATTTGCTGACTAGGCTACAGAGAAAGGGAGACATAAATTCACATGTTTGTTAACTTTAAAAACACATGGAGAACTATTTCAACAAAAAAATTGACTAGATTTATAACTCCTACCCTATGTAATGCAAAAGGCAAGTCCAAGAATACCAAACATGCCTCCTCTTAACTGCTTGTATTTCTATTCTGATTGGGTTATTATTTTCCATGATATTAACGATTAGTGGTCAGAGTCTAGTAGGGTAGGGGTTAGTGTCAGGGATTCAGTATTTCAAATGAAAATGAATCCAATGTGTATGTAAATATGTGCTACACAAAAATGTTCCCACTCTCATCAAGAACTATGGCTTGACATTACTTTTGCCCCAAGTAAGACACAATTAGAGGAGAAGTGTTAGAAAATCTGTGAATATATACCTGGAATGGAATATGCTCAGTAGTTCACAACACTGGAGGTGGTAGAGGAGTTCCCAAAAGTAAGGGATAGGGTGAACACTCCACAAAAATGGAGCTCTGCTGGCCTAAAGACTTCTTGAAGAACTGCCTCTGAGGTTGGGCACCTGAAAAATATGTTGTTTTCTGGAGCTTTAGCTTCATTTGTAGTGAGACCATCAAAGCTGGGTCTACATCTATGTGACCTGGAGGACATGGTTTCTTATTTTCCAGTGAAGATGAGGCAGCAGTGCTGAATTTGCTCTTTGTAGGTAAACTGTGACCACTGGGGACTAAGTGTCTCCCCATGTGGACTGTGAAGCCATTTGGTCATCCTCCAAATTTCATGGTGTTTCTTGCTGCTACACTGGGAGTTTGCTATTTGATTCAAAAATACAAGGAGTTCTAGTGGGTCACAGTGCTGGATGGAGTTCTGTCACATGTGGTGGGTCAGTTTCTGCAGGAGAATGCACCAAACATACTTCTAGCCCACATATATTGCCCCATTGACCATAGCAACTTGATTCTGAACATTGCCCTGAAATCTCTCAGTATTACAAGATGCCTTTATATAGAAGGGACTGCTTGCTGCACCATGTCAGTCACAAGCCATTTGGAAGCCAATGGAAGATCCACAGGCCCCACCACAGATGTTTTATCATACACCTGACCACCACGGCTCTAGGCCCACTACTCAGCAGGCTCCAACTTATTGGCATCTCTGTTCTACACGATTTTCATGAAACCGAGTCAATCAAAGCACTGTCTGGTATACTCATGATCAGCAACAGGACATCCAAAGGTCCTCCATTGCCACCTGGTCATGGGAAATTCAAAAATTTTATGGTATTTTTGTAGCCATTTTTCAATGATGATGTTGGAGGCACTGTGGGTTAAAATTCACTCCAGAACCATTAAATGTAGAGGAAGCACATTTCAATGAAAGCTTTGGAGAATTCTCACAGGCAAGGCTTCTCAAAAAGTGGCCAAATGGTCACATGAAGCCAGTCCCATTGAGGTCTACAATGAGGTCCATGTGTGTTTCGACTCTCAAATATGGCTGACAAGTCTTTCAGAATAAAATCACGTGATATCTTGGCTGTGATTCCCAGTGCTCTGTTGAAAGCCACCCTGCACATAGATCTCAGTTTTCAAGGGGGACTCTCATGCATGGCCTCCGAAAATCCCAACGCAATTCATGGCAATAATTCTCTGAGTTCAGTTCCAGAACTCAGTCTCTAAGGGGAATCACACCAGAGTTCATGTAAAGGTGGACCCAGTCATGTCTTCCAAACACCAAACAAATGGCCACAATTAAAACCAAAACACTCCCCCATGGCCCTCATGATCTTTCATATAGACACTCATCATAACCTCTGGCTGGATGTTTCCATGAGGGGCGAAACACAAGACAGTCTCCAAAATAATCTCCCTTGCCCCTTAATGGCCTAAAATCAGGGTTGCCTGGACACACTTCCTGTGAACTAGGAGTGATCAAATAGGCCTGCTGTTAATACTTCTCTGCTTCTCCAATTTGAGGCCTACTGACTGTGGGGTTTATTTTTTTATGTGAATTGGAGTCATTATAAAACCCAAGCACATATCGGCTAGCTTCTGCAGGGCTTTGAAGAAATCATTTGACCCAAAGGATCCCTATTCTCACTTGATGGAGGTCAGGAACCTAAAAGAGGAAGGGGAGAGACTTCATCCACAATGACTGCTCTTTTGGCCATTTTGGTTTTGAATGCACACATGGGATCATTCTTAAGATACATCAGGTGGTGAGAATCTAAGCCATTGCCTCAAACAGGGCCAAGAGGCTGATTCAGACACATCCCTTTTCAAAGCAATTAAGCAAAGAGCCACAGGTGATGCCCATTCATTTCCATTTGAAACCTGTTTTCTTCAGGCTTCACAAAGGGGTGGCCTGAAACAAAGACCTTCCTGACATTCAGGGCAACAGAACAATAGGTAAGCAAAGCAGGGTTTCTCCACTGAGACTTTATTGGTCACACTGATATCTGAGTTTTCTGAGATGCTCGCCATTCCCTTCAGCTATCCAGTACATGGCCATGTAACAGGGTTTGGAAATGGTACATATATTGGACACAAAACCATGAGCCTATTCTGTAGAGTGGCCAGAATTCAGGAAGAACGCACGAACTTTGGAAGATAGCGCGTGTTGCCCATCGATAAGGCAAGCCAAAATCCATTCATCAATTTGGCAGAATAAATGATGGGAAGCTTTCTACTAGACAGGACACATCAATTGATGCATTATCTTTTCTAATGTCTATAACCATGGACACAGTGGGATACACAGACATAGAAACACTCGCGTTGTCAAATGACTTACTAGAAACAGTTCACTCAAAACCAAACAAACCGCCTTTTCTATCTATTCTCAGAACATGAGGCAAATCCATAAACACACAGCGACACCCACAGAGGCACCTCCTTCCCCAAAGTAGGTCTGTGACTATCCAGAGTGTCCTCTGACTGGTGGGTTATAGTATGTTCCCCCGAAATGGCCTGTCCTGTCTCAGATCTGGTCTCTTTAACCAACTCTGTGAAGATGTCAGGAGCCACTGGTGAACCACTATCTGCTTTCTCAGGAAAGGCCCCTCTTTAGAGCTTTTCTGGCTTTTGGCCATTCTCATATCAGTAGGTACCAAGAAAGACTGACTCTGTCCTTGGTATATCCAAACAAGTGAGACCACTGGGACTGGGACTGGGACAGGCTCTGGGTGCCTGTCTTCCTGCATCCCAAGTTCTTAGAGTTCCATCACCAAGGAAGTGAGGTGAGGTCACTTCCTTCAGGAACTGAATGAGGTCACTGCCTTAGCAACAACTTTGTCCTAACAGTTGCTTCCAAGGGTCCCATGAGATGGAGGCTGCCCCTACGTCCTGTGACACTTTCACAAGTTAGAATGTATATCAACCATAGGCACCCGGGACCAGCTCTCCAAACAGGACTGTTTGAGTCCATATTCTAATGGGTGGCACTAGAGCAGATTATGCTTAGTGAAGCTGGCCAATCCCTAAAAAACAAATACCAAATGTCTTCTTTGATATAATGAGAGCAACTAAGAATAGAGCAGGGAGGAAGAGCAGGAAGAAAAGATTAACATTAAACAGAGACATGAGGTGGGAGGGAAAGAGAGAGAAAAGGGGAATTGCATGGAAATGGAGGGAGACCCTCATTGTTATACTAAATTACATATTAGAGGTTGTGAATGGAATGGGAAAATAAACAAGGTGAGAAATGAATTACAGTAGATGGGGTGGACAGAGAAGATCCGAGGGGAGGGGAGGGGGGATAGTAGAGGATAGGAACGGTAGCAGAATACAACAATTACTAGTATGGAATTATTTAAAAATGTGGATGTGTAACCGAAGTGATTCTTCAATCTGTATCTGGGGTAAAAATGGGAGTTCATAAATCACTTGAAGCTAATGTATGCTAATGTATGAATATGTTATGTCAAAAGATTTGTAAGGTTTTGAACAACCAATAATAAAAAAAAGAACAGAGAGGCTGATTCAGTAACAACCTTTCATCCTGACCAGGTTGTTTGCCATGGAAGTTGACTTTTGCTCTCTCAGGTCCTTCAGTGGTGCCTATATCTTCTCCAGGGATCACTTCTGCATGAAACTTTGAGTTTTTCAACAGGTGGAAGATTCACTACATTCCTCTATTTTAGGACCAACACTGTCCCTGCTCTTCTGTAAAGTTAGATTGAGGGAACAGTGTATCGTTTCGCTTAATAACAGGTTTGATTTGGGTTAGGAATCATTCTGCTTGATGAATAATGGTATTGGGAACCTGTGATATTTATAAGAATATATAGGTGAAATGTAAGTATGAAAACAGAAATCTAGGTAAGATTGGAATCCCACTAGGGCATTGCGCTCTTGATTGGGATACTTAGCTTTGATACATGTTCTGCATAGATGTTTCAGATAAATCAATAATCAATGGCATAGGACCTTGTACCTTGGATGATTGAATGTAGAAGTGAGTATCCACTCAAACTGGGATAGTCGGTAGGATTAGGAAGATATTCTGTAGGTTTCAGAAGAAGAGTGAGTACAGGAATTGTAACAAAAGTTCTTTAGCAATAGGGTATCACATAGACAGTGAATGTAAATGTCAGCACATGTGAAGTGTTAGTCAAAATTGTGAACTGGTGAAAATATTTAGGAAAGCAGACATCAATAGAGACATTAGGAAATCAGGGAAAGTATAAAGTGAGTGATAGGATTAGACATTTGCAACAGGGCTGAGGTTGAATATATAGTCTTAGGAAGAAACAAATATGTTGTCATAAATAGGATTGACATTTGAGAGCATTAGGCAACCTGGACATGAATGTTTTTAGTAATCCATGCTCACTTTCCATTTAGGCTTTGGTACAATCATAAGTGTGACCTCTGCTTTTTGTGTCCAGAATATTACTGTGATAAATGCATACGTAGATCAGGTGACATGAGTATTTCTTCCACCATTTCTGGGAGCAACATTTTGAAGACGAATAAATTAGTATTGGGGTTACAAATAGATGTACCCTGTGTCTATGAATGTAGAGATAATGCATGAATAGACCATACTGTGAATAAATAATATAATTGGTTCCAACTTTAAATAAAGGATTGAATTGATATCTGAATATATACAGAAAATCTTATATTGATATACAATTATTCATTCCAACCAGTAATACATCTAATGGTAATATTAGGGTTATGTTTTATCATGAAGAGTGTGTGAGTTTTGCTTCAAAATGATTATGGAAATCAAAAATAATGTGTTTGAAATAAAGTCTCATGAAAAGACCAGTCAAGAAACCTGGAGGAATACATGTGTTCTGAATCAGTAAATGACTGAAAGTGAATCAAATGCCTATAAATTTGTGAACTTATGGATGAAATATATGTCCTATGATGTTCGTAAACTATAGAAATTCTATTGTACCAGTGTTGAATAAAATGAACTTCAAAATACACATCATGTCCCATAGGAATCTACTTGCATTGATGTTAAACAGGGTCAGTTAATGTAGAAATATTAGGATTGTATGCACCATTCACTGAAGTTAGTTTTCAGTAATAGGAAACAAATATGTATTTCAGGTGGATGAATATTTCTGAGAATAATCTTGTGAAATGTTGATTATAAATCCACATACATGAACATGAATGAATTTAGGTAGTGTATATAAGACACATATATTTATGAACATGAATGAATTTAGGTAGTGTATATAAGACACATATATTTTATATTTGGAAAAATTTGGAGAGTATATATATATATATATATATATATATATATATATATATATATATATTAAAAAACACACACAGACAATAAAATGTAGCAATATATATGCTAATCGAAATTCTTCATGAAATGTACATCAGCCACAGATGCAAAAATATTTATTTTACCGAACATCGATTTATGTATAATGTTGTTCTACTAGGAGGCTCACCCATAGGTTGAATTTTCAGTTCCAACAGAGTTTAGGAGGAGTGATTTCTTCTCACAATTTGTATTTGCCAAGTCAGACACCTCAGAAGAATATACGTGTGATACCAGGTAAGATTCTATATGTGCATATAAAAATACATGTGCTTAATTGGCTACAGAGAAAGGGAGACAGGTATTCACATATTTGTTAACTTTAAAAACATGTGGAGAACTATTTCAGTTAAAAATTAGCTAGATTTATTACACCTACCCTATATCATTCAAAAGGCAAGTCCAACTATACACCATGCCTCCTCTGTACTGCTTGTATTTCCATTCTGTTTGGATTATTTTTCTCCATCATATTAGGATTAGTAGTCAGAGTCTAGTAGGTTATGGTTTAGTGTCAGGTGTCCGGGCCGGCTGGACACTTCAACGTGGGCGTTGAACCTTGTTGGGGAGGAATGAAGGGACAAGAGTGATGAGAGAAGACAGCAAGACAACAGTTCTGATCATGCTGAAAACTTTTATAGTTCTCACAGTGTATTTATATGCTGCGGATGAGAAAGCTCTCTTATCGGCAGTTGCTGGATGTCTTCACAGGGTGAGATAACCTCAGGATATTTTAGGAAGACGGATAGCCGCAGGATGTCTCAGGGTGATAGATGGCTGCGGGATGTCTCCCAGGCAGGAAATCTCGCAGGGGTCTATTTCTTGTAAGTGTCAGGCTATTCTTTGAAGGAGAACTTCCTTCTAGCCCCTGACATCTTCCCCCTTTCTTATATTAAATATTTGACCATACCTTACAGGCCACTGTTTTAGGGGGTTATAGAGGCTCTGTTTCTCTAACAGGCCTTAGAATATCTCCTGATCTGATCGAGCATGTTTACTAGGAGATTTCGTGGTGGCCTAGGCATGTTTTTTAAGGAGACGGCTTTGAGGGGGAAGCATGCCAACTGCCATGCACCAGAGCGTGTCACTCAGAAGACTTGGGTTTTGGGAACCATGGATCCATCCTCCTGCAGTCCTTCCTGCACCCTCTGTTATTATGGCCTAACGTCCTCACTCCATGGGTGTGTCCTCCCCCAAACAGAGGGGCCCATGGAGGACGAACCCTTATGGCAAGGGCAGAAGATGGTTGGTCAGAGCTGTTACTTAGAGTTTTATATAAGAAAGCGAGATCTGTGGGCATGTAACCTTAAGAAATAAGCTTGTGAGGAGGGTAGAACATCCTTTTAAATGTTGGCAGCACGGTCTTCCATATCCAGGCGATGATAGTGGACCTGTAGGGGCTTAGAGGCCAAAATATTAATCTGTTCTTTAATAAATTGTAACAGCCTGTTTATAATGCAGGGTCCTAGGGACACCATTAAAAGTAAACCCAACAAAGGGCCTAATAGGGGAAGAAGATAGGGCAGAAATCCATTAAGCCCAGTCCAGAGGGGATTTTCAAATATTTCCCTTCGTCTCTTTTCTAGATCTTCTTGAAGCTGCTTAATTTTAGTGCATACTATGCCAGAATTATTGGCATAAATGCAGCATCATTCCCCTAAGGCCAAGCAAATACCTCCCTGGTTAGCTGTCAGCAAATTTAAGCCTCGTCTTTTTTGAAGGAACACTTCTGCCAGGGAGTCTATTTGGTCCTGCAAATCTTTAATGGTTCATGATAGAATTTTTATCAGTTGTTACTGATAGAGTTTATAATTTGTTGAGACAGGCGATGGTAAGAGTGAATAGACGTGCCTAAGCCAGTGTACCTGTGCCCACAGGAACTGTTATTCCAAGGCTGGCAGATTGTTGGCTGCATCTGAAAAAGAAGAAATTTTGTCCTCATGAGGAGTCCCTCTGTCCCTGTTTTGAGGTAAGTCATTAACCTGTTTAACCAGGAGTTCTGGTAACCATCTTGGGGCTGTTTGATCTTGGTCCAAAACATAAGCTGAGACTCCTCCCCAGATGAGGACAGGATCTGGGCCTTTTTATTTATTTGTAAGGGGATTGTGTCACATAACAGGTGGGCGAACAGAATTGGACGAGGGATGGCAGTGTCTGTCTGCTGCCAAATGGCCTTCATTGTCTAGGGTAAGAAAAATAAGGGCAAATAATGCATTGTTAAGGCGATGCCTGGGTGTGGTAAATACAAGGGAGGAAGCCTTAAGGAGGGTTAGCCAAGTTTTTAAGGTAAGGTGGGCAAGTTCCACAATGCCTTGGCCCTGAGGGTTGTATGGAATTCCAGGAGTATGACAAATTTGCAAGGTAGCACAAAACTGTTTAAACTTGGCAATGGTATATGTAGGATAAATATCTGTTTTAATATGTATTGGTTTACCCATAACAGAAAAGGCTGAAACAAGATGAGAAAGGACATTTTTGGTAGCCTCTCCAGAATGTGGTGATGCAAAACTAAAGCCGCTGAAGGTATCTACAGAAATGTGTATATATATTTGGCTATTACAAATTCAAGAAAATGAGTAACATCCATTTGCCAAAACTGATCGGGCAGTAATCCTCGGGGGTTAACTCCCAAGTGTTGAATGGGGAGGGAGGCAGCGCAACTAGGGCATGCTTTTACTATTTCTCGTGCCTGTTGCCTGGTAATTTTACAAAGTAATCAAAGGCTCTGGAAATTTAAATGGTGTAGATTGTGTAACTCCATGGCCTTTTGAATGGAGCCAACAAAAATTGGAAAGATGGAACGAGTTGCTGCATCAGCTTGGGCATTACCTTGAATTAGAGGGCTGGAAAGATCAGAGTGTGCCCTTATGTGTCCTAAGAAAAATGGGTGTTGTCTGACCTGAATTAGCTGCTGAAGCTGGTGAAACAGAAAGGCCGCATTGTTAGAAGCCTTAATGGGGGGTGAAATCACCAGCAGGTGCACAGAATGAGCAATGTAGCCACTGTCTTTATAAATATTAACAGGATTATAAAAAATGTTATAAAAACTTGTGTTATGTCAAACAATTCCACAAACTGTGGTGACTGATAGACAGTATCAAAGGTGGTAGGCTGGTTATTGACAACAAAGACCGCTCGGCCATTACAGGAACCATCTGTAAAGACAGTAAGGGCTTGAGGAATGGGAGCATTTTGAGTAATTTCAGGAAAAGTAAATGGATGTAACTGGACAAAATGTAAAGGGGGGTCATTGGGGAGGTGGTGATCAATTGTTCCCAAAAGCCTGATAGGGAAATACCTCATTCATCCCTTGTCTCTAGTAAAAATTGGGTTTGGTCCTTAGTATATGGAATAAAAATATTATCAGGGTCTTTGCCAAAATGTTGTAGAGAAATCAAATGACCTTTAAAAATAATAGAAGCTACCTGAGCAAGATAAACAGTAATAACCTTCGAGGATGTGGTGGGTAAATGGACCCAAAACAAGGGGCAGTCTTTATTATTAAAATGTGGATCTCGCTGCCAAAATATTCCTGTGGGTGTATGAGGAGTGTGTAAAATAACCAGAACCAGAGGAAGGTTATAAGAAATTTGCGTAACAAATTGTTGGGCAATGGCTCCTGTGACTTGGTTTAATGCCTGTTATGCCTTGGGAGTAAGATTTTGAGGGGAGGAGGGGTGGGAATTACCTCTCAAAATATCATTAAGGGTCAAAAGTACACAAGTGCATAATTTTAAATATGTTATTAGCCATTGAATATGCCTCAGTAATTTCTGAAAATCTTTAAGGGTGTGAAGATGGTCCACACGTAGTTGTATTTTAGAAATTTGGATCTGATTTCTGTAGAATTTTAAGGCCCAAACTTTTATAAGAGTCCTGTGTTTGAACCTTATTAGGAGCTATCTGTAGTCCCAAGGTAGTGAGGATTTTGTAAAAGTCCAAGTAACAATTATTAAGATCATGGGTATTAGGTGCAGCAATTAACAAATCATCCATATAATGTAAAATATAAATTTGTGGCCCTCGCTCTCTCACAGGGTCTACTTCTTGAGCAACGTATTTTTGGCAAAGAGTAGGGATGTTGGCCATACCTTGGGGAAGAACCTTCCATTGAAGTCTCTGCATAGGGCCCTGAATATTAATGCAAGAAAGACTGAAGCCAAAATAGGGTCTATCCACAGGATACAAAGGAATGGTAAAAAAGCAATCTTTTAAGTCCATAACCATTTTACAATAGTTTTTGGAAATAGCCACTGGTGTGGGAATGTCTGGCTGTAGTGCTCCCATCGGGAGTATAACTTTATTAATGGCACACAAATCTTGTAAAAGGCGCCACTTGCCTGATTTTTTCTTGATAACAAAAATAGGAGTGTACGATGGTGAGGTTGAGGGCTCTACATGGCGGGCTGCCAGCTGTTCCTTCACTAACATGGAGGCAGCCTCCAAATTTTCTTGGGTAAGGGGCCACTGATCCACCCACACAAGAGTCTGAGTCTCCCAAATAATTTTATCTCCATGGGAACAGGAGGGTCAGGAACCGACACTAAAAATCCAAATATCCAAGTCCATATGTATTTTTTTTTTATTGGTTGTATAGGCTCCACCAGTCCTTGTCTCAGCCTCCCAAGGCCTGTACCAGGGACAAAATTCATACGGAGCATTTGATGAGTCACCATGGAATTGGGACTGGCAAGAATAACTTCTATTTGA
Organism: Callospermophilus lateralis; assembly: GCF_048772815.1. NCBI lineage: Eukaryota > Metazoa > Chordata > Mammalia > Rodentia > Sciuridae > Callospermophilus > Callospermophilus lateralis. Next base: position 511,351 of record NW_027514634.1, read on the forward strand.
CTCAAAATATCTCCAGCCCATAGGTAAACAGGGAGGTCAGGAACAACGAAAGAAGTGACAGTTCCCTTATTACCCTCTTTATCAGTCCAGCTAAGAGCTGTAGAGCTGACCAGAGGATTTTTTGACTTTCCTATCCCTTTAAGGTCAGTCAAGGATGGGGTGAGGGGCCAACCTGATCGCCAGTATTTTTGAGAAATAATTGTCGCATCAGCTCCAGTAAGTACAATTGCTTGGTATTCCTTTCCTTCAATAAGTAAGGTAAGGGTGTGTCTAATATGAGAAATGGGATGAACCCAATATACCTCAGAGGAGCCCAAGGAGGCAGTCCCCCACAGTAGGTTTGGGAGGTGGAAATGCCCCTTAATCTAAGGGAAGAAGTATTAATTGTGCAAGACTTTTTCCTCCTGGGATGGCCGCAACTGTATTAATAACTGTGGCCATTATTTTTATTTCTCCAGTGAAATCATTATCATTAATGCCAGGGAAGACCTGAACACCTTGTAAGGTAGTAGAGGCTCTTCCAAGAATAAGGGCACACGTATGAGATGGAGGGGCACCCATAATTCCAGTTGGTATTATCTGGGGCCCTTGCATTGAGTCTAATATTGTATCAGTGGTGGCACAGAGGTCCAATCCTGCACTGCCTGGAGTGGGTAGTTGGAGGGAGCCAATTGTGGAGAAGGATTTTGAGGTAGGTTGGGAGTTTGGGAGGGAACAAACCTCATTGCCCCAGGGAGTTTCCTGAGAAGTAGGAAGAAATAGGCTGTCTGAGGGCATTTGTCATTGATCTACACTCACTGGCCCAGTGATGACCTTTACCATATCAAGGACAAAGTGTAGCTGGGGTCGGTTTAGCTCCAGTTTGAGGAGACACTATTCTTACTCTTTGTTTGCCTGTCGGACACCTGCATGTAAAATGGCCTGGTTGTTTACAAGTAAAGCAAGTACTTGAGCCAGTATTGTAAAAGGCCTTGGTAAATGCGGCACTAATTTGAGACCCATCGCATGGGCTGCACCCACGCCTGCACAGATTCTAATAAAGTCAGAAAGTTTCCCTTTATCCTTATGATGTCGAAGAACATCCTGACATGCCGGGTTGACATTTTCAAAGGCAAGATGTTTTACAAAGGTGCTTTCGCTTTCGCTTGGTCCAAGCAAGCATTCCACAGCTAGGTAAAGCCGGGGAACAAAGTCGCTATAAGGCTCATCGGGCCCTTGTCGAGTTCTTGCCAGGGAAGTGATAGCCGAGGCCCTTTCAGGGAGGCGTCTCCAAGCAACTAAGCCAGCCATCTAAATCTGCGCAAAAAGTCCAGCAGGGAAACGTGCCCGTTTAGTTTTAGTGTCAAAAGTTGCATTGCCCACTAGCTTAACATAAGTCCAGGATTTAGAGGAGGCCTTTGTTAATTTTTTTTGAGTAGTTTCTGACAGGGCTCTTTGAAATCTGCATTCCATAGCAGGAAGTCTCCGGCACTGAGGGCAGCTAGGTCTAAAAATTTCCAATCATTGGGAGTAAGAAATTGTGTGCTGCAGCTTTCTAATAAAGCCAACGTATAGGGCACAGTGGGGCCATAGTGAGCACAAGCCTTTTTAAGTTTTTCAAGAAAATGGAGGCTAAATTTTTTGTAGACACTCTGGGTTCCTTCCTGCCTAGGGGTGAACTCCTCATCCTCTAAGTCCTGATCTCCTTGATCCATTTCCCCCGCTTCCTCCTCTTTTTCCTCTTCTAAGTCTTTGACCTCAGCCTGGGCAGGCTTATCTATCTGACTGGTGGTGACTGGAAGGCGAGCACAGGCCGATGGAGCGGCTTCGCCTTTGTATTAGACCACTGTGGGCCAGCTTGTGTTGACTCCATTCCTAAGGCTAATGAAGAGAGCTCAGAGTCAAGGGATCTTTATTCTTTTAAAAATTGGATCTGTTCCTGTCCATGTTGGAGAGACTCTCTCAAGGGAGCCAGGTTAGGCAAGGGAAGTGGGGAAAAAATATCTGGGGGGACATTTTTCCCCTGAAGGGCCAGAGCACAAAAGGCAGGAGGGATATAGGAGGGAGGGGAATGTGTAAGTCCTATAGTCTGTGGCAGGGTCCTGAGAGGTGGAGAGTCTTCTGAATGGTAGCGAGCTGCTTCCTTCTCCAAGGTAGCCTCCTCCCCAGGGGTCAATGTTTCTCCGGGATTTAAAACTGCATAAAGGCGGTTGGAAACCATTGGAGCCTTATTCATTAGGGTGGGATTTTGAGGAAGATCAGGAAGGTCCCAGGGTCCTGGGGAGACTAAGAAGGGTCTATGTCTATACTAACTAATGGGCATGCCGAGAAGGGACGAGAGGTCTTTTGCATAGTCTCTCCCCCAATCCTGACAAGTATTAAGGTACCATTGTCAAAGGGTGAACTTTTAAGAATTTCACTAATTTATTTCCAGAAAGAAAAGGTAGGAACAGGCACTTTTTCTGGGCCAAAGGATTCATAATAATCTTTTAAAATGTCTCCTACTCTAAGCCATCTTTTACCATCAATGGTACCTTCAAGGGGAAACCATGGAAAAAATTCTTCGATGTATGAAAAGAAAAATATTAAGTCATTTTTCTTAACACGTGCCCCCCATGTATTTAAGGATTCCTTGTGGCCTGACAAAAACAAATCATGTGACGAAACTGCTTGTCCCATGGTGGGTCACTCACTGTGCGTCATCCCCACTCTCCTCCTGGATCTGTCTCTCAGTGGTGTCTGCTGAGGCAATCGCGAGCTCCACTTGTCCAAATCTTCCAGGAGGACAGGGTTCCCCCTCAGTCAAAGGCTCTAGCCCCAGTCGTTGGGCGCCAGTTGTCCTGGCCTGCAGGACACATCAAAGTGGGTAGCAAACCTAGGTGGGGAGGAATGAAGGGACAAGAGACACGAGAGATGACAGCAAGACAAAAGTTCTGATCAAGCTGCAAACTTTTATTGTTCACACAGAGGAATTTATTTGCTGGAGATTTGAAAGCTCTCTTATCAGCAGTTCCTGGATGTCTTCACAAGGTGAGATAACCTCAGGATATTTCAGGAAGACAGATGGCCACAGGATGTCTCAGGAACACAGATGACTACAGGATGTCTCCCAGACAGGATGTCTCCCTGGGGGCTGTTTCTTGTAAGTGTCAGACTATTCTTTGAAGGAGAATTCCTTCTACCCCTTACAGTCAGGGATTCAGTATTTCAAATGGAAAATTGGAGAAAGAATCCAATGTGTATGCAAATATGTGCTACCCAAAAATCTTCCCACTCTCATCCAGAACAATGCCTTGACATTACCTTCACCCCAAGTAAGACACAATTAGAGGAGAAGAGTTAGAAAATCTGTGAATACACATCACGAATGGAAAATGCTCAGGAGTTCACAACCTTGGAGGTGGTAGAGGAGTTTCCAAATGTAAGGGAGAGGGTAAAACTCCACAAACATGGAGCTCTGCTAGACTAAAGACTTTTTGAGAAACTGCCTCTGAGGTTGGGCACTTGAAATATATGTTGTTGTCAGGAGCTTTAGCTCCCTTTGTAGTGAGACCATCAAGCTGGGTCTGCATGTATGTGACCTGGAGGACATGGTTTCTTATTTTCCAAAGGACAGGAGGCAGCAGTGCTGAATTCTCTCTTTGTAGGTAAACTGTTGTCACTGAGTGCTAAGTGTCTTCCAGTTTGGAAGCCATTTGCTCATCCTCCAATTTTGTTGTGTTTCTTGCAGCTGCACTGGGAGTTTGGTATTTGCTTCATGAAATACGAAGAGTTCAACTGGGACACAGTACTGTTGGGAGTTCTGTCACATGTGATGGGTAAGGGTCTGCGGGAGAATGCACCAACCAGGCTTCTATCCCACATAGCTTGCCCCCTTCACAATAGCAATCTGATTCTAAACATTGCACTGAAACCTCTCCATATAACAACATACCTTTACATACAAGGGTCTGGGGGCTGCACCATGTCAGTCACAAACCATTTGAAAGCCAATGGCAGATCCACATCACCCAACCACAAATGTTTTAACACACACCTTCACACCACTTCTCTAGGCCGACTACTCAGCAGGGTCCAAATTACTGCCATCTCTGTTCTACACCATTTTCCTGAAACCCAATCAAACAGGCACTGTCTGGTATACTCGTGATCATCAATAGAACATCCAAAGATTCTACAGTGCAAAGTGGTCATGGGAATTTCAAAAATTTCATGGTAATTATCAGACATTTTTCAAGGATGAAGTTGGAGGCACTGTGGGTTTCAATTCATTCAGGAACCATTAAATGGAGAGGAAGCTCATTTCATTGAAAATTCTGGAGAATTCTAACAGGCAAGGCTTCCCAAAGACAGGCAAAAAGGTCACATAAAGCCAGGCGTTTGAGGTCTACAATGTGTGGTCCATGTGTGTTTTGACTTGCAACTATGGCTGCCAATTCTTTAAGAATAAAATTATGTGATATTCTTCCTGAGATTCCCAGTGCTCTGTGGAAAGCCACCCTGGGCCTAGATCTCAGTTTCCAAGGGCAACTCTCATGTGTGGCATCCTAAAATCCCAACACAATACATGGCAATACTTATTTGAGGTCCATTCCAAAACTCAGTCTCTAAGGGGAATCACACCAGTGTTCAAGACCAGGTGGACCTATCATCTTTTCCAACAGCCACAAAAATGACCACAATTAAAACCAAAACACTTCCACATGGCCCTCATCTTCTTTCATATCGACACTCATCATAATCTCAGGCTGTAGTTTTTCATGAGGGGCACAGCCAAGGACAGTATCCAAAATAAGGTCCCTTGCCCACATTTGCCTAAAGTCAATGTGGCTGGGAAACCCTTCTAGTGAACCAGGAGTGATCAAAGAGGCCTGCCCTTAATACAGCTCTGATTCTCCATTTTGAGGCCTAATGAATGTGGGGTTTAGATTCTTTATGTTAATTGGAGTCATGAGAAACCTATGAACGTATGATCTAGTCTCTGCAGGGCTTTGAAGAACTCATTTGACCCAAAGGATCCCTATTCTCATAGATGGACGTCAGGAACCTTACAGAGGAAGGTGAGAGACTTCATCCACAATGACTGCTCTTTTGGCTCTTTTGGGTTTGGATGCAAACGTGGGATGCTTCTTTAGATCCATCAGGTGCTAAGAATCTAAGCCATAGCCTCACACAGGGCCAAGAGGCTGATTCAGACACATCCCTTTCCAAAGCAATTAAGCAAGGAGCCACAGATGATGCCCATTCATTTCCATTTGAAAACTCTTTTCTTCAGGCTTCCCAAAGGGGTGGCCTGAGGCAAAAAACTTCCTGACATTCAGAGAAACAGAACAATAGGTAATTAAAAGTACCAAAGCAGGGTTTCTTCACTGAGACTTGTCAGAAGCCAGTGGTGAGCCACTATCTGTTTTCTCATACAAGCCCCCTCTTCAGAGCTTTCCTGGCATATGGCCATTCTCACATCTGTAGGTACCAAGATAGGCTGACTCTGTCCTTGGTAATTCAAAACTAGTGACACCACTGGGAGTGGGACTGGGACTGGCTCTGTGTGCCTGGCTTCCTGGATGCCAATTTCCATCACCGAGGAAGTGATGTGAGGTCACTTCCTTCAGGATCTGAATGAGGTCACTGCCTTGGCAACCACTTTGTCCTAACAGTTGCTTCCAAGGGTCCCATGAGATGGAGGCTTCCCCTACTTAATGTGACAATTTCACAAGTTAAAATGGTATATCAACCATTGGCACCCGGGAACAGCTCTCCATACAGGCCTGATTTGTCCATCTTCTCTACATTAAGAAGAGAGAAGCTGATTAAGACACAACCCTACATCCTGACCAGGTTGTTTGCCATTGAAGATGACTTGTGGTCTCTCAGGTCCTTCATAGCTGCCTACATATTCTCCAGGGATACTTTCAGCATGGACCTTTGAAGTTCTCAGCAGGTAGAAGATCCCTACATTTCAGTATTATAAGACCACCTCTGTCCCTGCTCTTCTGTAAAGTAAGATTGAGGGAACACTGTATGTTTAGGGTTAATAACAGGTTCAATTTGGATTAGGAATCATTTTCTGGATGAATAATGGTATTGGCAACCTGTGAAATTTATAAGAATATAGAGGTGAACTGTGTGTATGAAAATAGAAATCCAAGTAAGATTGGAAGCCCAGAAGTGCATTGGGCCCTTGATTGTGATACTGAGCATTGAATTACATTCTGCACAGATGTCTCAGATAAATTGATATACAATGGCATAGGACATTATACCTTGGATGATTGAATGTAGAAGCGAACATCCGGTCAAAAGGGGATAGTCAGTAGGAATAGGAAGATAGTAGGTAGGTATAGGAAGAAGGGTGAGTGTATGATTTGGAACAAAATTTCTTTAGCAACAGGGTTTCGGATAGAAAATGAATTTAAATGTCAGCACATGTGAAGAGTCTGTCACAATGATGAAGTGGGAAAAATATGTAGGTAAGCAGATATCAATAGAGACATTATGAAATCAGGGCTGAGTTTGAATATGCAATCTTAGGAAGAAACAAATATGTAGTCATCAATAGGATTGACATTTGAGAGCATAAGTAATCTTGGACATGGATGATTTTAGTAATCCATGTTAATTTTCCATTTTGGCTTTGGTACAATCATAAATGTGAACTTTGAATTTAGTGTCCAGAATATTTCTGTGAATAAATGTATATGTAGATCAGGTGACATGAGTATTTCTTCCACCATTTCTGGGAGCAATATTGACTGACTACTTCTGATTGATAGGTACAGATTCTTTATGTGAATTGGAATCATGAGAAACCCAAGCACCTCTTCAGGGATTGAAGAACTCATATGACCCAAAGGATCCCTATTCTCAATTGATGGAGGTCAGGAATCTAACAGAGGAAGGGAAGATACTTCATCCAAAATGACTGAACTTTTTGCCATTTTGGTTTTGGATGCACACATGGGATCTTTCTTTAGATCCATCAGGTGCTGAGAATCTAAGTCACAGCCTCACACAGGGCCAAGATGCTGATTCAGACACATCCCTTTCCAAAGAAATTTAGCAAAGAGCCATAGGTGATGCCCATTCATTTCCATTTGAAAACTGTTTTCTTCAGGCTTTACAAAGGGTTAGCCTGAGGTAAAGAACTTCCTGACATTCAGGGCAACAGAAAAATAGGTAAGCAAAAGGCCCAAAGCAGGGTTTCTGCACTGAGACTTTCCTGGTCACACTGTCCCTGCTCTTCTGTAAAGTTAGATTGAGGGAACAGTGTATGGTTACGGTTAATAACACGTTCGATTTGGGTTAGGAATCATTCTGCAGGATGAATATTCGTACTGGGAATCTGCAATAATTACAAGAATATATAGGTAAAATAAAAGTATGAAAACAGAAATCTAGGCAAGATTTGAAGCTCAGATGGGCATTGGGCCCTTGAGTGGGTTACTTAGCTTTGAATTATGTTCTGCACAGATGTCTCAGATAAATCGATATACAATGACATAGGACCTTGTACCTTGGATGATTGAAAGTTGAAGAGAACATCCAGTCACAAAGGGAAAGTCCGTAGGTTTAGGACGATAGTCTCTAGGTTTAGAAACAACAATGAGTATAGGATTTGGACCAAACGTTCTTTAGCAATTGGTTTTCAATAAGAGAGTGAATGTAAATATCAGCACATGTGAAGAGTCAGACACAATGATGAAATGGGGAAAATATGTAGGAAAGCAGATATCAATAGAGACATTAACAAATCAGGCAATGTATAAAGTGAGGGATAGGATTAGACATTTTCAACAGGGTTGAGTTTGAATATATAATCTTAGAAAGAAACAAATACATAGGATTTATCAATAGGATTTACATTTTAGAGCATTAAGCAACCGGGACATGGATATTTTTAGTAATCCATGCTCACTTTCCTTTTAGGCTTTGCTACAATCATAAGAGTGACTTTTGCTTTCTGTGTCCAGAATATTACTGTGTTAAAATTTATATGTAGATCAGGTGACATGAGCATTTCTTCCACCATTACTGGGAGCAATATTTTGAAGACGTATAAATATTGGGGGAACAAAGTGGAGTCCCCTGTGTCAATGGATATAGAAATAATGTATGAATAGACGATACTGTGAATAAATAATATAACTGGTTCCAACTTTAAATAGTGGATTGATTTGATATCTGAAAATATACTGGAAATCTTAAACTGATATTCATACATTCACTACAACCAGGTATACATCTAACGGTAATACTAGGGTTATGGTTTATCATGAAGAGTGTGTGAGTTTTGCTTCAAATATGATTATGAAAATCAAAAATAATGTGTTTGGAAAGAAGTCTCATGACAAGACCAGTCAAGAACACTGGAGGAATATATGTGTTCTGAAGCAGGAGGTGATTGAAATTGAAACAAATGCCTATAAATTTGTGAACTTGTGGATGAAAGATATATCATATGATGTGCATAAACTGAAGAAATAGTAATGTACCACTGTTTAATAAAAATGAACCGCAAAATACACATCATGTCCCATAGGAAAATGCTTGCATTGATGTTGAACTTGGTTTTACTGTAAAAATATTAGGATTTGTGTGCACCATTCACTGAAGTTAGTCTTCAGTACTAGGAAACAAATCTGTATTTAAGGTGGATGAATATTTCTGAGAATAATCTTGTGAAAAGTTGATCATAAATCCACATACATAAATATGAATGATTTTAAGGAGTGTATAATAAGATTCATATATTTCATATTTTGAAAAATTTGGAGAGTATATATATATATATATATATATATATATATATATATATATAAATAAATACACACACACACACACACACACACACACACACACAGAGACAGACATTTAAACTAGCAATATATTTGCCAATTGAAATTCATCATGAAATATGTAACATCCACAGGTGCAAAAATATTGATTTCACTGAAAATGGATCTATATATAATGTTGTTCTAATAACAAGCTCACCCATAGGTTGAATTCTCAATTCCAACAGTGTTTAAGAGGAGTGATCTCTTCTCATAACTTGTACATGCCTAGTCAGCAACCTCACAAAAATGTACGTTTGATAACAGGTAGGATTCTATATGTGCATATAAAAATACATGTGCTGAATAGTCTACAGAGAAAGGAGACACCAATTTGTTGAGAGCCACAGCTTAAGGGGCCCCATCAAACTTCCAGTTACCAGCAACATTCCCCTGCGAGATGATTATTGGCTCACAGCGGCCCCAGCAACATCTAGCTGATTGGCTCCTCTGTGGTGATGCACAATGGAGATGCTCATTGAGCTTTTTCCCCGCTCTTTCCGACTGCCAGCTGATGATTGGCTCACAGCAGCCCCAGCAACATCAAGCTGATTGGCTCCTCTGCGATGATGCACATTGGGCAGTTTCCCTGCCCTTTCAGACCACAGAGCTGCTCATTGTGGGACTTTTTTGGCTCCACCCACCTGACCCAGCCATATGGCCTCAAGAGCAGGAGGATTGTGGGAGGTGGAGAGGCTTGTGGGTGTGACAGAAACTTTGCAAGGAAGCCAGTGGTGGCAGTTGGGCTCTGAGGGTTTTTCCTAAGGGGCTGTTTTGCTTGGCGTGTGTGGTTCTAAAAATAAACTTTGTTTCTTTTGAAAAGTCGCTCTTGAATCGTGCCCAGCCAGACTGCAGCATTTGGTAGCTCGCACGGGGAGCCACTGAGGGTAAGTGATAAGGTAAACTGCTAGCCCCTGAGGGAAGGGCGAGAGGATCGGTAGCCATTTTAAGATTCCTCTTTTGTTTTGCTTCACTTTTGTTGCCTGTCCATGGAGATGAGTGAGATGGATGAAAAACCGCTCACATCTGAGAAAAAAATTATTTACTTCTGAGGAACAGATAGGGAGAAAGGACGGATGCACATGTCAGTAGGATATAAAGGCTATAATGACTTTTTGTTGTTCCCTTTTTATTTTATTCTGTCTCGGTTTTGTTTGGCATCGTCTTGTTGGGTTGTATTATAGTAGAAATACAGGATCAGAAATTAGTAAAAAAACAAACTGAAAGAGTGTTAAGTAAATTGTTAGAGGAAGGAGGCACCTCAGTAAAGTCAAGGACAGTCAGGTCATACGTTGATACAATACAAAAATGTAGCCCATGGATTTTTAAGGAGTTATTAAATATACCATAATGGAAGCATCATGGTGAAGATTTAAAAGGGGGGAAAAGAACAGCCCAGGGACTCTGACAGTTGGCACATTGCCATTGAGGACGTTTATATCTGGTTTGCTTAGTCCAAAGACTTCAGATCAGACAAAGATAGAGGAACAAAGCTTAGGTCAGAAAAAGCCATCAGGGGCAAAGTTACAAAAGGAGACTGCTACTAACAACTTTCAATAACTAGAGGGCGTAAGTGTCCAACCAACAGCGCCTCCTCTACAGGAGACTGTTACTAACATCTTTCTATCACCAGAGTATGTAAATGTCCAAATAACAAGGCCACCTCCATATGCTAGGAGGCCCCCAAACCCCGCAGTTGATAGTTCGGTTCCTGAGACAGGATCTCAAGTATTAACATGCCCTGTATTTGAGGTAGGAGGGCAGCGAATTCACTATGCTTTAAATTTCAAAATAGTGAAGCAGCTAAAAGGGGCTGTAACAACCTATGGTCCTCAAGTACCCTTCATTGTAAGCTTGGTCGAATCCATTAACAACTTGAATATGATGCCAGTAGATTGGGCTAATATGTGTAAAGCTGTGCTAAATGGAGGTCAATACCTTTTATGGAAGGTTGCCAATGAGGAATTTTGCAAGGAGACGGCTAGGTGAAATGCAGAAGCTGGTTATCCTCAGAGAAATCTATATATGTTGTTAGGAAAGGGACCTTATGAGGACCAGCAGCAACAAATTGCATATGATCCTGGCGTATACGCACAAATTGCTGCAGAGGCGGTTAGGGCATGGAAGACTTTACAAGGACATGGAGGTTTACAAGGTCAATTATCTAAGGTAATACAAGGAGCTAATGAATCTTACACTGAATTTGTAGATAGGCTTATTCAAACAGCTACCAGAGTTTTTGGGAATACAGAACAAGCAATGCCATTAATAAAAAACTGGCTTATGACCAAGCGAATCGTAGGTGCAGAGATATCACTAGACCATGGAAACATGAAGATTTAAACACATATATTAAATTATGTAAAGACATTAATGAATAAGAGGAAGTCATGGCAGCTGCAGTAAAACAGGCTTTAGATGCCAGAGACATCAATGAACAAGGGCAATTTGTGGCAGCTGCATTAAACAGGCTTTAGATGCAAGGCCAGGAACATGCTACAATTGTGAACAAACAGGGCATTTTAAAAGGAATTGCTCCATAGGAAGAGGGTTTAACAAAAATAGGTACCAAAGGAGTAGAATACTGGGTATTTGCCCACGATGCCGTAGAGGGAGACATTGGGCTAATGAATGCCGTTCTCAAACCACCATAGAGGGTACTTCATTATCAAAAACGAACAAGGACTAGCTGTTTATCCACGATATCATGGAGAAAGGCACCGGGCTCCATTGCCAAAAAATGGACAGGGGAGCCCAATGCTCTGGGGCCCAAAACCACAAATATACGGAGCACTGGAGGAACCCAGCAACCCCATCAGTGTAGTGCCCAGGACACATTGTGCATCAGACGCCTCATCAGACAAATCAGAGGGAGCGCAGGGTTAGACATCTGCACCTCCGTCAGATCAGTACTAACTGTAGAGATGGGGGTTCAAATCATTCACACATGGTGAAAGGACCTCTTCTCAAAGGAACAGTAGGCTTATTATTGGGACGCAGCTCTTCTAATCTAAAAGGACTTATGATAAGTCCTTGGGTAATTGATCCCGATTATGAAGGTGAAATAAAATTTATAGCCAGTTCTCCAAAGGACATATCAGTAATTTCACCAGGAGATAGAATAGCACAGTTACTAATAATACTCAGTCTGCATGATAAATTTTCCAGTCGTGCTGTAGAAAGAGGTTCCAAGGGATTAGGCTCCACAGGTGTAGATTTGGTTATGCTTTCTTTAAATTTAGATTCTCGCCCCAGGCTAAAACTAAATATTCAAAGACACGAATTCAATGGGCTACTTGATACAGGTGCAGATGTTAGCATTGTCTCTCATCAAGAATGGCCAAAACATTGGCCATTACAACAATACACTCAAACATTTTGAGACCTAGGAGTGGCAACTAATCCCCATAGAAGTGCAATGGTATTGGATTGGAAGGATCCTGAAGAATGTGAAGGAACTATACAGCCATATGTATTGGATAATCTTCCCGTAAATTTATTGGGATGAGATGTCCTAGATAAATTAGGTTTGACATTAACAAATAACATCAATCAAAATGTACACACTATTATGGCTAGAGAAGGTTTTAGGAAAGGAAAAAGATTAGAAAAACAAGAACAAGGTATACCAGCGCCAATACAAATAGACCAAGCAACAGACAGACATGGGTTGGATTTTCAGAAAGGGCCACTGAGACAATAAAAATTACTTGGAAATCAGAAAGACCAGTATGGCTTCTTCAGTGGACCCTGACTAAAGAAAAGATACAAGCAGCCCAGTTCCTGGTCAAACAACAATTAGCGGAAGAACATATACAACCTTCTGTATCTCCCCATTATACTTTCATTTCTGTCATCAAAAAGAAATCTGGTAAATGGAGATTATTGCAAGATTTAAGAGCCATTAATAATGAGATGGTTATTTTGGGACCTGCTCAATCAAGGATTCCTCAATTGTCTGCTTTGCCAAAAACTTGGTATGTTTTAGTTATACATATTAAAGATTGTTTTTTTTTTTTTTCATTTCCAATTCTTCTTGAGGATAGTCCAAGTTTTGCATTTACTATCCCTGCACTGAATCATGAAGGTCCTGATCAGAGGTATGAGTGGAAAGTACTCCCTCAAGGGATGGCTAACAGCCCAACTATTTGTCATATTTATGTTAACAAAGTAATCCAGCCACTTAGAAATCAAAATCCTGAACTACAAATATTTCACAATATGGATGATGTGTTATTAGCACACAAGTTAAAAACCCATTGCTAGAATGTTATGCCACACTTACAAACTTATTAAAAAATTATAATCTAGGGATATCAATTGATAAAATACAATTAAATTTTCCAATTAATTATTTAGGAGTTCTATTATCCTCAACCATGGTCAGTCCACCAAAAATTCAAATACGAGTAGATCAACTCAAATCAATTAATGACTTTCAGAAGTTATTAGGAGACATTAATTGGATAAGGCCTTATCTAGGTATACCAACAGGACAGTTGGGACCTATATTTGATATCCTAAAAGGTCCATCTGATCCAAATTCACCCAGAATGTTTACGCCTGAAGCAATAAAGGCATTAAAAATCATTGAAACATATATGGGAAATATGCATTTGGATAGATTTGATAAAATAATGCCTTTATTATTTATTGTACTACCAACAAAAAATATTCCTACAGGAGTATTTTGGCAAGAAGGTCCATTATTATGGATACATTTATCTTATTCTTCTAACACTATTATTACTAGGTATCCTGAGGCTGAGGGACAATTAATACTCATAGGAATAAAAGCAGCAAAGGGAGTGTTTGGAATTTCTCCCAATAAAATTATTACTCCATACACTATGAATCAAATTGATGAATTAGCTAATGAGTTAAATACTTGGGCAATAATCATGTGTAAATCTAATGTTTTATTTGATAACCACTTACCATCTAATCTTTTATTGTCTTTTGGGTCATTGCATCCTGTAATTTTTCCAAAAATTACAAGAAAACTCCTATCATGAATGCTCCAAATATATTCACTGATGGGTCAAATAATGGTACAGCAGCAATAGTTACACCTGATCAAATTTTTACATTTTTAGCACCCCAAAAATCAGCTCAAAAGGTAGAGCTTAATGCAGTATTATAAGCTTTTGTGATGTTTAAGGATTCTGTGTTTAATTTATTTTCCAATAGTCAGTATATAGTTAATGCTATAGTATCTCTTGAAGATGCTGGTAGGATTTCCCCTTCCTCTACTGTTTTCTCTTTCCTTTCCAGTATACAAAGTCTAATCTGGGACAGAAAATATCCATTCTTAATAGGACATATCTGGGCACATACAGGATTGCCTGGAGCCCTTAGTTTGGGCAATGATTTAGCAGGTAAAACTACACATGACATACATACATATTTTCTGTACACTAGAAGAAGTTATAAATTTTCATAAAAAGTTCATTATCAATGCTAATACTTTACAAAAGCATTTTAAAATAACTAAGGAACAAGCTAGACAAATAATAAAACAATGTCAAAATTGTGTGACCATTTTACCACATTTTAATCTTAGAGTCAATCGTAGAGGATTGATACCTTACCATATATGGCAGATGGATGTCACACACTTGCCAGAATTTGGAAAATTAAAATATTTGCATGTTACAGTTGATACTTCTTCTGGATTTTTGATGGGCTCCCTTCATGGGGGAAAAAAACTAAAGATGTTATAGCTCATTGCTTACAAAATTTTGCCACTGTGGTCATTCCAAAGCAGTTAAAAACTGATAATGCCCCGGGTTATACTTCTACCTCTTTTAAACCATTTTGCTCATCATTTGGCATTACTCATATATCAGGAAACCCATACAATCCACAGGGACAAGCCATAGTTGAAAGAGCTCATCACACTATTAAAATGTACTCATTAAAGTAAGAAGACAGAATTGGGAAGGGATATAAATTCCCCAAAGATAAACTTAAAATAACCCTTTTTACTCTAAACTTTTTAAATTTGGATTTTCAGGACTTAGTGCTGCAGAAAGGCATAAGTGTCCAAAAAATGTGTATAAGCCCGAGGTACTTTGGAAGGATATTCTAACAGGACAATGGAAAGGTCCTGACCCATTAATTTTCTGGAGTTGGAGGTCTGTTTGTGGGTTTCCACAGGAAGAACAGCAGCCGATTTGGATTCCAGAGAGATTAACTAAGATCCCGACCCAGTGATTGCCTGGAGTCGGGGGTCTGTTTATGTGTTTCCACAGGGAGAACAGCAGCCGATTTGGATTCCAGAGAGATTAACTGAAGCGATTTCGATAGACCAAAATAAGATGATTTGGCTCAAATCCATAACAGCTGATATCCAAAACTCCAGTTTGGCTATCCTTACATCTGCGACAGAACAGGGATGCTTTTTTCAATATCTATTTTATTATTGCCCTTTCTCAAATCATGAAGTTCTCTTTTGTTTTTTTGAGCTCATACAGACCTAGGTTAATGTTTTGCTTATCAGTTCTATTTTTTGACTGTAGAGTTTTTAAACATTGCAATGATGATTTCACATGTAAAATGTTATAAGGCCTTTACTATTATATTATGTGTTGTATGTATTTATTATGTGTGCACACTTGTGTTTTGTGTTATATATTTGAATGTGCGTATGTCCATATATCACATATGATGAGTGCTAATGAAATAATATATCCATTTTTTTTATTCACGTGAATTAAATTGTTTAATTTAAATTGGGTAAACAACTGTTCAGGATTGTTTTAATATGTGAAAAAATAGGAGGTTAACAGACGTGTTTGTTTACTTTCACTTTTCCTTTTCATTATATTTAATTATTCTCTTCAAGATAACGTAAATTGTTAAGAAAATTGTTTTCTTTTAGTGCCTTCAGGAATGTTACAGAATTTTTTCTTTAGCCATTATTGCCAGAATTCCTATCTTCATCCCAGTGCCGGTGAAGACAAAGATAAAATCAATCTACAGATTCTGCAATAGCCATCACTGAACTGCTTGTAGAACTTGCCTGGATTATGTATCACTTGTATGCATTGTGAACTCACTTGTATGCATTGTGAACTATCTGCTGGTGCAGCGAATTGTGGCAGTGTTGGGGTACTTATGCTGATGCTGTCATCAGTGATAGAATTTTTCCAATAGGAGCCATCAATTGACTTGGTGTATCTTCCATATTCTCACTTGATAGAGGTCAGGAAACTTACAGAGGGAGGCGAAAGACTTCATCAGCAATGACTGCTCTTTTGGCAATTTTGGTTTTGGATGCACGCATGGGATTTTTCTTTAGATCTATCAGGTTCTGAGAATCAAAGCCACAACCTCACACAGGGCCAAGAGGCTGATTCAGACACATCCCTTTCCAAAGTAATTAAGCAAAGAGCCACAGGTGATGCCCATTCATTTTAATTTGAAAACTGTTTTCTTCAGGCTCCACAAAGGGGTGGCCTGAGGCAAAGACATTCCTAACATTCAGGGCAAGGGAACCATAGGTAAGCAAATTGCCCAAAGCAGGGTTTCTCCACTGAGACTTTTCTGGTTACACTGATCTCTGAGGTTTCTGAGATGTTCCCATTCCCTTCAGCTATCCAGTACATGGCTATGTCACAGAGTTTGGAGGTGGTACATATCTTGGACACAAAACCATGAGCCTATTCTGGAGAGAGGCCAGAAATCAGGAGGTGAACAGGAACTTAGGAAGATAGTAGGTGTTGTCTATCCATAAGGCAAGCCGCAGTCCATTCATAAAAAGGGCAGAATAAATGCCTGGAAGCTTCCTACTAGTCAGGACACCTCCATTGATGTATTCGCTTTTCTAATAACTACAACCACGGACACAGTGGATACACAGACATAGAAAAACTCGCCTTCTCAAATGACTTACTAGAAACAGTCGACTCCAAACCAAACAAACAACCTTTGCTACCTATTCTCAGAACATGAGACAAAACCATGAACTCACACCCACACCCACTAAGGCACCTCATTCCCACAACAAGGTCTGTGACTATCCGGAGTGTCCTCTGACTGGTGGACCATACTATGTTCCCCCAAAATGGCCTGTCCTTTATCAGATCAGGTCCCTTTTGCCAACTCTGTTAAGTTGTCAGGAGCCAGCAATGAGCCACTACCTGCTTCCTCAGGAAAGGCCCCTCTTCAGAGTTCTCCTAGCATTTGGTCATCCTCACATCAGGAGGTACCAAGAAAGACTGACTCTGTCCTTGGAAAATTCAAACAAGTGTGCCCACTGGGAATGGGACTGGCGCTGGCTCTGGGTGGCTGGCTTCCTGGATCCCAAGTTCAGAGAGTTCCATCACCAAGGAAGTGAGGTAGGTCACTTCCTTCAGGAACTAAATGAGGTCAATACCTTGGCAACCACTTTGTCCTAACAGTTGTTTACAAGGGTCCCATGAGATGGAGGCTGCCCCTACTTTCTCTGACTCAGTCATAAGTTAGAATGGCATATCAACCACAGACACCATGGAACAGCTCTCCACACAGGCCTGGTTTTGTCCATCTTCTCTACATTAAGAACAGAGCGACTGATTCAGACACAATACTTCATCCTGACCGGTTTTTTTGCCATGGAAGATGATTTTGTGCTCTCAGGTCCTTCATAGCTGCCTAAGTCTTCTCCAGGGATCATTTCTGCATGGACCTTTGAGGATTTCAGCAGGTGGAAGATCCCCTACATACCTGTATTGTAAGACCAACTCTGTCCCTGCTCTACTGTAAAGATAGATTGATGGAACAGTGTATGCTTAGGGTTAATAACAAGTTTGATTTGGCTTAGGAATCATTCTGTGCAATGAATAATGGTTTTGGGAACCTGCGATATTTACACGAATATGTAGGTGAAATATAAGTATGAACACAGAAATCTAGGTAAGATTTGACGCCCAGAAGTGCATTGGGCCCTTGATTGAAATACTCAGCTTTGAATTATATTCTGCACAGATGTCTCAGATAAATTGATATACAATGGCATAGGACCTTGTACCTTGGATGATTGAATGTCAAAAAGAACATCCAGTCAGAAGGATAGTCAGTAGGATTAGGAAGATATTCATAGGTTTAGAAAGCAGAGTGAGTATAGGATTTGAACCAAACGTTCTATAACAGTAGGGTTTCGGGTAGAGAATGAATGTAAATATCAACACATGTGAAGAGCCAGTCACATTGATGAACTCTGGAAAGTATGTAGGAAACCATATATCAATAGAGACATTAGGAAATCAGGCAAAGTATAAAGTACGTGATAGGATCAGGCATTTTCAACAGTGTTGAGGTTGAATATATAATCTTAGGAAGAAACAAATATGTAGTCACCAATAAAATTGACATTTGATAGCATTAGGCAACCTGGACATAGATGTTTTTAGTAATCCATACTCACTTTCCATTTAGACTTCGGTACAAACATAAGTGTGACCTTTGCATTTTGTGAAAGAAGTCTCATGAAAAGACCAGTCATGAAACCCTGTGGAAAACATGTTTTCTGAATTAGGAAGTGATGAAAAGTAAAACAAAATGCCTATAAATTTCTGAACTAGTGAATTAAATATATATCCTATCATGTGCATTAACTGAAGAAAAAGAAATGTACCAGTATTGAATAAAAATGAATGACAAAATACACATCACGTCCCATAGGAATCTACTTGCATTGATATAAAACTGTGTCAGTTACTGCAGAAATATTAGGATTTGTATGCACCATTTACTGTTAGTTTTCAGTAATAGGAATCAAATATGTAGTTCAGGTGGATGAATATTTCTCAGAATAATCTTGTGAAAAGTTGATTATTAATCCACATACATGAATATGAATGAATTTACGGAGTGTATAATAAGACACATATATTTCATATTTTGAAAAATCTGTAGAGTGTGTGTGTATATATATATAAACATACACACACACACACACACACACACACACACGCACGCACACAAACAGACATTAAAAAGTAGCAATATATCCCAATTGAAATTCACCACGAAATATATGTCATCCACAGATCCAAATAAATTTGTTTTACTGAACATGGATTCATGTATAATTTTATTGTACTAGGAAGCTCATCAATAGTTTGAATTTTCAGTTTCAACAGCGTTTAGGAGGAGTGATCTCTTCTCACAATTTGTGTCTGCCAAGTCAGCCACCTCACAAGAATGTACGTGTGGTACCAGGTAGGATTCTATATGTGCATATAAAATTACATGTGCTGAATAGGATACAGAGAAAGGTAGACAGGAATTCACATATTTGTTAACTTTAAAAACACATGGAGAACCATTTCAACAAAAAATTGACTAGATTTATAACTCCTATCCTATATAATGCAAAAGGCAATTCCAATGATACACCATTCCTCCTCTGAACTGCTTGTATTTCTATTCTGTTTGGGTTAATTTTCTCCATCATATTAGAATTAGTAGTCAGAGTCTAGTTGGCATGGGTTTGTGTCAGGGATTCAGTATTTTGAATGAAAATTTGGAAAATGATTCCAATGTTTATGCAAATATATGCTACAAAAGTATCTTCCCACTCTCATCCATAACAATGCCTTGAGATTACCTTGGCCCCAAGTTAGACACAATTAGAGGAGAAGAGTTAGAAAATCTGTGAATACATATCTGGAATCAAATATGCTCACGAGTTCACAAACTTGGAGGTGGTAGAGGAGATTCCAAAAGTAAGGGACAGGGTAAACACTCCACAAACATGGAGCTCTGCTGGACTAAAGACTTCTTGAGGAACTGCCTCTGAGGTTGGGCACTTGAAATATATGTTGTAGTCAGGAGATTCAGCTTCCTTTGTAGTGAGACCATCAAATCTGGGTATGCTTCTATGTGACCTGGAATACATGATTTCTTATTTTCCAATAAACATGAGGAAGCTGTATTTAATTTTCTGTTTGTAGGTAAACTGTGGCCACTGGGGGCTAATAGTCTACTCTTGTGGACTCTGAAGCCATTTGGTCATCCTCCAGTTTTCCTGGTGTTGCTTGCTGCTGCACTGGGAATTTCGTATTTGCTTCACGAATTACAAGGAATTCACCTGGGACAAAGTGCTGGAGGGAGTTCTGTCACCTGTGGTGAGTCAGGGTCTGCAGAAGAATGTACCAACCAGGCTTCTATTCCACATAGCTTGCCTCCTTGACCATAGCAACCGGATTCTGAACATTGGCCTGAAACCTCTCCATATAACAAGATACCTTTACATAGAAGCGTCTGCTGGATGCAACATGTCAGTCACAAGCCAATTGGAAGCCAATGGCAGATCCACATGGCCCCACCACAGATGTTTTTTTTATCACACACCTGCCCATCACTGCACTAGGCCCACTACTCAGCAGGGTCCAACTTCCTGGAATCTCTGTTATACACCATTTTCATGAAACTCAGTCAATCAAGTCACTGTCCTGCATAATCATGTTCAGCAACAGGACAACCAAAGTTTCTCCAGTGCCATCTGGTCATGGGAATTTCAAAAATTTCATGGTATTTATCTAGCAATTTTTCAAGGATGAAGTTGGCAGCATGTGGGTTTCAATTTATTCAGGGACCATTAAATGTTGTGGAAGTTCATTTCAAATGAAGTTCTGGAGAACTCTCACAGGCAAGGTTTCCCAAAGATTGGTCAAAGGGTCACATAAATCCAGGCCCATTGAGGTCTACAATGTAACGTCCATGTGTGTTTTGACTCTCAACTAAGACTGCCAAGTCGTTAAGAATAAAATCATGTGATATCAAGCCTGAGATTCCCAGTGGTCTCTGGAAAGCCACCCTGGGCCTAGATCTCAGTTTCCAAGGGTGACTCTCATGCTTGGCCTTCTGAAATCCCAACTCAATTCATGGCAATACTTCTCTAAGTTCAGTTCCTGTACTCAGTCTCTAAGGGAATCACACCACAGTTCAAACTCAGGTGGACTCAGTCATCCCTTTCAACTGCCACAAAAATAACCACAATTAATACCAAAACACTCCCACATGGCCCTCACCTTCTTCCATATAGACACTCATCATAACCTCTGACTGTAGATTTCCATGAGGAATGCAGCCCAAGACAGTGTCCAAAATACGCTTTCTTGCCCCTCATTTACCTAAATTCTGAGTGACCTGGACACCCTTCCTGTGAACCAGGAGTGATCAAATAGGCCTGCCGTTAATACTGATCCACTTCTCAAATTTGAGACCTACTGACTGTGGGGTTTAGATTCTTTATGTGAATTGGAGTCATGAGAAAACCCAACCACCTATGTGCTAGCCTCTGCAGGGAATTGAAGAACTCATTTGACCTAAAGGATCCCTATTCTCACTTGATTGATGTCAGAAACCTTACAGAAGAAGGCGAAAGACTTCATCCACAATGACTGCTCTTTTGCTATTTTGGTTTTGGATGCACACAAGGGATCTTTCTTTAGATCCATCAGTTGCTGAGAATCTAAGCTACAGCCTAACACAGGGCCAAGACGCTGATTCAGACACATCTCTTTGCAAAGCAATTAAGCAAAGAGCCACAGCTGATGCGCATTCTTTTTTATTTGAAAAAGGTTTTCTTCAGACTTCAGAAAGCGTTTTCCTTAGGCAAAGACCTTCCTGACATTCAGGGAAACAGAACAATAGGTAAGCAAAAGGCCCAAAGCAGGGTTTCTCCAATGAGACTTTACAGGTCACACTGGTATGTGAGTTTTCTGAGATGCTCGCCATTCACTTCAGTTATTCAGTACATGGCCATGTCACAGAGCATGGAGGTGGTACATATCTTGGATACAAAACCATAAGCCTATTATGGAGAGTGACCAGATTTCTGGAAGAAAACAGGAACTTAGGAAGATCGTAGGTGTTGCCCATCATTATGGCAAGCCGCATTCTATTTATAAATTGGGCAGCATGAATGCTGGTAAGCTTTCTAAAAGACAGGACACATCCATTGATGCTTTCTCTTTTCTAATATCTACAATCACGGACACAGTGGGATACAGCGACACAGAAACACTCGCATTGTCAAATGACTTACTAGAAACAATTCCCCCCAAACCAAACAAACCTCATTTCCTACCTCTTCTCAGAACATGAGCCAAAACCACAAACCCACACCCACACCCACAAAGGCACCTCTTTCCTCCAAGTAGGTTGTGACTATTTGGAGTGTCCTCTGACTGTGGGCCATTCTAGGTTCCCCCAAAATGGCCTGTCCTGTCTCAGATTTTGTGTCCTTTGCCAAGTCTCTGAAGTTGTCAGGAGCCAGCAGTGAGCCACTACCTGTTTTCTCAGGAAAGGCCCCTCTTCAGAGTTTTCCTGCCATTTGGCCATCCTAACATCAATAGGTACCAAGAAAGACTGACTCTGTCCTTGGGAAATTCAAAAAGTAAAACCACTGAGACTGGGACTGGGGCTGTCAATGTTTGACTGGCTTCCTGGATCGCAAGTTCACAGAGTTCCATCACCAAGGAAGTGAGGTGAGGTCACTTCCGTCAGGAACTGAATGAGTTCACTGCCTTGGCAACCAATCTGTCCTAAGAGTTGCTTCCAAGCTTCCCATGAGATGGAGGCTGCCCCTGCTTCCTGTGACCCTTTCACAAGTTAGAATGGTATATCACCCATAGGCACCCAGGAGCAGCTCTCCACACAGGTATCATTTGGTCCATCTTCTCTACATTAAGAATGGAGAGGCTGATTCAGACAGAACCCTTCACCCTGACCAGGTTGTTTTCCATGGAAGATGACTTTTGCACTCTCAGGTCCTTCAGAGTTGCCTACATCTTCTCCAGAGATTATATCTGCATGGACCTTTGAGGTTATCAGCAGGTGGAAGATTCCCTATATTCCTGTATTGTAACACCAACTCTGTCCCTGCTCTTCTGTAACGTTAGATTGAGGGAACCATGTATGGTTAGGGTTAATAACATGTTTGATTTGGGTTAGGAATCATTATGCTGAATAAATAATGGTATTGGGAACCTGCAATATGTATAAAAATATATAGGTGAAATATATGTATAAAAACAGAAATCTAAGTAACATTTGAAGCCCAGAAGGGCACTAGGCCCTTGATTGGGATACTTAGCTTTGAAAAAATTGATATACAATGGCATAGGAGCTTGTACTTTGGATCATAGAATGTAGAAGAGAACATCCAGTCAAAAAGGATAGTCGGTAGTGAAAGGTTAATAAAATAGGTACTTGTCACTTACTGTTTTTCTGTATGCTTAACAAAACACTGTTGAAATCTTGAGAACTGTTTGCTAATCTTGTTCCCAGAATGTGCTGTCCCCAACTGCCAAAGTGTAGAATGTACTCCCTCACCCGGTTGCATGCAAACCGACCACTCGCCCTGACCCATCAGTATACTTCCCTCCCTGCCCTCTCCAAGGAAAATATATATGTTCTGCTTAAACTGTTCTCAGGGCTCTCTGCTCTATTCAAGTGAGCTCCGAGCCCCAGCATGCTGGACCCAGAATAAACCCTTTGCTGTTGGATAAGACAGTCTGTTAGTGGTCTCTTCCTTCCATGCTCACCCGACCTTTACATATGGAGATTCCACCGAGTTTTGGCAGCGGCGGACAAAAGACCCTAACGGGTTCCTCTTGGGTTAAGTAAGGCACCTCTTTCTTGTTTCAGTGTTAAGGTTAGTGCTGGGCAAAATGGCTGTCGATGAAGAGCGTGAGTTCTCTCCGATGGTGGCTGACAGACGTGTCACAGAGCCACAGGCCACGTCCCTGGGGAACTTCCCAAAGACTCAGGAAATCGAGGAACAATAGTCTCTTCGACTCAGTAATATTTTGTATCTGATTCGGAATTGCCAGCCCATTGGGTTTTGCTGGCTACTCAGTCCTGGTCTCAGTTTTGGATGTCCATTGAATGTCTTTATTGTCTTGTCTTGTCTGTGTCGTGTGTCTTGCATTCACTCTTTGTGTATCTTTCATTATGGGACACAGCACTTCAATGCCCCTGTCCCTGACCCTTGATCACTGGACCAAAGTCCGCTTAAGGGCTCAGAATCTTTCTTTTTTAGTTAAACGCTGGACCTTTCAGAATCTCTGTGCCTCAGAATGGCCCACCTTTGAATTTGGATGGCCCCTAGAAGGATCTTTCTACTTCCCACTAATTTAAGAAGTCAGAGATATTGTCTTTCACCCGGGCACACATAGCCATCCGGATCAACAGCCATATATCTTAACTTTGCTGGACCTCTGCAAATCTCCTCCTCAATGGGTGAAGCCTTTCTTTGTCACTTCCCCTGCTCCTACTTCTTCCCCCATGATCTCTCAAACCCTCTGCTCCTCCTCCTCCTCCACCCTTTGTAATCCCTGAGTCAAAAGATTTGACTCTTCTGGACTCTCTTCCCCCTTATTATACCCTGCCTTCGTCCCCCAACCACCAACACCCTCTAAGTGATTCCCCTGCAGCTGACTCAGCCTCTCTACCACTGGAGGAATATAAGCTGGCCCAGCGCCCTCCAGATAACTCCCCCGCAGCACACACAGCCCCTCCTCCGCAGGAGGAAGCTAGCCCAGCTAAGGAAACTTGATGGTGGTGAATGATTGAAAACCCTGGAACTCCTGTGATGCTCCCACTATGTCTCTACAGACCATTGATTGACGAAGGCCATGGGGGGAAAATGCAAGCCTACAAATATTGGCCTTTCTCCTCTTCCGACCTATATAACTGGAAATATAACAATCCCCCTTTTTCCGAGGACCCCACAGGGCTCACAGGTCTGGTTGAGTCATTGATATTTTCACATTTGCCTACTTGGGATGACTGTCAACAATTCCTAGGGACTCTCTTCACGACAGAGGAACAAAAGAGAATCTTCCTGGAAGCTATAAAAAAATGTCCTCCAACCAGATTGGAGAGTGATACATCTTCCCAACTTAATCAAAGCTGGTTTTCCTTTGAAACAACCCAACTGGGACACCAACACCATTGAAGTTAGAAAGCATCTGTCCACTTATCGCCAGGTTCTAATAGTGGGCATCCAAGTGGCCACTAGGCGACCAACTAATTTGGCCAAGGTAATAGAGATTATTCAAAGGCCTGATGAATCTCCCTCTATGTTTCTAGAGAGAATTATGGAGGCAAGTAGGAGATATACTCCTTTCGATCCTCAGGCAGAGGATCAAAAGGCATCTGTCATGATGGCCTTTATTGGGCAAGCTGCCCTGGATATTAAAAGAAAGTTACAATGCTTAGATGGATTACAAGATATGACTTTGAGAGATTTAGTCAGAGAAGCCAAGAAAATATACCTTAAGAGAGAAACTGAGGAAGAGAATGAAGCAAAGTGAGGATAAAAGAAACAAAAGACAGAATAAGGCGTTGACTAAGGTCCTGGTCACAACAACAAAAGGGCCAGAAATTAAGAAACAGGGAGACAGGAAGGGATACCTGGGCCCACGCCAGAGGCCACTCCTTGCCTCAGATCACTGTGCCTACTGTAAAAAAAAAGGACACTGGGCCAAAGAGTTCCCTAGAAAGAGACAGCCACTCCTGCCAGCCATTCTGACTCTTGAGGATGACTCCAAAAGTCGGGGCTAACATCCCCTCCCGGAGCTCAGGGTAACTTTTGAAGTGTAGGGGACCCCAGTAAACTTTGAAGTGGATACAGGGGCAATATACTCAGCCCTCAAGGCCCCATTGGGCCATCTATCAAATAAAAGGTCTCTAGTTCAAGGGGCAAATGGCAGTAAGTATCAGGCTTGGACAATTAAGAGGACCATAGACCTGGGAAAAGGAAAATCCATCAATCCTTCCTAGTAATCACAGAATGCCTGGCCCCATTGATGGGCAGAGATCTGCTCACCAAGTACCGGGCCAAAATAACTTTTAACCCTGAAGGCCCCCAAGTGGAATTTCTAAATCCTTCACTAAAAACTCCTATAGTCACAGCTCTAAATATGTCAGTAGAAAATGCACATCAACTCACTCACCTTGGTTCAAAGAAACTGCAGGTATTTCTGAAGTTTCAAGAACAGAGTTTTCCACTAACTGACTCACAGCAAAAAGAAATAACTAAATGGGTAAAAAAAGCCTGTCGAGTCCATCAATTGGTAAATGCTTATCCTTCCAAGCTTCCTGCAGGAAAGCACCTACGAGGAACCAGACCAGGACAATTCTGGGCAGTTGACTTTACTGAAATTAAGCCAGCAAGGTATGGACATAAATATCTTCTAGTCTTTGTAGATACATTTTTAGGATGGATTGAAGCCTTCCCCACTAAAAGAAAAAAAAAAAGAAACAGTGCAAATGGTGGTCAAGCAGATCCTGAAAGACATTTTTCAAAGATACGGCCTGCCAAAGGTAATACGGTCTGATAATGCACCGGCGTTCGTGGCCCAAGTAAGTCAGGGGTTAGCCAGGAACCTGGGGATTCATTGGAAGTTTTATTGTGCTTACAGACCCTAGAGTTCAGGACAGGTAGAAAGAATGAATAGAACCATTAAAGAGACCTCAACAAAATTAAGCTTAGAGACCAGCATAAATGATTGGACTATGCTCATGCCTTATACAATGTTTCGTGCAAGAAATACGCCCTCTGTTTCTTTGAGTAACCACACCCCCTGTGAATATCTAGGGTGCCTCTCCTCCAGTAATGGACCAAAGCCCAACTCTAAGACCTAACGATCCCTTTCACACCCTCTTGCTTGACAGACTTAAAGCTCTTGAAAGATCTCAGTGATACCTGTGGAAAAAGCTGGCCACTGCCTACCAAACTGGGGACGAGGGGACTCCACATCGATATCAAGTAAGAGATTCATCTACATAAGATGATATCAGGTGTCATCCCTGGAACCCCACTGGAAAGGACCATACCAGGTGGTACTTATAACATCTGCAGTGGTAAAGGTAGACGGAATCACTTCCTGGATCCATGCCTCTCATCTCAAGCCTGCGCCCTGTCCACACTCTGGCTGGAAACTGGAAAAGACTGGTAACACTTTCAAATTGCATATTCACCATGTGGATAAGCCTATAGACTCTCCCCTCAGCCACAAGTAGTCCTAACCCTCATCAGCCCGTTCAGCAGCGTTGGCTGATCACAAATTCTACTGGAAAAGAAGTATAATCTATCTCGCATACAGCCCACTTAGGGACCTGGTGACCATCTCTCCACCCAGACATTTGTCAGCTGGCTATAGGTCTTTCCTAATGGGATATCCCTGATGAAGAGGATCCCACTAAAATTCCATTAAATCCCTTCTTTACCATAGATAATGGAAACAAACATTATGGATGTAGGGACACACGAGCCAGATGCAGGTTGGCTAGCCTAGATTACTGTGTTTACCCGGCCGACTGTCAAAGCCATAAACAGCCATGGCTATGTGGGGGAAAAGCCGACTTCTTCTGTAAGTCATGGGGATGTGAGCATACAGGGGCTGCCTGATGGAACCCAAACTCCGCATTAAATTCAGTACACAGCATTGGCCATATTACGAATTAGAAAACAAAAACTGATGGCAACCAGAGGGGACTCTAGATCCTCAAATCCTGTGTGACCTTTTTAACATCTGCTGGTGCTCAAAAGGGTAAAAGGAGATTCCACTATGTAGAGGCCTTTTCCCTTCTTCGCTCACATCCTGAACTATGCTTACCCAATAGATCCTCACCTTCAGCCTTCTGCTCCAGAGTCTCTGCTGTCACTCCCACCTCAGCAACCTGATTTCTCCACTACAATTATTAGATCAAAAATCCAAATCTCTGCTGGTTCTCAGACCATTGCCCCCTTGCTGACGTAGCAGGTACTGAGGTACCCCTCCACCCACTCACTCCTCTCTTCTCCTGTCAGTGCCCGCACCGGGTCCCACCAGGTCCTCTTACCAACTAACCCAAAGCTCAAACCAGCTGAGGAGAGCCCTCAGACCCATATCCAAGATGTAATGAAAATGGCCTTTAAAGTTGCTTTGTCATCACTGAAAACAGTTTACTAAGAATTTAAAGTCCCTAACATGTGTTTTGGGATACTCACAACCATCTTCTTCTTTGCGCTACCTGTTCTACTGCTCAAATATTTGTTGCTAGGAAAATTCCAAACCACTTTCCAATTATTTTTTTACATCTCTCTTTTCTCATTCTCAGATACTCTGAGCTGCTCTCAGCCCCACCTTCTCCGTCTTTCCCCTCTGTACCAGGCCCACAGAAAAGTCTTTAACTGACCTTCTCCAGAAGTCTTCACCATGGCTGACTTTAGGACTTTCAGCAAAAGAGTCCCTATAAAAAAGTTCAATGTAGTTAAACTTCCTATTTTCATGTTGCCCTGTTCTACTTGGCCACTGGCTAAAAAAATTAGCACTCCTAATCAAGACACCCCCTTACTAGTTTTTCACAAAAATATGTGAACAAGGCCTCTGGCCTTGACATGGGGCTTCACAGAGATGGCTACATTTCTAAGTTAACGAAGTTAGCAACTGGGCTCCGTGGTAACAGCTGGAAATGGGAAAATAAGAAAGGGAAGAAAAAGCTCTTTCCCTCCCAGGTGTCCTTGAAAAGTTAACTTGCCCAGAACCGAGGAAAAAACAGAAACAAAACTGCTTTTTTCAACTTCTGCAGACTGTGAACTTCTGAGCCCCTTCCATTACATGTTGGGTACAAAATTCTGAAACTACCTAAACTTGGGTTTCAGAGGATTACTTGATTACAACAGAATCAATGCCCTCTGAATCTGGTTGCCACCAAATAGGACTGTTTCCCTGTCTTCAGTGCTATCTTAGGTGAGTTGCCTTGTCCGTCCCTACTACAGCATGATTCTATATACTTAAACATTGTTAATGTTTTCATAAAATGGTCAACAGATGTGATTAATTGTGTAATCGTGCAGATGTTTCCCAGAGTGCTCTATCACAATGCAGGTTCATTTGAAGATCAAATAGGGGGGCATTAAACCCGGTTCCACTGAAAATATATATCCCTCAACTTAGCCATCATATTAGGAATAGAAATTGCTGCACTGGTGGCCACGGGAACCACTGCCTTTGTCCATGGGACTCAACAAATGACCCAACAAATGACAGCAATAGACCAAAACTAAGATATTAGAAACCTCCATCAGAGCTTTGCATGAGTCTTTTACCTCTCTCTCTGAAGTTGTTTTTCAGACCACTCGAGGGTTGGACCTCCTTGTCATGAGAGAAGGGGCCTCTGTGCTGCATTGAGAGAAGAAAGTTGTTTGTATGCCGAGCATACTGGAGTTGTAATAAAATCTAAGAGTAAATTAAAAAGATTCCTTGAAAAGCATCAAAGAGACAGAGAGGCCCAAAAAAGGTGGTTTGAGTCTTGGTTCACACAGTGTTCCTGGTTAACTACGTTTTTATCAACCCTGGCCGGTCCAATAATAATCCTCATATTATTGCTAACTATTAAACCCTGTTTTCTCAACCGTGTAATTTCTTTTCTCCAGGCTCAAATTGGACGAGTTAAACTAATGGTAATACCCCACTAGTATACATAGAATGTGACACCCCCCAATGATCATTTTTATGATTAAAAGTAGCCAGAAGAAGAAGTGGGGAATAAAAGGTTAATAAAATAGGTACTTGTCACTTCCTGTTTTTCTGTATGCTTAACAAAACACTGTTGAAATCTTGAGAAATGCTTGCAAATCTTGTTCCCAGTATGTGCTGTCCCCAACTGCCCAACTGCAGAATGTGCTCCCTCACCCAGTTGCACGCAAATCGCCCACTCGCCCTGATCCATCAATAAACTTCCCTCCCTGCCCTCTCCAGGTAAAGTATATAAGCTCTACTTAAGCGATTCTCAGGGCTATCTGCTCTATTCAAGTGAGCTCTGAGCACCAGCATGCTGGACACTCAATAAACCCTTTGCTGTTGCATGAGATAGTCTGTTGGTGGTTTCCTCCTGCGAAGCTCGCCCGACATTTACTATAATGATTGAAAGTAGAAGAGAACATCCAGTCAAAAAGGGATTGTTGATAGAAATAGGAAGATAGTACGTTTAGGAAGAAGTGTGAGTATAGGATTTGGAACAAAAGTTCGTTAGCTACAGGGTTTCGGTTACAGAGTGATTGTTAAAGTTAGCACAGGTGAAGAGTCAGTCACAATGATGAACTGGGGAAAACATGAAGTAAAGCAGATATAAATAGAGACATTACAAAATAAGGCAAAGTATAAAGTGAGTGATAGGATTAGACATTTTGAACAGGGTTGAGTTTGAATACATAATTTAGGAAGAAACAAATATGTAGTCACCAATAGGATTGACATTTGAGAGCATTAGGCAAATTTCAGGTGGATGAATATTTCTGAGAATAATCTTGTAAATAGTTGATTATAAATCCACATACATGAACATGAATGAATTTAGGGAGTGTACATAAGACACATATATTTCATATTTAGAAAAATCTGGAGAGTACACACAGACAAAAAAAGTAGCAATATATGTCAATCAAAATTCATCATAAAATATATATCATCCACAGATCCAAAAATATTCATTTTACTGAACATGGATTTATGTATAATGTTGTTCAACTAGGAAGCTCACCCATTGTTTCAATATTCAGTACCAACAGGGTTTAGTAGGAGTGATCTCGTCTCACAATTTGTATCTGCCAAGTAAGCCAAATCACAAGAACAAACGTGTGGTACCAGGTAGGATTGTATATGTCCATATTAAAATACACATGCTGAATAGGCTACAGAGAAAGGGAGACAGGAATTCACATGTTTGTTAACTTTAAAAATACATGGAGAACTATTTCAACAAACAATTGACTAGATTTATAACTCCTACTCTGTATCATGCAGAAGGGAAGTCCAACTATACACCATGCCTCCTCTGAACTACTTGTATTTCTATTCTGTTTGGGTTATTTTTCTCCATCATATTAGGATTAGTAGTCAGAGTCTGGTAGGGTATGGGTTAGTGTCAGGGATTCAGTATTTTGAATGGAAAACAGGAAATTGAATCCAATGTGTATGCAAACATATGCTACAGAAAAAACTTTCCACTCTCATCCAGAACAATGCCTTGACATTACCTTCACCTCAAGAAAAACACAATTAGAGTAGAAGAGTTAAAAAATTTGTGAATACCTATCTGGATTGGAAAATGCTCCCGATTTCACATCATTGGAGTTGGTAGAGGAGTTTCTAAAAGTAATGGACAGGGTAAACACTCCACAAACCTCGAGCTCTGCTGGCCTAAATATTTTTGAGGATCTGCCTCTGAGGTTGAGCACTTGAAATATATGCTGTTGTCAGGAGCTTTAGCTTACTTTGTAGTGAGACCATCAAAGCTGGGTCTGCATCTATGTGATCTGGATGACATGGTTACTTACTTTCCAATGAAATGAGGCAACAGTGCTGAATTCTCTCTTTGTAGGTAAACTGTGGCCTCTGAGGGCTAATTGTCTCTTCGTGTGGACTGTGAAGCCATTTGGCCATCCTCTAATTTTCGTGGTGTTTTTGCTGCTGCTCTGGGAGGTTGGTATTTGCTTCACAAAATACGAGTTCAAATGGGACACAGTACTGGAGGAGTTCTGTCAGGTGTGGGGGGAAGGGTCTGGAGGAGAATGCACCAAACATTATTTTATCCCACGTAGCTTGCCCCCTTGACAATAGCAATATGATTCAGAACATTGCCCTGAAACCTCTCCATATAACAAGATTCCTTTACATATAAGGGTCTGCTGGCTACACCATGTCAGTCACAAGCCATTTGGAATCCAATGGTAGATCCTCATGGCCCTACCACTGATGTTTTATCAAACACCTGCACACCACTGCTCTGGGCCACTACTCAGCAGGATCCAACTTACTGGCATCTCTGTTCTAAACCATTTTCATGCAACCCAGTAAATCAAGGTACTGTCTGGTATACTCATGATCAGCAACAAGACATCCAAAAGTTTTCCAGTGCCACCTGGTCATGGGAATTTCAAAAATTTCATGGTATTTATCTAACCATTTTTCAAAGATGAAGTTGGAGTCACTGTGGGTTTCAATTCATTCAGGAATCATTAAATGGTGAGGAAGCTCATTTCAATGATAGCTCTAAAGAACTCTCACAGGCAAGGCTTCTGAAAGAGTGCCCAAAGAGGCCACATAAAGCCAGGCCCATTGAGGTCTACAAGGTGAGGCCCATGTGTGTTTTGACTCTCAACTCAGCCTGCCAAGTCTTTAATAATAAAATCATGTTATATCCTGGCGGAGATTCCCAGTGCTCTGTGGATAGCCACCCTGGGCCTAGATCTCAGTTTCCAATGGCGACTCTCATGCATGGCCTACTAAAATTCCAACAAAATTCATGGCAATATTTCTCTGACTTTAGTTCCACAACTCAGTCTCTAAGGGGAATCACACCAGAGTTCAAGCCCAGGTGGACACAGTCATTTTTTCCAACCGACACACAAATGACCAAAATTATAACCAAAACACCTCCACATGACACTAATCCTCTTCCATGTAGAGACTCATCCTCACCTCTGGCGAAGGTTTCTATGAGGGGCGCAGCCAAAGACAGTTTCCAAAATAAGCTCGCTTGCCCCTCATTTGCCTAAAGTCAGGGTGGCCTGGACACCCTTCCTGTGAACCAGGAGTGACAAAATAAGCATGCCTTTAATACTGCTCTGTTTCTCCAATTTGAGCCCTACTGATTTTCAGATATAGATTCTTTATTTCATTTGGAGTCATGTGAAAACCCAAGCACCACTGCAGGGCTTGGAAGAACTCATTTCATCCAAAGAATCTCTATTCTCACTTGATAGAGGTCATGAACCTAAAAGAGGAAGGCAAGTGACTTCATCCACAATGACTGATCTTTTTGCAATTATGGTTTTGGATGGACACAAGCGATCATTCTTTAGATCCATCAGGAGCTGAGAATCTAAGTCACAGCCACACATAAGACCAAAAGGCTAATTCAGCCACATCCCTTACCAAAGCAATTAAGCAAAGAGCCACAGATGATGCCCATTCATTTCCATTTCAAAACTGTTTTCCTCAGGCTTCACAGAGGGGTGGCCTGAGGCAAAGGCCTTCCAGACATTCAGGGCAACAGAAAAATAGTTAAGCAAAAGATCCAAAGTAGGGTCTCTCCTCTGAGACTTTCCTGGTCACACTGATATTTGACATTCAGGGCAACAGAACAATAGTTAAGCAAAAGATCCAAAGTAGGGTCTCTCCACTGAGACTTTCCTGGTCACACTGATATCTGAGTTTTCTGAGAATCTCGCCATTCTCTTAAGCTATCCAGTACATGGCCATGTCACAGGGCTTGGAGGTGGTACATATCTTGGAAACAAAACCATGAGCCAATTCTGGAGAATGGCCAGAATTCAGGAAGAAAACAGGAACTTAGGTAGATAGCAGGTGTTGCCCATGGATAAGACAGGTTGCATTCCATTCATTAATTGGCCAGGATGAATTATGGGAAGATTTATACTAGACTAGACATATATTAATGCATTATCTTTTCAAATGTCTACAACAACGGACACAGTGAAATACACAGACATTGGAACACTAGTCTGGTCAACCGACTTACTAGAAATAGTCCACTGCAAACGAAAAAACCGACTTTCCTACCTATTCTCAGAACATGAGACAGAACCACAAACACACACCCACTCCCACAAAGGCACCTCCTTCCCTCAAGTAGGTCTGTGACTATCCAAAGTGTTCTCTGAATTGTGGGCCATACTATCTTCTCCCAAAATGGCCTGTCCTCTATCAGATCTGGTTTCCTTGGCCAACTCTGTTAAGGTGTCAGGAAAAAGTGGTGAGCCACTACCTGCTTTCTCAGGAAAGGTCCCTCTTCAGAGCTCTCCTCCATTTGTCCTTCCTCACATCAGTAGGTACCAAAAAAGACTGACTCTGTCCTTGTTAAATCCAACCAAGTGAGCCCACTGATACTGGGACTGGGACTGCTTCTGGGTGCCTGACTTCTTGGATACCAAGTTCAGAGAGTTCCATCACCAAGGAAATGAGGTATGTCACTTTCTTTGGAACTGAATGAGGTCACTGCCTTGGCAAACACTTTGTCCTAAGAGTTGCTTCCAAGGGTCCCATGAGATGGAGCCGGCCTCTACTTCTTGTGACACTTTCACTAGTTAGAATGGTATATCAACCAGAGGAACCTGGGAACAGCTCTTCACCCAGGCCTGGTATTGTCCATCTTCTCTACAATAAGAAGAGAGAGGCTGATTCAGACACATCCCTTCATCCTGACCAGGTTGTTTGCCATGGAAGATGACTTTTGCTCTCTCAGGTCCTTTATACCTGCCTAAATCTTCTCCAGGTATCATTTCTGAATGGACCTTTGAGGTTCTCGCAGGTGGAAGGTACCCTAATTTCCTGTATTGTAAGAACAACTCTTTCCCTGCTCTTCTGTAAAATGAGATTGAGGGAACAGTGTATGTTTCGGGTTAATAACAGGTTCGATTTCAGTTAGGAATCATTCTGTGAGATGAATAATGGTATTGGGTACCTACGATATTTATAAGAATATAGAGTTGAAATAAATGTACAAAAGCAGAAATCTAAGTAAGATTTGAAGGCCAGAAATCATTCGGCCCTTGACTGGGATACTTAGCTTTTAATTATGTTCTGCAAAGATGTCTCAGATAATTCAATAATAAATGGCATAGGACCTTGTACCTTGGATGATTGAATGTAGAAGAGAACATCCAGTCAAAAAGGGATAGTAGGTAGGATTAAGAAGATAGTCGGTAGGTTTAGGAAGAAGAGTGAGTATAGGATTTGTATCAAATGTTCTTTCCTAATAGGGTTTTGGTTAGAGGGTGAATGTTAATGTCAGCACATATGAAGAGTGAGTCACTATGATGAGCTTGGGAAAATATGTAGAAAAGCAGATATCAATAGAGACATTATGAAATCATGCAAAGTATAAAATGAGTGATAGGATTAGACATTTTCTACAAGGTTGAGTTTCAATATATAATCTTATGAAGAAACAAATATGTTGTCACCAATAGGATTGACATTTGAGAGCATTAGGCAACCTGGACATGGATGTTTTAGTAATCCATGTACAATTTCCCTTTTGGCTTTGGTACAGTCTTAAGTGTGACCTTCACATTTTTAGTTCCGAATATTACTGTGATAAAATGTTTATGTAGATCAGGTGACATGAGTATTTCTACCACCTTTTCTGGGAGCAATATATTGAAGACATAAAATTAGTTTTGGGGGTACAAAGAGGTGTACCCTGTGTCTATGAATATAGAGATAAAGCATGAATAGACCATAATGTGAATAAATAATATAAGTTGTTCCAAATTTAAATTATGTATTGAACTGATATCTGAAAAATTACAGGAAATCTTATATTGATATACAATCATTCATTCCGACCAATTATACATCAAATGGTAATATTAGTGTTTTGGTTTATCATGAAGAGTGTGTGAGTTTTGCTTCAATAGTGATTATGGAAATTGAAAATAATGTGTTTGGAAAGAATTCTCATGAAAAGACCAGTCAAGAAACCCTGATAATACATGTGTTCTGAAACAATAAGTGATTAAAGTTGAAACAAATGCCTATAAATTTGTGAACTTGTGGATGAAATGTATATCTTATGATGTGCAAACCCTGAAGAAATAGTAATGTACCAGTGTTGAATACAAATGAACGTCAAATTACATATCATGTGCCATAGGAATCTACTTGCATTGATGTTAGACTGGGTTAGTTACTGTAGAATTATTAGGATTTGTATGCACCATTCACTGAAGTTAGTTTTCAGTACTAGGAAACAAACATGTATTTCAGTTAAATGAATATGTCTGAGAATAATCTTGTGAAAAGTTGATTATAAATCCAAGTACATGAACATGAATGAATTAAGACAGTGTATATAAGACACATATTTCATATTTTGAAAAATCTACAGAGTGTATGTATATATACAAAAAAAACACAAATAGACATTAAAAAGTAGCAATATATATGCCAAACAAAATTCATCATTAAATATATATCATCCACAGATGCAAAAATATTTATTTTACTGAACATGAGCTTATGTATAATGTTGTTCTACTAGGAAGCTTGTAGGTTGAATTTTCAGTTCCAACAGCGTTTAAGAGGAGTGAACTCTTCTCACAATTTGTATCTGCCAAGTCAGCCACCTCCCAAAAATGTACATGTGATACCTGGTAGGATTCTATATATGTATATAAATATACATGGGTGAAATGGCTACAGAGAATTGGAAACAAGAATTCACATATCTGTTAACTTTAAAAACACATGGAGAACTATTTCAATTAAAAATTCACTAGATTTATAACTCCTACCTTATATAATTCAAAAGGCAAGTCCAAATATACAACATGCCTCCTCTGAACTGCTTGTATTTATATTTGTTTGGGTTATTTTTCTCCTTTTTATTAGGTTGAGTAGTCTGAGCCTAATAGGTTCGGGTTAGTGTCAGGGATTCACTATTTCAATAGGAAAATTGAAAAATGAATCCAATGTGTATGCAAATATGTGCTGCATAAATATCCTTCCACTCTCATCCAGAGCAATGCCTTGTCAATCCCTTTGCCCCAATTAAGACACAATTGGAGGAGAAGAGTTAGAAAATCAGTGAATACATATCTGGAATGGAAATGCTCAGGAGTTCACAATCTTGGAGGTGGTAGAGGAGTTTCCAAAAGTAAGGGACTGGGTTAACACTCCACAAACATGGAGCTCTTCTGGCCTAAAAACTTTTTGAGAAACTTTCTGTGAGGTTGGGCACTTGAAAAATATGTTGTTGTCAGGAGATTTGACTTCTTTGCGTGAGACCATCAAAGCTGGGTCTGCATTTATGTGACCTGGAGGACATGGCTTCTTATATTCCAATAAAGATGAGCAGCAGTGCTGCATTATCTCTTTGTAGGTAAACTGTGACCACTGGGGACTAAGTTTCTCCCCATGTGGACTGTGAAGCCATTTGGTCCTGGTCCACTTTTTGTCGTGTTTTTGCTACTGCACTCGGAGTTTGGTATTTGCTTCATGACATACAAGGAGCTAAACTGGGACACAATGCTGGAGGGAGTTCTGTCACGTGTGGTGTGCCAGGGTATGCAGGAGAATGCACCAACCAGGCTTCTATCCCTCATAGCTTGCCCCATTGCCCCCTTGTCCATATCAACCTAATTCTGAACATTGCCCTGAAACCTCTCCATATAACAAGATGCCTTTACATATAAGGGTCTGCTGGCTGCACCATGTAAGTAACATGCCATTTGGAATACAATGGTAGATCCTCATGACCCTACCACTGGTGATTTATCACACACCTGCCCAAAACTGCTCTAGGCCCACTACTCAGCAGGCTCTAACTTACTGGCATCTCTGTACTACACCATTTTCATGAAACCCAGTCAATCAAGGCACTGTCTGGTATACTCTTGATCAGCAATAGGACATCCAAAGGTTCTCCAGTGCCACCTGGTCATGGGAATTTCAAAATTTTCATGGTATTTATCTAGCCATTTTTCAAGGATGAAGTTGGAGGCACTGTGGCTTTCAATTCATTCAGTAACCATTAAATGTTGAGGAAGCTCAATTCAATAAAAGCTCTGGAGAACTCTCACAGGCAAGGCTTCTGAAAGAGTGCCAAAATGGTCACATGATGCCAGGCCCATTAAAGTCTACAATGTGAGTCCTATGTATTTTTCGACTCTCAAATATGGCTGCCATGTCTTTGAGAATAAAATCATGTGATATCCTGGCAGAGATTCCCAGTGCTCTGTGGAAAGCCACCCTGGCCCTAGATCTCAGTTTACAAGGGCGACTCACATGCGTGGCATCCTAAAATCCAAACAAAATTCATGGCAATACTTCTCTGAGTTCAGTTTCACAACTCAGTCTCTAAGGGGAATCACACCAAAGTTCAAGCCCAAGTGGACCCAGTCATTTCTTCCAACCGCCAAACAAATGGCCAAAATTAAAACCAAAACATTCCCACATGGCCCTCATCTTCTTCCATATAGTCACTCATCGTAACCTCTGGCTGGAGTTTTCCATCAGGGGCACAGCCCAAGACTGTGTCCAAAAAAAGCTCGCTTGCCCCTCATTTGCCTAAAGTCAGGGTGGCCTTGACAGCCCTCCTGTGAACCAGAAGTGATCAAATAAGCCTGCCATTAATACTGCTCTGTTTCTACAATTTGAGGCCTACTGACTTTCAGGTAAAGATTCTATATGTGATTTGGAGTCATGCGAAAACCCAAGCACCTCATCAGGGCTTTGAAGAACTCATTTGACCCAAAGAATCCCTATTCACACTTGATGGAGGTCAGGAACCTAACAGAGGAAGACGAGAGACTTCATCCACAATGACTGATTTTTTGCCATTATAGTTTTGGACGCACACATGGGATCATTCTTTATATCCATCATGTGCTGAGAATCTAAATCACAGCCACAAAGAAGGCCAAGAGGCTAATTCAGCCACATCCATTTCCAAAGCAATTAAGCAAAGAGCCACAGGTGATGCCTATTCATTTCCATTTCAAAACTATATTCTTCAGGCTTCACAACGGGGTGCCCTGAAGCAAAGACCTTCCAGATATTCAGTGTAACAAAACAGTACTTAAGCAAAAGGTCCAAAGCATGGTCTCTCCACTGAGAGTTTCTTGGTCACACTGATATCTGAGTTTTCTGAGATGCTCGCCATTCTTTTCAGCTATCCAGTACATGACCATGTCACAGAGCTTGGAGGTGGTACATATCGTGGACACAAAACCATGAGCCTATTCTGGAGACTGGCCAGAATACAGGAAGAAAACATTAACTTGGGAAGATAGCAGGTGTTTCCCTTCGATAAGACAAGCTGCAGTTCATTCATATATTGGGCAGGATGAATTTTGGGAATATTTATACTTTAAAGGACACATTCATTAATGCATTTTCTTTTCTAATGTTTACAACAACGGACACAGTGGAATACACAGACATGGAAGTACTTGCCTTGTCAAACGACTTACTAGAACAGTCCACTGAAAACCAAAAACAAAAAAAAAAACAACAAATAAAAAACGCCTTTCCTACCTATTCTCAGAACATGAGACAGAACCACAAAGCCATACCCACTCCCACAAAGGCAGCTCCTTCCCCCAAGTATGTCTGTGATTAGAAGGAGTGTCCTATGACTGGTGAGCCATACTATGTTCTCCCAAAATGGCCTGTCCTCTTTCAGATCTGGTTTCCATGGCCAACTCTGTGAAGTTGTCAGGAAAAAGTGGTGAGCCACTACCTGCTTTCTCAGGAAAGGTCCCTCTTCAGAGCTCTTCTGGCATTTGGCCATCCTCACATCAGTAGGTACCAAGAAAGATTGATTTTGTCCTTGGAAAATCCAAACAAGCGAGTCCACTGGGACTGGAACTGGGACTGCCTCTGGGTGCCTGGCTTCTTGGATACCAAGTTCAGAGAGTTCCATCACCAAATAATGAGGTATGTCACTTTCTTTGGAACTGAATGAGGTCACTGCCTTGGCAACCACTTTTCCCTAACAGTTGCTTCCAAGGGTCCCATGAGATGGAGCCGGCCCCTACTTCCTGTGACACTTTCACAAGTTAGAATGAAATATCAACGATAGGCACCCAGGAACAGCTCTACACACAGGTCTGGTTTTGTCAGTCTTCTCTACAATAAGAAGAGAGAGGCTGATTAAGACACATCCCTTCATCCTGACCAGGTGTTTTGCCATGGAAGTTGAGTTTTGCTCACTCAGGTCCTTTATACCTGCCTACAACTTGTCCAGGTATCATTTCTGCATGGACCTTTGAGGTTCTCAGCAGGTGGACTGTCCCCTTCTTTCCTGTATTGTAAGAACAACTCTGTCCCTGCTCTTCTGTAAAATGAGATTGAGGGAACAGTGTATGTTTCGGGTTAATAACAGGTTCGATTTGTGTTAGGAATCATTCTGTGTGATGAATAATAGTGTTGGGGACCTTCGATATTTAAAAGAATATGGAGGTTAAATATAAGTATGAGAACAGAAATCTAGGTATGATTTGAAGCCCAGAAGGGCATTGAGCCCTTGATTGGGATAATTAGCTTTGAATTATGTTCTGCAAAGATGTCTCAGTTAATTCAATACACAATGGCATAGGACTTTGTACCTTGGATGATTGAATGTAGAAGAGAACATCCAGTCAAAAAGGGATAGTCAGTAAGATTATGAAGCTAGTCGGTAGGTTTAGGAAGAAGAGTGAGTATTTGATTTGGACAAAAGTTCTTTAACAATAGGGTTTCGGTTAGAGAGTGAATGTAAATGTCAGCACATATGAAGAGTCAGTCACTATGATGAGCTGGTAAAAAATGTAGAAATGCAGATATCAATAGAGACATTATGAAATAAGGCAAAGTATAAAGTGAGTGACAGGATTAGACATTTTCAACAGGGTTGAGTTTGAATACATAATCTTTTGAAGAAAAAAATATGTAGTCACCAATAGGATTGACAGTTAAGAGCATTAGGCAACCTGGACATAGATGTTTTTAGTAATCCATGTTCACTTTTCATTTAGTCCTTCGTGCAATCATAACCGTGACCATTACATTATTTGTCCAGAATATTACTGTGAAAAAATGTATATGTAGATCAGGTGACATGAGTATTTCGTCCACCATTTCTGGAAACAATATATTGAAGACGTAAAATTAGTATTGGGGGTACAAAGAGGTGCACCCTGTGTCTATGAATATAGAGATAAAGCATGAATAGACAATACTGTGAATAAATAATATAACTTGTTCAAACATTAAATAATGGATTGAACTGATATCTGGAAAATTACAGGAAATCTTATATTGATATACAATCATTCATTCCCACCAATTATACATCTAATGGTAATATTAGTGTTTTGGTTTATCATGAACAGTGTGTGAGTTTTGCTTCAAAAGTGATTATGGAAATCGAAAATAATATGTTTGGAAAGAAGTCTCATGAAAAGACCTTTCAGGAAACCTGGAGGAATGCATATATTGTAAAGCAGGAAGCGATTGAAATTCAATCAAATGCCTATAAATTTGCTAATTTGTGGATGAAATATACATCCTATGATGTGCATAAACTCATGAAATAGTAATGTACCATTGTTGAATAAAAATGAACGTCAAAATACACATCATGTCCCATAGGAATCTACTGGCATTGATTTTAAACTGTAGAAATATTAGGATTCTCGTGCATTATTCACCGAATTTAGTTATCTCTTTTTTTAAATTTTTATATATGGTTGTTCAAAACATTACATAGTTCTTGATAAATAATATTTCACACTTTGATTTATGTGGGTTATGAACTCCCATTTTTGCCCCGTATACAGATTGCAGAATCACATCAGTTACACATCCATTGATTCATATATTGCCATACTAGTGTCTGTTGTATTCTGCTGCCTTTCCTATCCTCTACTATCCCCCCTCCCCTCCAGTCTCCTCTCCTCTTCTCTCTCTACCCCCTATACAGTAATAAATTTCTCCCCCTTGTATTATTTTTCCCTTTCCCCTCACTTCCTCTTGTATGTAATTTTGTATAACCCTGAGGTTCTCCTTCCATTTTCATGCAGTTTCTCTTCTCTCTCCCTTTCCCTTCCACCTCTCATCCCTGTTTAATGTTAATCTTCTTCTCATGCTCCTCGTCCCTACTCTGTTCTTAGTTACTCTCCTTATATCAAAGAAGACATTTGGCATTTGTTTTTTAGGGATTGGCTAGCTTCACTTAGCATAATCTGTTCTAATGCCATCCATTTCCCTGAAAATTCTATGATTCTGTCGTTTTTTAGTGCCGAGTAATACTCCATTGTGTATAAATGCCACATTTTTTTCATTCATTCTTCCATTGAAGGGCATCTAGGTTGGTTCCACAGTCTTGCTATTGTGAATTGTGCTGCTATGAACATCGATGTAGCAGTGTCCCTGTAGCATGCTCTTTTTAGGTCTTTAGGTTTTAGACCGAGAAGGGGAATAACTGGGTCAAATGGTGGTTCCGTTCCCAGCTTTCCAAGAAATCTCCATACTGCTTTCCCATTTGCCTGCACCAATTTGCAGTCCCACCAGAAATATACAAGTGTACCTGTTTCCCCAGATCCTCGCCAGCACTTGTGATTGTTTGACTTCATAATGGCTGCCAATCTTACTGGAGTGAGATGGTATCTTAGGGTGGTTTTGATTCACATTTCTCTGACTGCTGGAGATGGTGACCATTTTTTCATGTACTTGTTGATTGATTTTATGTCCTCCTCTGAGAAGTGTCTGTTCAGGTTCTTGGCCCATTTGTTGTTTGGGTTATTTGTTATCTTATTGACTAATTTTTTGAGTTCTTTGTATACTCTGGATATTAGTGCTGTATCTGAAGTGTTAGGAGGAAAGATTTGTTCCCAGGATGTGGGCTCCCTATTTTCCTCTCTTACTGTTTCTTTTGCTGAGAAAAAACCTTTTTAGTTTGAGTAAGTCCCATGTGTTGATTCTAGTTATTAACGCTTGTGCTATGGGTGTCCTATTGAGGAATTTGGAGGCGACCCCACAGTATGTAGATCGTAGCCAACTTTGTCTTCTATCAGACACCATGTCTGATTTGATATCAAGCTCCTTGATCCATTTTGAGTTAACTTTTGTGCATGGCGAGAGAAAGGGATTCAGTTTCTTTTTGTTACATATGGATTTCCAGGTTTCCCAGCACCATTTGTTGAAGATGCTATCATTCATCCATTGCATGCTTTTAGCCCCTTTATCAAATGTAAGATAGTTGTATTTTTTGGATTGGTTTCTGTGTCCTTTATTCTGTACCATTGGTCCACCCACCTGTTTTGGTACCAGTACCATGCTATTTTTGTTACTATTGTTCTGCAGTATAGTTTGAAGTCTGGTATCCCTATACCGACTGATTCACACTTCCTGCTTAGTGTTGTTTTTGCTATTCTGGGTCTTTTATTTTTCCATATGAATTTCATGATTGCTTTCTCTATTTCTACAAGAAATGCCGTTGGGTTTTGATTGGCATTGCACTAAACCTATAGAGAACTTTTAGTAATATCGCCATTTTGATGATGTTAGTTCTGTCTATCTATGAACAGGGTACATTTTTACATCTTCTAATATCTTCCTCTATTTTTCTCTTTAGGTTTCTGTAGTTTTCCTTGTATAAAACTTGCACCTCTTTTGTTAGGTTGATTCCCAATTATTATTTTTTTTTTTTTAGTATATTGTGAATGGAGTGGTTGTTCTCATTTCCGTTTCAGAGGATTTGTCACTGATATTCAGGAATGTCTTTGATTTATGAGTGTTGATTTTATATCCTGCCACTTTGCTGAATTCA
Organism: Callospermophilus lateralis; assembly: GCF_048772815.1. NCBI lineage: Eukaryota > Metazoa > Chordata > Mammalia > Rodentia > Sciuridae > Callospermophilus > Callospermophilus lateralis. The sequence continues at coordinate 554,490 of NW_027514634.1, forward strand.
TTTATTTGCTCTATTAGTTTCTTTGTAGACCCTTTTGGGTCTGCTAGGAATAGAATCATGTCATCTGCAATAGTGATAATTTAAGTTCTTCTTTTCCTATTTATATGCCTTTAATTTCTTTCATCTCTCTAATTGCTCTGGCCAGTGTTTCGAGAACTATGTTGAAGAGAAGTGGTGAAAGAGGGCATACCTGTCTTGTTCCAGATTTTAGGGGGAATGCCTTCAATTTTTCTCCATTCAGAAGTATGCTAGCCTGAGACTTAGCATAGATTGCTTTTACAATATTGAGGTATGTTCCTGTTATCCCTAGTTTTTCTAGAATTTTGAACATAAAGGGATGCTGTACTTTGTCGAATGCTTTTTCTGCATCTATCGAGATGATCATATGGTTCTTATTTTTAAGTCTATTGATGTGATGAATAACATTTATTGATTTCTGTATATTGAACCAGCCTTGCATCCCACGGATGAATCCTACTTGATCATGGTGCACAATTTTTTTGATATGCTTTTGTATCTGATTTGCCAGAATTTAATTGAGGATTTTTGCCTCTAGGCTCATTAGAGATATTGGTCTGTAGTTTTCATTCTTTGAAGTGTCTTTGTCTGGTGTAGGAATCAGAGTGATGTTGACCTCATAGAATGAATTTGGAAGTTCTCCCTCTTTTTCAATTTCCTGAAATAGCTTGAAAAGTATTGGTATTAGTTCCCCTTTAAAGGTTTTGTAAAACTCTGCTGTATACCCATCAGGTCCTGGGCTTTTCTTACTTGGTAGTGTTTTGATGGTTTTTTCTATTTCCTCAATTGATATTGGTCTGTTTAGGTTGTCTATATCCTCCTGACTCAATCTGGGCAGATCATATGACTTAAGAAATTTATCGATGCCTTCACTGTCTTCTATTTTATTAGAGTACAAAGATTCAAAATAATTTCTAATTATCTTCTGTATATCTGAAATATCTGTTATGATATTGTCTTTTTCATCCTGTATGCTAGAAATTTGAGTTCTCTCTCTTTTTGTCTTCGTTAGCATGGCTAAGGGTCTGTAGATTTTTCTTATTTTTTCAAAGAACCAAATGGGTTGATGTGTCTGCTGTGCTTGCAGGCCGCTAGTCCTGTTCCGCCAGTCAGTTGCAGGTCTGCCTACCTTGCGGGAGCGGGTGGTGGCTCTGCTTTGGTCCTACTGCAATTGGGGTGTCGTGACTACCATGCTGGCAGATCGCTGGGCCTGTTCCGGGTGCGGGCAAAGACTCTGCTCTGCCCCTACTCCAATTGGGTTGACGTGACTACCACGCCGGTGGGCCGTTGTGCTTGTACTGGGCGCGGGAGAAAGCTCTGCTCTGCCACTACTCCAATTGGGGTGTCATGTCTACCATGGTGGCAGGCCTCTGGGCCTGTTCCGAAGGTCAGTCACAGGTCTGCTTTTGTGGCGGGCGCGGGGGGCAGCCTGCTTGGCCCCTACTACAATTTGGGTGACGTGACTACCACACCAGCTGGTGGCTGGGCCTGATCCGGGAGCAGGCAGTGGCACTGCTCTTTCCCTACTCCATTTGGGGTGACGTGGGTACCACGCCTGCGGGCCTGATGAATCTTTCTCTATGTTTCTAGAGAGAATTACGGAGGCATATAGGAGATATACTCCTTTCGATCCTCATGCAGAGGATCAAAAATCATCTGTCACAATGGCCTTTATTGGGCATGCTGCCTTGGATATTTAAAGAAAGTTACAATGCTTAGATGGATTACAAGATATGACTTTGAGAGATTTAGTCAGAGAAGCCGAGAAAGTATACTATAAGAGAGAAACTGAGGAAGAGAAGGGAGCAAAAGGAGGATAAAAGAAACAAAAGACAGACTAAGGAGTTGACTAAGGTCCCGGTCACAATAACAAAAAGGCCAGAAATTAAGAAACAGGGAGACAGGAAGGGATACCTGGTCCCACGCCAGAGGCCACCCCTGACCTCAGATCAATGTGCCTACTGTAAAGAAAGAGGACACTGGGTTCAAGAGTTCCCTAGAAAGAGGCAGCCACGCCAGCCAGCCTTTCTGACTCTTCAGCATGACTACGAAAGTTGGGGCTCAGATCCCCTCCCTGAGCCCAGCGTATCTTTTGAAGTGGAGGAGACACCAGTAAACTTTGAAGTGGATACAGGGGCAATAAACTCAGCCCTTAAGGCCCCATTGGGCCCTCTATCAAATAAAAGGTCTCTAGTTCAAGGGGCTAATGGCAGTAAATATCGGACTTGTATAACTAAGAGGATCATGGACCTGGGGAAAGGAAAAATCCATCACTCCTTTTTAGTAATCCCAGAATGCCTGGCAGACTTTTGCTGTACGTCATGGGGATGTGAGCATACAGGGGCTGCCTGATGGAACACAAACTCCTGATCAAATTCAGTACACAGCATTGGCCATATTACCAATTAGATAACCAAAACCGATGGCCCCCAGAGGGGTCTCTTGATCCTCAAATTCTGCGTGACCATTTTTTTTAAAGAGAGAGGTGAGAGAGAGAGAGACAGAGAGAATTTTTAATATTTATTTTTTAGTTTTTTGCTGGACACGACATCTTTGTTTGTATGTGGTGCTGAGGATCGAACCCGGGCCGCACGCATGCCAAGCGAGCGTGCTACAAATGAGCCACATCCCCAGCCCTGTGTGACCTTTTTAACTTCTGCAAGTGCTCAAAAGGGTGAAAGGAGATTCCCCTATGGGCATGCCTTTTCCATCCTTCACTCATATCCTGAACTATGCTTATCCAATCAATCCTCACCTTCAGCCTTGTGCTCCAGAGTCTCTGCTGTCACTCTCACCTCAGCAACCTGATTTCTCCCCTCCAATTATTAGATCAAAAACCCAAATCTCTGCTGGTTCTCAGACCATCGCCATCTTGCTGAAGTAGCAGGTACTCAGGTTCCCATCCACCGACTCACTCCTCTCTTCTCCTGTCCGTGCCCGCCCCGGGTCCCACCAGGTCCTCTTACCAGCTAACACAAAGCTGAAACTAGCTGAGGAGAGCCCTCAGACTCCTATCAAAGATGTAATGAAAATGGCCTTTAAAGTTGCTTTGTCATCACTGAAAACAGTTTACTAAAAATTTAAAGTCCCTCACATGCATTTTGGGATACTCACTCTTGTCTTCCCCTCTGCTCTACCTGTTCTACAGCTCAAGTTTTTGTTGCTAGGAAAATCCCAAACCCCTTTCCCATTATTCTTTTACATCTCTCCTTCCTTATTCTCAGATCCTCGGAGCTGCTGTCAGCCCCACCTTCCCTGTCTTCCCCTTCTGTACCAGGCCTACAGAAAATTCTTAACTGACTTTCTACAGAAGTCTTCACCATGGCTGACTTTAGGACTTTCAGCAAAAGAGTCCCTATAAAAGAGTTCAATGTAGATAAACTTCCTCTTTTAGTGTTGCCTTGTTCTACTTGGCCACTGGCTAAAAAAATAAGCACCTCTATGCTAGACACCCCATTACTTGTTTTCCACAAAATAATGAACAAGGCCTCTGGCCATGAGCTGGGGCTTTACAGAGATGGCTATATTTCTAAGATAAAGAAGTTACCATCAGGGCTCCATGGTAACAGCTGTCAGGGGCGAAAAATAAGAAAGGTAGGAAAAAGCTCTTTCCCTCCCAGGTGTCCTTGAAAAGTTAACTTGCCCAGAACTGAGGTAAAAAACAGAAACAACAACGGCTTTTTTGAACTTCTGAAGACTGTGAACTTCTGAGCCCCTTCCCTTACATGTTGGGTACAAAATTCTGAAACTACCTAAACTTGGGTTTCAGGAGAATAATTGATTACAACAGAAGCAATGCCCTCTGAATCTGGTTGCAACCAAATAGGACGGTTTCCCTGTCTTCATTGCTATCTTAGGTACCTTGCCTTGTCCGTCCCTAAAACAGCATAATTGTATATAATTAAACATTGTTTATGTTTTAAAGAAATTGTCAACAGATGTGATTAATTGTGTAATGGTGCAGATGTTTCCCAGAGTGCTCTGTCATGATGCAGTTTCATTTGAAAACGAAATAGAGGGGCATACAACCCGTTTCCACTGGGGACATATATCCCTCACTTTAGCCATCCTATTCGGAATAGGAGTTGCTTCAGGGGTGGGCACAGGAACCACTGCCCTCGTCCATGGGACACAACAAATGACCCAATTAGAAGAAGCAATAGACCAAAACTAAGATATTAGATACCTCCATCAGAGCTTTGCATGAATTTTTAACCTCTCTCTCTGAAGTTGTTTTACAGAACAGGCGAATGACACAAAACACACACACACACACACACACAGAAAAAAAAATAGCAAAATATATGTCAATCAAAATTTTCATAAAAATATATATCATAAAAAGATCCAAAAATATTCATTTTACTGAACATGGATTTATGTATAATGTTGTTCAACTAGCAAGCTCACCCATTGGTTGAATATTCAGTTCCAACACGGTTAATTAGGAGTGATCACTTTTCACAATTTGTATCTGCCAACTCATCCACCTCACAAGAATGTATGTGTGGTACCAGGTATGATTCTATATATCCATATAAAAATATATGTGCTGAATAGGCTACAGAGAAAGGGAGACAGGAATTCACAATTTTTTAACTTTAAAAACACATGGAGAACTATTTCAACAAAAAATTGACTAGATTTAACTCCTACTCTGTATCATGCAAAAGGCAAGTCCAAATATACACCATGCCTCCTCTAAACTGCTTGTATTTCTATTCATTGCAATACTTCTCTGAGTTCAGTTCCAGAACGCAGTCTTTAAGGGAAATCCCAACAGAGTTCAAGCCCAGTTGGACCAAGATATTTCTTACAACCACCACACAAATGACCACAATTAAAAACAAAACACTCAAACATGGTCCTCATCTTCTTCCATATAGTCACTCATCGTAACCTCTGTCTGGAGGTTTCCATGAAGGGCTCACCCAAAGACAGTGTCCAAATAAACTCCCTTGCCCCTCATTTGCCTAAAGTCATGTTGGCCTGGACACCCTTTCTGTGAACCAGGAGTGATCAAATAAGCCTCCCGTTAATACTGCTCTGTTTCTCCAATTTGAGGCCTACTGACTTTCAAGTATAGATTCTTTATGTGATTTGGAGTCATACGAAAACCTAAGCACCTCTGCAGTGATTTGAAGAACTCATTTGACCCAAGGAATACCTATTCTCACTTGATGGAGGTCAGGAACCTAACAGAGGAAGACGAGAGACTTCATCCACAATGACTGATCTTTTGGCAATTATGTTTTTGGATGCACACATGGGATCATTTTTAGATCCATCAGCTGCTGAGAATCAAAGTCACAGCCACATACAAGGCCAAGAGTCTAATTAAGACACATCCCTTTCCAAAGCAACTAAGAAAGAGCCACAAGTGATGCCCATTCATTTCCATTTGAAAACTGTTTCCTTCAGGCTTCACAAAGGGGTGGCCTGAGGCAAAGACCTTCCTGATATTCAGGGCAACAGAACAATAGGTAAGCAAAAGGCCAAAAGCAGGGTATATCCACTGAGACTTTCCTGGTCACACTGATATCTGAGTTTTCTGAGATGCTGGCCATTCCCTTCAGCTATCCTGTACATGGCCATGTCACAGACCTTGGAGTTGTTGCATATCTTGGACACAAAACCATGAGCCTATTCTGGAGAGTGGCCAGAATTCAGAAGAAAACAGGGACTTAGGAAGGTAATAGGTATTGCTCATCCATAAGGCAAGCCGCACTCCATTCATAAATTAGGCAGGATGCATAATGGGAAGCTTTCTACTAGACAGGACACATCCATTGTTGCATTCTCTTTTCTCATGTCTACAACCACGGACACAGTGGGATACACAGACATAGAAACACTCATTTTGTCAAACGACTTACTAGAAACAGTTCACTCCAAATCAAACAAACCGCCTTCCCTACCTATTCTCAGAATATGAGACAAAACAACAAACCCACACTCACAAAGGCACCTCCTTCCCTCAAGTAGTTCTGTGACTCTCCGGAGTTAACTCTGACTGGTGGGCCATATTATGTTCCCCCGAAATGGCGTGTCCTCTATCAGATCTGCTTTCCTTGACCAACTCTGTAAAGTTGTCAGGAAAAAGTGGCGAGCCACTACCTGCTTTCTCAGGAAAAGTACCTCTTCAGTGCTCTCCTGGTATTTGGCTATACTCATATCATTAGGTACCGAGAAAGACTGACTCTGTCCTTGGAAAATCCAATCAAGTGAGCCCACAGGGACTTGGACTGGGATTGCCTCTCGGTGTCTTGGTTCTTGGATAGCAAGTTCAGAGAGTTCCATCACCAAGGAAATTAGATATGTCACTTTCTTTGGAACTGAATGAGGCCACTGCCTTGGCACCCCTTTTTCCTAACAGTTTCTTCCAAGGGTCCAATGAGATGGAGGCTGCCCCTACTTCCTGTGACACTTTCACAAGTTAGAATGGTATATCAACCATAGGCACCCATGAACAGCTTTCCACACAGGCCTGATTTGGTCCATCTTCTCTACAATAAGAAGAGAGAGGCTGATTAAGACACATCCCTTCATCCTGACCAGGTTGTTTGCCATGGAAGATGACTTTTGCTCTCTCAGGTCCTTCATAGCTGCCTATAACTTTTCCGGGTATCATTTCTGTATGGACCTTTGAGGTTTTCAGCAGGTGGAAGGTCCCCTACTTTCCTGTATTGTAAGAACAACTCCGTCCCTGTTCTTCTGTAAAATGAGATTGAGGGGACAGTGTATGTTTAGGGTTAATAACAGGTTCAATTTGGGTTAGGAATCATTCTGTGCGATGAATAATGGTATTGGCAACCTGTGAGATTTACAAGAATGTAGAGGTGAAATATAAGTATGAAAATAAAAATCTAGGTATAATTTGAAACCCAGAAGGGCATTGGGCCCTTGATTGGGATACTTAGCTTGATTTATGTTCTCTAAAGATGTCTCAGATAATTCAATATACAATGGCATAGGACCTTGTACCTTGGATGATTGAACGTAGAAGAGAACATCCAGTAAAAAGGGATAGTCAGTAGGTTTAGAAAGATTGTCGGTAGGTTTAGGAAGAAGAGCGATTATAGGATTTAGACCAAAAGTTCTTTAGCAATATGGTTTCGGTTAGAGAGTGAATGTAAATGTCGGCACATATGAAGAGTCAGTCACTATGATAAACTGGGAAAATATGTAGAAATGCAGATATCAATAGAGACATTATTGCATCAGGCAAAATATAAAGTGAGTGATAGGATTAGACATTTTCAACAGGGTTGAGTTTGAATATATAATCTTAGGAAGAAACAAATATGTTGTCACCAATAGGATTGACATTTGAGAGCATTAGGCAGCATGGACATGGATGTTTCTATTAATCCATGTTCACTTTCCTTTTAGGCTTTGGTACAGTCATAAGTGTGACCTTTACATTTTTTTTCAGAATATTATTGTGATAAAATGTATATGTAGATCAGGTGACATAAGTATTTCTTCCACCATTTCTGGTAGCAATATATTGAAGACGTAAAATTAGTATTGGGGGTCCAAAGAGGTGTACACTGTGTCTATGAATATAAAGATAAAGCATGAATAGAACATACTGTGAATAAATAATATAACTTGTTCCAACTATAAATAATGGATTGAACTGATATCTGAAAAATTACAGGAAATGTTATATTGATATACAATCATTCTTTCCAAAATGGTATACATATAATGGTAATATTAGTGTTTTGGTTTATCACGAAGGGTGTGAGTTTTACTTCACCAGTGATTATGGAAATCGAAAATAACTTGTTTGGAAAGAAGCGTCATGAAAAGACGAGTTCAGAAACCCTGATAATACTTGTGTTCTGAAACAGGAATTGATTAAAGTTGAAACAAATGCCTGTAAATTTGTGAACTTGTGGATGAAATATATATCGTATGATGTGCAAAAACTGAAGAAATAATAATGTACCAGTGTTGAATACAAATGAACCTCAAATTACATATCATGTCCGATAGGAATCTACTTGCATTGGTGGTAAACTGGGTCAGTTACTGTAAAATTATTAGAATTTGTAGGCACCATTCACTGAAGTTTGTTTTCAGTACTAGGAAACAAATATGTATTTCAGGTGGATGAATATTTCGGAAAATAATCTTGTGAAAAGTTGATTATAAATCCATATACATGAACATGAATGAATTTAGAAAGTGTATATAAGACACATATATTTTATATATTGAAAAATCTGAATAGTGTGTGTGTGTGTGTATATATATATATATATATATATATATATATATATATATATACACACACACACACACACACATACAAACTACACACAGACATTAAAAAGCAGCAATATATATGAAAATCAAAATTCATCAGGAAATATATATCATCCACAGATGCAAAAATAATTATTTTACTGAACATGAGTATATGTATAATGTTGTTCTACTAGAAAGCTCCCCTATAGTTTGAATCTTCAGTTCTAACAGCGTTTAAGAGGAGTGATCTCTTCTCACAATTTGAATCTGCGAAGTGAGAAACCTCACAAAAATGTACGTGGGATTCCTGGTAGGATTCTATATGTGCATATAAATATACATGTGTGAATTGGCTACAGAGAAAGGGAAACAGGATTTCACACATTTGTTATCTTTAAAAACACATGGAGAACTATTTCAAATAAAAATTGACTAGATTTATAACTCCTACCTTATATAATGCAAAAGGCAAGTCCAACTATACAAGATGCCTCCTCTGAACTGCTTGAATTTCTATTCTGTTTGGGTTATTTTTCTCCATTATATTAGGATGAGTTGTCTGATTCTAGTAGGTATGGGTTAGTGTCAGGGATTCAGTATTTCAAAAGGAAAATTGGAAAATGAATTCAATGTGTAAGCAAATATGTGCTTCACAAATATCTGTGAAGGTCTGATATCCTCTCACTCTCATCCAGAAAAATGCCTTGACATTACCTTCACCCCAGGTAAAACATAATTAGAGGAGAAGAGTTAGAAAATCAGTGAATACATATCTGGAATGGAAAATGCTCAAGAGTTCATAACCATGGAGGTGGTAGAGGAGTTTCCAAAAGTAAGGGACAGGGTAAACACAACACAAACAGGGAGCTCTGAGAGCCTAAAAACTTTTTGAGAAACTGCCTCTGATTTTGGGCACTTGAAATATATGTTGTTGTCAGGAGATTTGGCTACTTTAGTAGTGAGACCATCAAAGCTGGTTCTGCATCTATGTGACCTGAAGGACATGGTTTCTTATTTTCCAATGAAGATGAGGCAGCAATGCTGAATCCTCTCTTTGTAGGTAAACTGTGACCACTGAGGACTAAGTGTCCCTCCGTGTTGACTGCGAAGCCATTTGGTCCTCCTACACTTTTTGTGGTGTTTTTCCTGCAGCACTGGGAGTTTGGTATTTGCTTCACGAAATACCAGGAGCTCAACTGGGACATATTGCTGGAGGGAGTTCTGTCACGTGTGTTGGGTCAGGTTCTGCAGGAGAATGCACCAACCAGGCTTCTATCCCTCCTAGCTTGCCCCATTGCCCCCTCGTCCATATCAACCTGATTCAGAACATTGACCTGAAACCTCACCATATAACAAGATGCCTTTACATATAAGGGACTGCTGGCTGCACCATGTCAGTCACAAGCCATTTGGAATCCAATGGTAGATCCTCATGGCCCTACCACTGATGTTTCATCACACACCTGCCCACCACTGCTCTAGGCCCACTACTCAGCAGGCTCCAACTTACTGGCATCTCTGTTCTACACCATTTTCATGAAACCCAGTCAATCAAGGCATTGTCTGGTATACTCATGATCAGCAACAGGACATCCAAATGTTCTCCAGTGCCACCTGGTTGTGGGAACTTCCAAAAATTCATGGTATTTATCAAGCCATTTTTCAAGGATGAAGTTGGAGAAACTCTGGGTTTCAATTCATTCAGGAACCACTAAATGTTGAGGAAGCTAATTTAAATGAAAACTCTGGAGAACTCTCACAGGCAAGGCTTCCCAAAGAGTGGGGAAAAGGTCACATGAAGCCAGGCACATTGAGGTGTAAAATGTGAGGTCCATGTGTGTTTTGACTCTCAACTATGGCTGCAAGTTTTTCACAATTATATCATGTGATATTCTGGCTGAGATTCCCAGTGCTCTGTGGAAAGCCAGATCTCAGTTTCCAAGGGCAACTCTCATGCGTGGCCTCCTAAAATCCCAAAACAATTCATGGCAATACTTCTCTGAGGTGAGTTCCAGAACTAAGTCTCTATGGGGAATCACACCAGAGTTCAAGCCCAGGTGGACCCAGACATTTCTTCCAACCGCCACACAAATGACCACAATTAAAACCAAAACACTCCCACATGGCCCTCATCTTCTTCCATATATTCACTCATCATGACCTCTGGCTGGAGGTTTCCATGAGGGGTGCAGCCATTGGTAGTGTCCAAAATAATCTCACTTTCCCCTCATTTGCCTAAAGTCAGGGTGGCCTGGACACTCTTAATATGAACCAGGAGTGGTCAACTAAGCCTGCCGTTCATGCTGCTCTGTTTCTCCAATTTGAGGCCTACTGACTTTCAGGTATGGAATATTTATGTGAAATAGAGTCATGAGAAAAGCCAAGCACCTCGGCAGAGATTTCAAGAACTCATTTGACCCAAAGGATCAGTATTCTCACTTGATGGATGTCAGGAACCTAACAGAAGAAGGCGAGAGACTTCATCCACAATGACTGATCTTTTGGCCATTTTGGTTTTGGATGCGCACATGCGATCATTCTTTGAATCCATCATGTGCTGAGAATAAAAATCACAGCCACATACAAGGCCAAGAGGCTAATTCAGACACATCCCTTTCCAAAGCAATTAAGCAAAGAGCCACAGGTGATGCCTATTCATTTCAAATTTAAAACTGTTTTCTTCAGGCTTCACAAAGGGGTGGCCTGAGGCAAAGACCTTCCTGACATTCAGGGCAACAGAACATAAGGTAAGCAAAAGGCCCAAAGCAGGGTTTCTCCACTGAGACTTTCCTGGTCACACTGATATCTGAGTTTTCTGAGATGATCTCCATTCTCTTCAGCTATCCAGTATATGGCCATGTCACAGAGCTTGGAGGTGGTACATATCTTGGACACAAATCCCTGAGCCTATTCTGGAGACTGGCCAGAATTCAGGAAGAAAACAGGAACTTAGGATGATAGCAGGTGTTGCCCATCGATAAGACAAGGTGCAGTCCATTCATAAATTGAGCAGGATGAATTATGGTAAGATTTATACTAGACAGGACACATCCATTAATGCATTCTCTTTTCTAATGTCTACAACAATGGACATAGTCGGATACACAAACATAGAAACACTCACCTTGTCAAATGACTTACTCGAAACAGTCCACTTCAATCCAAACAAACCGCTATTCCTACCTTTTGTTAGAACATGAGGCAAAACCACAAACCCACACCCACTCCCATAATGGCACCTCCTTCCCCCATGTAGATCTGTGACTATCTGGAGTGTCCTCTAACTGCTCGGCCATACTATATTCCTTCGAAATAGTCTGTCCTCTCTCAGGTCTGGTTTCCTTGGCTAACTCTGTGAAGTTGTCAGGAAATAGTGGTGAGCCACTACTGGCTTTCTCAGAAAAGGTACCTCTTCAGTGCTCTCCTGGCATTTGGCCATCCTCACATTAGTAGGTACCAAGAAATACTGACTCTGTCCTTGGTAAATCCAAACAAGTGAGACCACTGTGACTGGGAATGGGATAGCGTCTGGGTGCCTGGCCACTAGGATACAAAGATCATAGAGTTCCATCACCAAGGAAATGAGGTATGTCACTTTCTTTGGAATTGAATGAATGAGGTCACTGCCTTGGCAACCAGTTTGTCCTAACACTTGCTTCCAAGGGTCCCATGAGATGGAGGCTGCTCCTACTTCCTGGAACACTTGCACAAGTTAGAATGGTATATCAACCATAGGCACCTGGGAACAGCTCTCCACACAGGTCTGGTTTAGTCCATCTTCTCTAACATAAGTAGAGAGAGGCTGATTCAGACACATCCCTTTATCCTGACCAGGTTGTTTGCCATGGAATAGGACTTTTGCTCTCTCAGGTCTTTCATACCTCCCTACAACTTCTCCAGGTATCATTTCTGCATGGACCTTTGAGGTTTTCAGCAGGTGGAAGGTCCCCTAATTCCCTGTATTTTAAGAACAACTCTGTCGCTGCTCTTCTGTGAAATGAGATTGAGGGAACAGTGTATGTTTAGGGTTAATAACAGGTTCAATTTGGGTTAGGAATCATTCTGTGCGATGAATAATGGTATTGGGAACTTGCGATAATTAAAAGAACATAGAGGTGAAATATAAGTATGGAAACAGAAATCTAGGTATGATTTGAAGCACAGGACCTTGTACCTTGGTAGATTTAATGTAGAAGAGAACATCCAGTAAAAAATGGATAGTCGGTAGGATTAGGAAGATAGTCGGTAGGTTTAGGAAGAAGAGTGAGTATAGTATTTGGACCAAAAGTTCTTTAGCAATAGGGTTTCGGTTAGAGAATGAATGAAAATGTCAGCACATATGAAGAGTCAGTCACAATGATGAACTGGGGAAAATAAGTAGGAAAGCAGTTATCAATAGAGACATTATGAAATCAGGCAAAGTATAAAGTGAGTTATAGGATTAGACATTTTCAACAGGGTTTAATTTGTATATATAATCATTGGAAGAAACAAATATGTTGTCACCAATAGGATTGACATTTGAGAGCATTAGGCAACCTTCACATGGATGTTTTTAGTTAAACATTTTCACTTTTCTTTTAGGCTTCGGTACAATCATAAGTGTGACCTTTACATTTTTTGTTCAGAATTTTACTGTGATAAAATATATATGTGGATCAGGTGACATGAGTATTTCTTCCACCATTTCTGGGAGCAATATTTTGAAGACATATACATTAGTGTTAGGGGTACACAGAGGTGTACCCTGTGTCTATGAATATAGAGATAATGCATGAATAGACCATCCTGTGAATAAATAATATAACTGGTTCCATTTCAAATAATGAATTGAATTGATATCTAAAAATATATAAGAAATCATATATATATATATATATATATATATATATATATATATATATATACACACACACACACACACACGCACACGCACAGACATTAAAAAGTAGCAATATAAGAGATCCAACATGGTGGCGGACATGGAGAAATCAAGTATCTGACCTCATTAGCTGCGCAGGCATAGGGAGTCGTAAACTGTCTAAATGCTGTTTGTTCAGAATCACTAGGCAATGCTGACCTGACGTGGATCTGGTGCGAACAGTCTGGGCCCCTGAGAAAACACACAGAGCCCGGATCGGCTGCATAGAAGCTCAGATTTGCCTGCTTCTTGTGACTCAGAACTAACGTTCCCTCTGAAATAACTGGTCGGCCCTTCTGAATTTACAGAGGTAAAAGGCCACTGGATTGAAATGGGGCTTTGGAGACACAGTCAGGACCCATCCATTGCATTGGTCACCTGGCAAAAGGAACGAATGGTCACCATTTGCATGGGATACCACCGTGGAAGAGAACTGATGTCATGGGCAGAGGAGATAACTTCATTGAAACCAGTACGACAGGTGTGTAATTCCCTATGCATCTCTCTCCACACAGCGGGGAAACATTAAGGGCCCCTCCCAGCTCTCCCTTAAGGGGCCCTCCCAGGTCTCCCGTGAGAAAGATGGCCAGACCGAGGGAATCATGTGTGCTGTGGGACTTGTGGCGTGGAATTCCTGGCTACCGCTACTACTAGTGCTGACAACTGAGGTCTCTTACACCAGCTAATGTGGGCATGGATACCAGAGAGCAAGCAAATTTGCTGGGGGTTCCCAGCCCCAAGCTCTATAAACTTAGTGTCTGAGGGAGGCAAACAGGGAGAGAGTGCCAAGCGTTGATGAAAACAGGGCTACCAGGAGCAGAGACCTGACGTGTAGCAAGTATTGTGGTGAGCGTCACAGTTGAGCGGAGCCTGGCTTGAGGAAACACTAGAGAAGGTCCTAGGCACTCAGGATTAGAGACCCGCCCAGTCTGGGAGGAAGAGCTGCTGCACAGTGATTGGTTCCCACCTATTGAGAGGAGAAGCTTGGCCCAGTGAGCACAGCTCCACCTACTGGAAGAGAAGTTAATTGAACTCTATGACTGCATGTATTATTATTATTATTATTATTTTATTTTTATTTTTTTTCTTTCATTTAAATTTTTTGTGTTGTTCTTTAACTTATTTTAATGTTTTTATTTTTTTAATTTTACTATTATTATTATTTTAAATTTTAATTTTCATTTTTTAATTATCATTATTATTTTAAAAAAATTATTTCTTTCTTTATTTTCTAATTTTTTCTTTTGTCTTTTCATTTCTTTTCAATTTTCTTATTCCCCCATCCTTGAATTCTACCTGCCTATTCTCATTCTCTTTAGTGACTTCTTCCCATCCCTTCTAATATCTTTCCTCCCAAGCTTCAAATAAATTTATAAGAATAAGAAGTAACTCAGCACTCAAACAGAACAAGAAGTAACATGAGCAGCATCAAAAAGCAAGAAAGAAAAGGAGTACAAACAATGAAGGATAACCTAAATATTCAGGAGGACCTAGAATTATCAGAAAAATGGTCATATAAAGAACTCAAGGAATACCTTAGACAGATGAAATGGAACCTTAAAGAGGATACGAGAGAGCAAATAAATACAGTGAAAGAACACATTGAAAATGAATTACATAAACAGATAAAAGAAGAAGTTAATCTTCTTTATCAGGAGATAGAGATTATAAATATTTAAAGAATATTTCTAGAAATGAAGGAAACGATAAACCAAATTAAAAACTCAATTGAGAGTATCACTAACCGTGTGGAGCAAGTAGAAGACAGAATGTCACATAATGAAGACAAAATATATCATCTTGAAAAGAGTCTAGCCAACACAGAAAGGCTGGTAAAAAATCACGAGAAAAACATCCAAGAGATATGGTATAACATAAAAAAACCAAACTTATGAGTCATCTGGATAGAGGAAGGTACAGAGATTCAAACTATGGGAATGAAAATTTTCCAGAAATAAAAAAGGAAATGGATATACAAATTGAAGATGCTTACAGGACACAGAGCACACAAAATCACAGTAGACCAACGCCAAGACACATTGTTATGAAGCTATCCAATATACAGAACAAAGAGAAAACTTTAAAAGCTTCAAGAGAAAGAAGGAAGATTACATTCAGGTATAAACCAATAAGGTTAGCAACCTATTTTTCATCACAGACACTGAAAGTGAGAGGATCCTGGAACAACGTATTTCAAACATTGAAAGACAATGGATGCCAAACAAGAATTCTGTATCCAGCAAAATTCAGCTTCAGGTACGACAACGAAATAAAAATCTTTCATGATAAACAAAGGTAAAAGAATTTGCAGCCAGAAAACCACCATTGCAAAGTGTCTTGAGCAAAACACTACACGAGAAAGAAATGAAAAACAACAACCCAAACCATCAGTGGGAAGTGCCTCAGTAATGACAGAGGGCGGGGGAAAAGCTAATCATGGAGAAACAAAGTAAATTTTAAAAAGCGATAAATATTCAAACATGGCTGGCAGTAGAAACCATATATCAATAGTTACACTAAACATTAATGGCTTAATCTCTCCAATAAAGCAACATAGGCTTGTAACTTGGATTCAAAAAACAAATCCAAAAATATGTTGCCTCCAGGAGACATATCTGAATGGAAAAGACATACACAGGCTGAAGGTGAAAGGTTGGGAAAAAATATACCATGCACACGGTCCTCATAAGCAAGGAGTGGTGGCCATCCTCAAATCGAATTAAATCGACTTCAAGACTAATTTAATCAAAAGGGATAATGAAGGAAATTATATACTGTTAAAAGGAACCATTCACCAACAAGACATAAAAATTATCAGTATTTACGCACCATTAAATGGTGCTGTGACGTTCATAAAACAAATTCTCCTCAAGTTCAAGAATCAAATAGCCCACAACACAATAATTATGGGTGACTTCAACACACCTCTCTCACCATTGGACAGATCCTCCAAATAAAAGTTGAATAAAGAAACTATAGAACTCAATATCACAATCAATAACATAGACTTAACTGACATATATAGAATATATCAACCATCATCAAGTGGATATAATATTTTTTAGCAGCACATGGATCCTTCTAAAAAATAGACCATATATTATGCCATAGAGCAACCTTCAGTAAATATAAAGGGTGGACTTAATACCATGAATTTTATTGGATTATAATGGAATGAATCTGGAAACCAATGAAAAAGAAGGAAGGAAAAATCCTACATCACATTGAAAATGAACAACATGTTACTGAATGATTAATGTGTTACAGAAGACATAAATGAGAAAATCAAAAAATTCTTCAAGATAAATGAAAATACAGAAACAACATATCGGAGTCTATGGGACACAATGAAAGGTGTTTTAAGAGGGAAATTCACCACCTTGACGTCATTCCTCAAAAATAGGAAAGAACAACAAATAAATGAGCTCACACTTCATCTCAAAGCCCTAGAAAAGGAAGAGCAAAACAACAGCAAATGTAGCAGAAGGCAAGAAATAACTAAAATCAGAGCGGAAAACAACAAAATTGAAACAAAAGAAACTATTGAAAAAATTACAAAACTAAAGCTTGGTTCTGCAAAAAATAAATAAGAAGGATAGACCCTTAGCATCCCTTTATGTTCAAAACATTTGAAAAACTAGAGATAACAGGAATTTACCTCGACATTGTAAAAGCTATCTATGTTAAGCCTCAGGCTAGCATTATTCTGAATGAAGAAAAATTGAAGCATTCCCTCTAAAATCTGGAACAAGACAGAGATGTCCTCTACCACCACTTCTATTCAATATAGTTCTCGAAACACTGGCCAGAGCAATTAGACAGATGAAAGAAATAAAAGGCATGAAAATAGGAAAAGAAGAACTCAAATTATCACTACTTGCAGCTGATATGATTCAATATATAGAAGACCCAAAAGGGTCTACAAAAAAAAACTACTAGAAGTTAGAAATTATTTCAGCAATGTGGCAGGATATAAAATCAACATTCATAAGTCAAAGGCATTTCTGTATATCAGTGACAAAACTTCTGAAACGGAAATGAGAAAAAAAAAACACTCCATTCACAATATCCTCAAAAAATAAAACTAAAATCCTTGGGAATCAACCTAACAAAAGAGGTGAAAGATTTATACAATGCAAACTACAGAACCCTAAAAAGAGAAGTAGAATAAGATCTTAGAAGATGGAAAAATATACACTGTTCATGGATAGGGAGAACTAATATCATCAAAATGGTGATATTCCTAAAAGTTCTCTATAGGTTTAATGTAATGGCAATCAAAATCCTAACGGCATTTCTTGTAGAAATAGAGAAAGCAATCATGAAATTCATATGGAATAATAAAAGATCCAGAATAGCAAAAGCAATTCTAACCAGGATGTGTGAATCAGGCGGTATAGCGATACCAGATTTCAAACTAAATTTCAGAGCAATAGTAACAATGACAGCATGGTACTGGTACCAAAACAGGCGGGTGGACCAATGGTACAGAATGGAGGACACAGAGATTAATCCACAATGCTACAACAATCTTCTATTTGATAAAGGAGCTAAAAGCATGCAATGGAGGAAGGATAGCATCTTCAACAAATGGTGCTGGAAAAACTGGAAATCCATATGTAACAAAATGAAACTGAATCCCTTTCTCTTGCATGCACAAAAGTTCACTCAAAATGGATCAAGGGCCTTGATATCAAAACAGAGACATGGCGTCTGATAGAAGAAAAAGTTGGCTACGATCTACATACTGTGGGGTCGGGCTTCAAATTCCTCAATAGGACATCCATAGCACAAGAGTTAATAACAAGAGTTAATAACTAGAATCAACACATGGGACTTACTCAAAGCAAAAAGTTTTTTCTCAGCAAAAGAAACAATAAGAGAGGTAAATAGGGAGCCTAAATTCTGGGAACAAATCTTTACTCCTCACACTTCAGATAGAGCCCTAATATCCAGAGTATACAAAGAACTCAAAAAATTAAACAATAAGATAACAAATAACCCAATCAACAAATGGGCCGAGGACCTCAACAGACATCTCAGAGGAGGACATATAATCAACAAGTACATGAAAAAATGCTCACCATCTCCAGTAGTCAGAGAAAGGTGAATCAAAACCACCCTAAGATACCATCTCACTCCAGTAAGATTGGCAGCCATTATGAAGTCAAACAACAAGTGTTGGTGAGAATGTGGGGAAACAGGTACACTTGTACATTGCTGGTGAGACTGCAAATTGGTGCATCCAATTTGGAAAGCAGTATGGAGATTTCTTGGAAAGCTGGGAATGAAACCACCATTTGACCCAGCTATTCCCCTTCTCGGTCAATTCCCTAAAGACCTAAAAAGAGCATGCTGCAGGGACACTGCTACATCGATGTACATAGCAGCACAATTCACAATAGCAAGACTGTGGAACCAACCTATATGCCCTTCAATAGATGAATGGATTAAAAAATGTGGCATTTATACAGAATGTAGTATTACTCTGCATTAAAAAATGACAAAATCATAGAATTTGCAGGGAAATGGATGGCACTAGAGCAGATTATGCTAAGTGAAGCTACCCAATCCCTTCAAAACAAATGCCAAATGTCTTCTTTGATATATGGAGATTAACTAAGAACAGAATAGGTATGAAGAGGATGAGAAGAAGATTAACATTAAAACAGGGATGAGAGGTGGGAGGGAAAGGGAGAGAGAAGGGATATTGCATGGAAATGGAAGGAGACCCTCAGGGTTATACAAAATTACATACAAGAAGAAAGGGAAAAATAATACAAGGGGGAGAAATTTATTACTGTAGAGGGGGTAGAGAGAGAAGAGGGGAGGAGAGGGGAGGGGAGGGGGGATAGTAGAGGATAGGTAAGGCAGCAGAATACAACAGACACTAGTATGGCAATATGTGAATCAATGCATGTGTAACTGATGTGATTCTGCAATCTGTAAACGGAGTAAAAATGGGAGTTCATAACCCACTTGAATCAAAGTGACAAATATGATGTATCAAGAACTATGTAATGTTTTGAACAAGCATAAATAAAAATTAAAAAAAAAGAAAACTAACTTCGGTGAGTGATGCACGCGAATCCTAATATTTTTACAGTAACTGACCCAGTTTAACATCAATGCAAGTAGATTCCAATGGTACATGATGTGTACTTTGACGTTCATTTTTATTCAACACTGGTACATACTATTTCCTCAGTTTATGCACATCACAGGATATATATTTCATCGACAATTTAGCAAATTTATAGGCATTTGTTTCACTTTCAATCACTTCCTGCTTCAGAACACATGGATTCCTCCATATTTCTTGACTGGTAATTTCATGAGACTTCTTTCCAAACACATTATTTTCGACTTCCATCATCACTTTTTAAGCAAAACTCACACACACTTCATGATAAACAATAACCCTAAGATGACAATTAGATATATAACTGGTTGGAATTATTGATTGTATGTCAATATATGATTTCTTATATATTTTCAGATAACAATTCAATCCATTATTTAAAGTGGAATCAGTTATATTATTTATTTACAGTATGTTCTATTCATGCATTATCTCTATATTCATAGACACAGGGTACACCACTTTGTACCCCCAATACTAATTTATATGTCTTAAAATATTGCTCACAGAAATGGTGGAAAAAATACTCATGTCACATGATCTACATATATATTTTATCACAATAATTTTCTGGGCACAAAATGCAAAGGTCACACTTATGATTGCACCAAATCCTAAATGGAAGTTGAATATGGATTACTAAAAACATCCATTTCCAGTTTGCATAATGCTTTCAAATGTCATTTCTGTTGGTGACTACATATTTGTTTCTTCCTAAAATTATGTATTCAATCTCGATCCTGTTGAAAATGTGTAAACCTATCATTCACTTTACAATTGCCTGATTTTGTAATGTCTCTATTGATATCTTCTTTCCTATATTTTCTGCAGTTCATCATTGTGACTGACTCTTCGCATGTGCTGACATTTACATTCACTGTGTAAATGAAACCGTATTGCTAAAGAACATTTGATCCAAATTTTATACTCACTCTTCTTCCTAAACCTACCGACTCTCTTCCTAATCCTACCGACTATCCAAATTTGAGTGGATGTTCTCTTCTACAATCAATCTTCCAAGGTACAAGGTCCTATGCCATTGATTATCAATTTATCTGAGACAAACGTGCAGAACATAATTAAAAGCTAAGTATCCCAATAAAGGGCCTCATTCCCTTCTGGGCTACAAATCTTACCTAGATTTCTGTTTTTATACTTATATTTCACCTCTATAGTTTTATAAATATCGCAGGTTCCCAATACCATTATTCATCAATCAGAATGATTCCGAACCCAAATTGAACATGTTATTAACCCTAACCATACACTGTTCCCTCAATCTAACTTTACAAAAGAGAAGGGACAGGGTTCGTCTTGCAATACAGCAATGTAGGGGATCTACCACCTACTGAGAAACTCAAAGGTCCATGCATATTTGATCCCTGGAGAAGATGTAGGCAGCTATGAAAGACCTGAAAGACCAAAACAACCTAGCAAACAACCTGGTCAGGATGAAGGGTTGTGTCTGAGTCAGCCTCTCTCTTCTTAATGTAGAGAAGATGGACCAAATGAGGCCTATGAGGAGAGCTGTTCCGCAAACTGGTGCGGCCAATTTGAAAAGGAGTATGGAGATTCCTGGGAAAGCTTGGAATGGAACCACAATTTGACCCAGCTATTGCCCTTCTTGGACTATTTCCTGAAGACCTTAAAATAGTGTCACTCTGGGATACTGCCACATCGATGTTCTTAGCAGTACAATTCACAATTGCTGCACTGTGGACCCAACCTAGATGCCCTTCAATAGATGAATGGATAACAAATGTGGCATTTATACACCATGGAGTATTACGCAGCACTAAAATATGACAAAATCATGGAATTTTCAGGGAAATGGATGGTAATAGAGCAGATTATGCTTAGTGAAACTAGCCAATCCCTAAAAAACAAATACCAAATGTCTTCTTGGATATAATGAGAGCAACTAAGAACAGAGCAGGGAGGAAGAGCAGGAAGAAAAGATTTACATTAACAGAGACATGAGGTGGGAGGGAAAGGGAGAGAAAAGGGAAATTGCATGGTAATGAAGGGAGACCCTCATTGTTATACAAAATTACACATAACAGGTTGTGAAGGGAATGGGAAAATAAACAAGGAGAGAAATTAATTACAGTAGATGGGGTAGAGAGAGAAGATGGGAGGGGGAAAGAGGGGGGATCATAGAGTATAGGAAAGGTAGCAGAATACAACATTAACTAATAGGGCATTATGTAAAAATGTGGATATGTAACCAATGTGATTCTGCAATCTTTATTTGGGGTAAAAATGGGAGTTCATAACCCACTTGAATCTAATGTATGAAATATGATATGTCAAGAGCTTTGTAACGTTTTGAACAACCAAAAAAAAAAAAAGTATCAATATATATGCCAATCGAAATTCATCATGAAATATATATAATCCACAGATGCAAAAATATTCATTTTACTGAACATGGATTTATGTATAATGTTATTGAACTAGGAAGCTCACCCATAGGTTGAATTTTCAGTTTGAACAGCGTTTAGGAGTAGTGATCTCTTCTCACAATTTGTATCTGCCAATTCAGCCACCTCACAAGTATGTACGTGTGATACCAGGTAGGATTCTCTATGTGCATATAAAAATACATGTGCTACAGAGAAAGGGAGACAGGATTCCCATTTTGTTAACTTTAAAAACACATGTAGAATTATTTCAACAAAAAATTGACTAGATTTATAGCTCCTATACTATATAATGCAAAAGGCAATTCCAACTACACACCATGCCTCCTCTGAACGGCTTGTATTTCTATTCTGCTTGGGTTATGTTTCACCATCATATTAGGATTATTAGTCAGAGTCTAGTAGGGTATGGGTTAGTGCCAGGAATTCAGTATTTCAAATGGAAAATTGGAAAATGAATCCAATGTGTATGCAAATATGTGATATACAATAATCTTCCCACTCTCATCCAGAACAATGCTTTGACATTACCTTTGTCCCAAGTAAGACACAATTAGAGGAGAAGAGTTAGACATTCTGTGAATACTTATCTGGAATGGAAAATGCTCAGGAGTTCACAACCTTGGAGGTGGTAGAGGAGTTTCCAAAAGGAAGGGACAGGGGTGATCACTCAACCTGATCTTTCATTAATATTGGGAGCCATCTTGCCACAAAGCCATGGAAAGATAATTTTTGCTTTACTATAAATTACTGCAAATTCTGAACCTGCTTGGAATGCCTGCCCATGCCTTGAACTCACCCATGCCTGTCTTACTGACCAGATCACAGCCCTCTCTGAAACCTTACTGAAACCTCATAAATATTGGCCTTCCCTGGCCAGACAACGACCCTCTCTGAGGCTCTAATGGTCCTCATAATTTCTGATGCTGGGGCCAGCAAATAAAAAATGTAAACTACAATTAGTGTGATGCTTGTCAAAGTTCTGTTTTCTGATACTCCCTTTTTGTGTAACTTTTTGGGCTATAAAGCTGGGGTGTAGGAAAGGTGGGGATGCTGTCTTTTTCCAGCCGTTTTGAGAAGGAGAGTCAGCCTAGCCGGTTGAACTAATAAGCTTGCCTTAATTTGATTTTAATTGGAGTCAGTGGTATTTTCTTGCATCCTGGTCTAACATTTTGGAGTTCCCCAGCGAGATGACGTTACCAGATCATAAGACCAGACTGCTGGAAATTCTGACGCTGGCCTTTCCTCCAGGGCTCAGGGCTGGAGAGCCAAGTTCCAAAGCCTTGGAGTGAGCATTTGGTCCAGGGAGCACTGCAGTGAACCATCGCACTAAAACTATTAGCAAGCACCTGGTGGAGGAGGCCTCCATAGGTAGGTGGTGCCTTTATAACATCTGATATCCGGTTAAGGGAGATGTCTTCTGATGACAGAGAGGTGGCCTGGGGAGGCTCACATGTACTCCTGTCCAGGACAGTAACAAGAATTGTTCTGTCCTCTGTTCTGTTCTGTATGGAATTTCTCTGAAAGGGTAGAAAGGTGCAGCCGGGCACGCAGGAGCTCCTACCCCGGAGCTTCAGCAAGACATTTCATTGCTCCTCTGTTTTTCTGTATCTTCACCAGGTTTCTGTTTCTTTGTGTTTTGTTCTGTGTTCTATATGTTTTCTTGTTTGTTTGTTTTTGTGCATTTTGTTGTGTGATTTCTGTGGTAAAAACTTAAAGATATTGGACGTAAAAATGGGTAATAAAGCAAGTAAGCCTTACACCCTTTGGACTGTGTTCTAAAAAACTGTGTTGAAGTTTACCCCCCTTTGTTAAGCAGGATGAGAGAAGCCCCTAGCTGGCAGCCTGGAACTCACCCACTGCAGAGGGCAATGCCTGCTGGCCACCAAAGAACAGAGTATCTCCCAGGTTAACAATGGAAACTCCTTTAAAACCCCTTGTTGCTCCAGTTCAAGAGAGTCACAACCTTTGGGCAGAGTCCCCTGTGTCTCTGCTTTGTTAGCAAAGCAGTAAACCTCCCTTTTTATTTTTCTCAAACCCTGTCCTCATTATTAAATAGGTATTAATTCGCTTCAAGGTCAGAAACCGAAATTTAAGTTACAAATTTTGATAACCCCCCGACCCTGGAACTTTTTGAGAGCTGACTACTGAAATGTTAGGAGATGGAGCGAGATTGGGGTGGAACCAAACCAGAGGAGTTAATCCTATAAGTAAAAGGAGGGACTGAGGGACTCCCAGGATCTACCAAAGCCCTGTTGCTTCAGGGAATTCCTTCCTTCGTTCCCTGCACTGTAAGGATTATGCCACCTCTGTCTTCTTAAAAAAAAGAAAAAGAAAAAGGAGACACTAAATGCAGTAAAGTCACCATGGAAACCCTTGATATTACATTTCAGGTTGCCGTCTGTGAAAACATCTGATCCCCTTGTGAGGACATCTATCCTGCCACTGGTGTAGGAGATTTTTCTCTTATCAGCTCTGTTTTTAAGGCTTCTGTCTGTCAGCCATAGTCTGGAGCTCCTTTCTGTCTGTCTTGTGTCTTTGTTTCTGGCCCTTTAAGACATGTGCAATAATGTGCTGATATTATAAATTGTTTCTTGGGAATGATATTAGTTCAATGTGTGTCTAAATGATGGTGTTTTATTGTAACAATCTGGTATCTGGATGGGTTTTTGTAGCATTGCTCAATCTTGCAGTTAAAAGTCGGGTTTAGGTAATTGTTTAGTTTATGATTTCAGATAATTCATGCCAGATAACTTAAATGCTTAGGATGGAAAACTAAAGCACTCTACTTCCAAGTTGGCAAGTAACTTCCCAAACATTCAGTTTTATTTTTCACCAATTTTGAATTGGGTAGACTGAGAAAATATCACAGTGTGTACCAGTGCATTAATTTGGACAAGGATAGTAAATCATATTATGGTATCTGTTGACAAAACAAGATGTAAAGATATAAAATTTTGTGAATTTCATCTTAAATTTGTATCATAATTTTCAACATCCCAACCTCAAAATTATGGTTAAAATGCCTTAGGCCTGAGGTGTCTGCTCAGAATAGCAGTTTTACCCTGCTCCTTTCAGACCTCAGCAAGGACTTTTGTTGAAATGCAAATGAAAGAAGCCTGCAAGCTCAGTAGGAGACTGATCTGAGGCCTAAGGCAGGAAAAAAGGTAAATTGTATGGTATTTACTAATTACTGGCCAGTCATTTTTTCTAGGACTCTTATTTTTTTCCTTAGATTCTGTATTCTTTTTTTGAGCTCATGATTTTGATCCTACAGACCTAGGTTAATGTTTTTCTGATCAGCTCTATCTTTGACCAACAGTGGAGTTTTTGAAACATTGCAATGGAGATTTCAACTGCAAAAAGCTACAAGGCCTTTACTATTATTATGTGTGCACACTTTTGTTAGTGTTGTATGTCTATATATACATATATCCCTATATCATATATATGTTATACAAATTAACACATATAAGGAGCACTCATAAAAAAAGCACTCATATAAACAAATTTTGAAACGTGGATCCAAAGATCTTAAATTCTCATGATTTAATTGGTGCAATTTAAATTGGATAAACAGATAAAAATAAATGTCTTTAAATTTAACCTTACAAGTTTTTCTAGGTGTTCAAAAATCTAATAAAATATTAATGCCGACAAAAGGCCTAATATGCCTTGGTTCTAGAACTTTTTCTTCAACAAAAAATGGTACACTGTTCAATACATTTGTCTAATATTTTGATAAATAAGTAAAGTAAATTTGATATGGGATTACTCATTCATGAGTACTTTTGTTAGATATCTGATTGATTTACTAAGGTCTGTATA
Source organism: Callospermophilus lateralis (assembly GCF_048772815.1). NCBI lineage: Eukaryota > Metazoa > Chordata > Mammalia > Rodentia > Sciuridae > Callospermophilus > Callospermophilus lateralis. Next base: position 580,081 of record NW_027514634.1, read on the forward strand.
AGTTTGTCCTAAAGTCTGTATAAGATTGTAAAAATCAGTCATGTGTTAAAGAGACAAAAATTTCTCAAAACATAATTTTACCCATAACATTGTGGTTATTAAGTTTTATTTTTCTAGAGCAAGCAACCATAAAAATTAAACAACTGATTAAATAAGAACTGTTATTTTAGAGCACTGTACTGCCATTTCTTTAAAAGCTAAACTTGGTTAATGTAGAAACATCAATGCAATTGTGATGCTATTAATGTGCTCATATCTTCCAGGTATACAAGTCTGTAAGGTAGAAACTTTAAAAGAGCATTATATCAAGGTGGTGTTCTGAAGTTGTATGGTAAAATATATATATATATATATATATATATACATACATATATATATAGGATTTATTTACCTGTTGTCAATAAGATATGTAAACTTTTATGTTACTTTTTATATTGGGGAACAATTTAAATGTATTTTAAGTTAATGAGAGCCTAATCTATGTAAAGGTTAAAAACTTTCAGCCTTTTTTTAATTCATGTTTTAAAAGCTATATCATACGGTGTTAGCTAATGTTCATGTGACCTCAAATAATTTATGTAAACTTTGTAAAATGATATTTAAAAAACAAAGATTAGCTTTAGAATTAAAACACTTAAGATTAATAAAGAGCCCTGCCTTACCTGAGATAAGACTCTGTGTCCCATCTTATTATGTGAGAATGACTGCGAAAGCAGTAGGTCAGATGTTATTTCATTTAAAGTTATTTTCAAAAGTTTTTTTTTTTCCTGTCAACATTACTAGCATCTCAAACAGAGGATATAATGTATAACTCAGCCAAAAATTTTAGGGTAGCTATTACACGAACTAAGTTTGTTTACTGTTGTTAATTTTATTTTGTAATTTCCTTATGGGTGATATAAAGATTCCCTGTTAGTGTTTTACAGCAGTGTTGCTTTAAGAACACAACATTGGTTAATTTAAGATAATTAGCCATCACCTACAAGACAGACAGAATAATACAGATCCCAAATAATAAAAAGATAAATAATTTTAAATTATAGACATTAAAGCCCAGTATTCTTTATATAAGTCTGTTAAAATTTATTTGATGGATGTTTAAGATTAGGATTTAAAATTAAAGTTATATGAAAAGGGACAAGAAAACCAATATTTGGCTCTTGCCCTCTGAGTCAGTCTGTATCCAGGGAACAGCGGACTTCTCTAAAGAGCTTTGCAACTCTGAACCGCATAACCTCCTGATCAGGGAGATTAATGAGACCACTGGAGAACAGAAAGCCAATCAGTGCATTTGCTAAGAAGAGGAGAGTCATCAGAGAAGGGAAACATCCCTGATGCTTCCGAGGGAAGCCACATGGTCAAGCAAGACCTGGACCCACCTAGCGCAAATGGCACTAGCAGAACTGAGAAGCTGCTCTCAAGTTTCCCCAGGAATGACTCCCATAAAATCTCAGCTGACTGTTCAGAATAGATAGAAACAAAAGTCAGTTTGACTGCTTCATCTTAAACACTTAGAAAAGACAGTTAAAAACAAATTACAGCCATTTCTGGGCATTTTATATAATAATAGTAATAATAATATTTTAAGGTATACACTTTATGTTAGCCTCCCAAAATAAGTAAGACTGGAAGCTACAAAGAAGGATTCTCAGACAGGAATGCCTGATAACTATAAAAAGAGGCTATCAAGATTATCTGCCAGTGGCAGAAGTTTTTAGTTGAAGGCCTACAGATATTCTTAACCTAAACACATAGGCTTGGTATTTGTTAGTATGATTATCCAGCAATGAGTAAGAGAATTAAAGGTTTCTCTATTAGACACAGAGGTCATACTAGTAAAAATATTTTGCAAGATCAGATGACATTAAATTATTAAACTGAATCTTATGGGGAGGGACAAATGTAACACTAAAAGTTAAATATTAAGTTGACAGTCCTGATAACTGGGGATATTAAAGACTGGTGAGGGAACTTCTATACAGTGACATGTTCCAGCTGCTGCAACATTTATTAAGTACTCATGTTTTTTTGTTTCTCTCATAGAAGAACCCATTCCCAGATGACTTTACTACCTGTTCTTCCCCATCCAGACTTCAAACCTAACTGACTTCTAAAAGGCGACTAATGTCCCTCAGGCGGTGCCCCCTCACGTCACCCTCTCTCAGCTCAGAAGAAGTCTAAATGAGTGACGCCTCTCTTCTTACAACAATGGAGACAAAAATAAATAGAATATCAATATAAGTAATTAATTAAGTCAGGTAAAATCAGGGAGACCTGTTTTTGGGTGAGTTCAAAAAATCGGGAGACTATTACCTGAGGGATTAAAATTCCCACAGTGCTCTTCCTACCCAATCAAATATATGAAAAAAACACATTAGAAAAGGGGGGAATGATTGACCCAACCTGATCTTTTATTAAAATTGGCAGCCATCTTGCCACAAAGCCGTGAAAAGATAATTTTGGCTTAACTATAAATTGCAGCAAGATCTGAACCTGCTTGGAAAGCCTGCCCGTGCCTTGAACTCACCCATGCCTGGCTCTCTGACCAGATAACAGCCCTCTCTGAAACTTTGTTGACACCTCATAAATATTGGCCTTCCTTGGCCAGACGACACTCTCTGAGGCTCTAATGGTCCTCATAAATTCTGATGTTGGGGCCAGCAAACAAAAATGTAAAATACCATTAGTGTGATGCTTGTCAGAATTCTGTTATTTTTAACCCCACTTTTGTGTAACTTTCTGGGCTATAAAGCTGGGCTGCTCTCCTGTTCCCAAAGTTTTGGGAGGGAGAGGCAGCCAGGGTGGTGGAAATAATAAGCTTGCTTTAATCTGATTTTAATTGGAGACAGTGGTCTTTTCTTGCAACCTGGTCTAAAAGGTAAACACTACACAAACCTGGAGCTCTGCCGGACTAAAGACTTCTTGAGAAACTGCCTTTGACGATGGGCACTCGACATATATGTTGTTGTCAGAAGCTTTAGCTTCCATTCAAATGAGACCATCAAAGCTGGGTCTACATCTATGAGACCTGGAGGATATTGTTTCAATTTTTCCAAAGAACATGAGGAAGCAGTGCTGACTTCTCTCTGTAGGTAAACTGTGGCCACTGAAAGCTAAGTGTCTCCGCATGTGGACTGTGAAGCCACTTGGTCATCCTCCACTTTTCATGGTGTTTCTTTCTACTGCACTGGGAGTTTGGTATTTGCCTCATGAAATACAATGACTTCAACTGGTACACAGTGATGTAGGGAGTCCTGTCACGTGTGGTGGGTCAGGGTCTGCAGGAGAATGCACCAACCAGGCTTCTATCCCACATAGCTTGACCCTTTGACCATAGCAACCTGATTCTGAACATTGCCCTGAAACGTCTCCATATAACAAAATGCCTTTTATGGAGAGGTTTCAGACATATAAGTGATTCCTGTCTGTAACATGTCAGCCACAAGTCATTTGGAAGTCAATGGCAGAATCACATGTCCCGACCACAGATGTTTTATCACACAGCTGCACACAACAGCTTTTGGCCCACTACTCAGCAGGCCCCAACATACTGGCATCTCTGTTCTACACCATTTTCATAAAACCCAGTCAATCAAGGCACTGTCTGGTACACTCAGGATCAGCAACTGTACATCCAAAGGTTCTCCAGTGGCAGATGGCCATGGGAAGTTCAAAAATTTCATGGTATTTATCTAGCCATTTTCAAAGACGAAGTTGGAGAAACTGTGGGTTTCAATTCATTAAGGAACCATTAAATTTAGAGGAAGCACATTTCAATGAATAATCTAGAGAACTCTCACAGGCAAGGGTTCCCAAAGACTGGCCAAAAGGTCACATGAAGCCAGCCCCATTGAGGTCTACAATGTAAGGTCCATGTGTGTTTTGACTCTCAACTATGGCTTCCAAGTCTTTCAGAAAAAAAATCATGTGATATCCTGGCTGAGATTCCCAGTGCTCTGTGGAAAGCCACTCTGGGCTTAGATCTCGGTGTCCAAGGGCGACTCTCATGTGTGGCCTCCTAAAACCCAACACAATTCATGGCGATACTTCTCTGAAGTCAGTTCCATAACGCATTCTCTAAGAGGAATCACACCAGAGTTCAAGCCCAGGTGGACCCAGGCATCTCTTACAACCACCACACAAATGACCACAATTAAAACTAAAACACTCCCACATGCTCCTCATCTTCTTCCACATAGACACTCATCATAAACTCTGGCTGGAGGTTTCCATGAAGGGCACAGCCCAATACACTGTTCAAAATAAGCACCCTTGCCCCTCATTTGCCTAAAGTCAGGGTGGCCTGGACACCCTTGCTGTGAACCAAGAGTGATCAAATAGGCCTGCCCTATATCTGATCTGCTTCTCCAATTTGAGGCCTAATGACTGTCTGGTATAGATTCTTTATGTGAATTGGTATCATAGAAAACCCAAGCCCCTATCGGCTAGGCTCTGCAGGGATTTGAAGAAATGATTTGACCCAAATGATCCCTATTCTCACTTGATTTAGCTCAGGAAGCTTACAGAGGAAAGTGAGAGACTTCATCCACAATGACTGCTCTTTTGGCCATTTTGGTTTTGGATGCACACTTGGAAACTTTCTTTAGATCCATCAGGTGCTGAGAATCTAAGCCACTGCCACCCCACCGGGCCAAGTGGCTGTTTCAGACACATCCTTTTCGAAAGCAATTAAGCAAAGAGCCACAGGTGATGCCCATTCATTTCCATTTGAAAACTGTTTTCTTCAGGCTTCACAAAAGGGTGGCCTGAGGCAAAGACCTTCCTGACATTAAGGGTAATAGAATCATAAGTAAGAAAATGGCCCAAAGCAGGGTTTCTCCACTGAGACATTACTGGTCACACTGATATCTGAGTTTTCTGAGATGCTCGCATTCCCTTCAGCTATCCAGTACATGGTCATGTAACAGAGCTTGGACGTGGTACATATCTTGGAAATAAAACCATGAGGATACTCTGGAGAGTGGCCAGTATTCAGGAAGAAAAGAGGAACTTAGGAAGATAGTAGCTGTTCACCATCCATTAGGCAAGCCGCACTCCATTTTTAAATTGGGTGGGAAGAATGCTGGGAAGCTTTATACTAGACAGGACACAACCATTGATGCATTCGCATTTCAAATGTCTACAACCACGGATACAGTGGGATACACAGACATAGAAACACTCGTGTTGTCAAACGACTTTCTAGAAACTTTCCAGTCCAAACCTACAAACCGCCATTCCTACCTATTCTCAGAACATGAGACAAAACCACAAACTCACACCGACACCCACAACGGCACCTCCTTCCCCCAAGTATGGCTGTGACTATCCTGAGTGTCCTCTGACTGGTGAGCCATAATATGTTCCCACGAAATGGCCTGTCCAATCTCAGATCTGGTCTTCTTTTCAAACTTTTAGAAGTTGTCAGGAGCCATGGTTGAGCCACTACCTGCTTTCTCAGAAAAAGCCACTCTTCAGAGCTCTCCTGAAATTTGGCCATCATCACATAAGTAGGTACCAAGAAACACTGACTCTGTCTTTGGTAAATTCAAACAATTGAGACCACTGGGACTGAAACTAAGCCTTGCTCTGGGTGCATGGCTTCCTGGATCCCAAGTTCAGAAAGTTCCATCACCAAGGAAGTGTGGTAGGTCACTTCCTTCAGGAACTGAATGAGGTCACTGTGATGGAAAACCACTTTGTTCTAACAGTTGCTTCCAAAGGTCCCATGAGATGGAGGCTGCCCCTACTTCCTGTGACACTTTCACAAGTTAGAGTGGTATATCAACCATAGGCATCTGGGAACAGCTCTGTACACAGGCCTGGTTTGGTCCATTTAATCTACATTAAGAAGAGAGAGGCTGATTCAGACACATTCCTTCATTCTGACCAGGATGTTTGACATGGAAGTTGACATGGATTTGACTTTTGCTCTCTCAGGTCCTTCATAGGTAAAAAGGTCAGTCAAAAGTCGGAGGAAAAGACCACCAAGAGACTGTCTCATGCCACAGCAAAAGGTTTATTGGGCGTCCAGCATGCTGCGGCTCAGAGCTAACTTCAGAGGAGCAAAGAACAAAGAGCCCCAAAAACAACTTGAGCAGAGTTTATTTACATTCTTTAGAGAGGGCAGGGACTTTGCATACATCATAGCCTCCTTTAGCAAATCAACATACCACGGGAAAATCAAATAACAACCCAAAAACATGATTAGCACATTCATTGGCAGGAAGAGGTCGGACAGGGGGTGATTGGTTAGCCCTGAGAAGAGGTATACCTTTAAACTGATTGGTTGAAGCCCTGAGATGTATACGTGATGAGCTGCACGGTTTCTGGGAAGGGGTTGTTTAGCAACTAGGTGGTCAGGGAAGATTTCAACACACATCTAATTGGCAGTTCCGGGAATTGTCTTAACTGCCACAGGAATTTCAGGTTCTGAGTGCAGCTTGGAAACTTTACAAAACCTGGTTCTTTATGTTTCAATTTTAATTTCTTTTATTCTTTCATTTCCCACTCCTTTTTCTTACTACATTTAATCTTAAAAGTAATGAATCATAATTATTGCGGGGTCTCACACTCTATTTCTGCCAGTGGAGCGTATTTCTGTCTGATTACCATGAGTTTTTCCTGCCCAATTTGAGCCTGGAGAAATGAAACTATGCGGTTAAGCAAACAAGGTCCCAAAGTTAGCAACACCATAAGGATGATCAGGGGTCAAGCTAAGCCTGATAGGAGTGTAGTTAACCAGGGGGACTGGGTAAACCATGACTCAAACCACCCTTGTTGAATCTCCCTTTCTCTCTGGCGCTCTTCAAGGCATTTTCTCAATTTACTCATGGATTCTTTTACAACTCCAGTATGGTCAGCATAAAAACAACATTCTTCTCTCAGTGCAGCACAGAGGCCCCACTCCCTCATGAAGAGGAGGTCTAATCCTCGCCTGTCCTGTAAAACAACTTCAGAGAGAGAGTTTAAGGATTCCTACAGCACTGTGATGGAGGTCTCTAATGTCTTCCAGTCTTGATCTATTGCTGTTTCTAATCAGGCCATTTGTTGTGACCCATGGATCATAGCAGCTGTTCCTGTACCCACTCCTGCAGCAGCTCCTATCCTCAATAGGATGGCTATAGTAAGGGACACTGGATGCCAGCAAAATCAGGTTGTTTGTCCCCCTAGTAGACCTTAAAATGATTCTGCATCATAATAAACCACCCTGGGAAGTATCTGCACCATTAAACAATAATTTACAAAGCTGTCAAATACATGGGTTGAAATGCAAGGAGTTCTGACTGTGTGGAGTTCAGTACAATTAAGGTTCCTTTAATTAGTTCCCAGGGGCAGGAGTCAGCTGTACTCTGGACTGGGGAAGTAGGCAAAGATGGAAACTGGGAAGTATGAGATGGTTGAGGGGTTCTGGTAGATCTAGGCATGGGAGGTTTTGGAGGCTTAATTCCTGGCTTGAGGGGATTGGGCCCTATTGCTGTGGGATTTTCTTCCTTTTTAAGCAGGATGGTGAACCAGTGACCAAAGTCATAACGAGGGCCATAAATATAGAATCGCATTTCCCATGTATTTCCCATAGACCATGTTGTTCTGAGGTAGCCCCTTTTTTTGGAAGTGAAAGTTATATTGAGGGGGTAACATAGACTATTCTTTCCTCAGCGAGTTTTTGACACAACTTGGCTAGTGGCACATTTCTTGGGATCAATCCAGGTGTCATTTTTTCCTACCTGAATGATACTGTCTGCGGAGTTTGGGTTCAACCATGTAGCTCCCGTTTGTTCACAACCCCAAGATCTTAAATAAAAGTCACTGGGTCCTCCACAGGTTTGGGCCTGTTTGCGACTTAAGAAATCAGCTGGGCACACATAAAAATCAAGACTGGCTAGTTTACACCTGAGCTGGGGAAGATGATATCCATAATTCATGGGGTAAGGTGGTCTATGTTGCCCTGGTTTGGGTTTGAGTGGGATCTGTGTGAAGTCCTCTATGTCAGGGAGATCCCAGTCAGAGAGGCCTATGTCAAGCTGACAAATGTCCAGGTAGAGAGATGGCCACCAAGTCCATAAGAGGGCTGTATGTGAAATAGACCACACTACTTGCCCAGTAGGATTTATAGCTGCCATTGTTGCTGAACAGGCTGATGGTGATTAGGACTGCTGGTGGTCAGGGGAAGAATCCATAGCCTTACCCACACGACGGACACGCAACTTGAGAGGGTTACCAGTCTGTTCCAGTTTCCAGCCGGAGGCTGGACAGGGCGCAGGCTTGAGGTGGGTGGCATGGATCCAGGAAGTGATTCCATCCACTTTCACCACTGTAAGTGTTATAAGCAGCACCTGGTATTGTCCTTTGCAGCGGCGTTCCAGGGATGATACCTGATGCCGTCTCACGTAGACGAAGACTCCCACTTGATATCGATGTGGGGTTCCCTCGTCTCCAGGCTGATAAGCACTGGCCAACTGTTTCCACAGGTATCGCTGGGTGCTGTGTTTGTTCAAGGGCTTTAAGTCTGTCAAGCAAGGGGGTGTGAAAGGAATCATTAAGTCTCAGAGTTGGGGTTAGGTCCCTTACTAAAGGAGGGGCACCATAGAGAATTTCATAAGTGGTGAGTTTACACAAAGAGGCAGAGGGTGTACTTTTTGCACGAAATAGTGCTTAAGGTAGGAGCATAGTCCAATTTTTTTATGCAGGTCTCCAAGCTTAATTTCTTTAAATTCTCTTTGATGGTTCTAATCATTTTTTCTACCTGTCCTGAGCTCTGGCATCTATAAGCACAATGTAACTTCCAATTAATCTTCAGGGTCCTGGTGAATCCCTGACTTACCTGGGCAACAAATGCCGGTCCATTATTGGACCCTATTACCTTAGGCAGGCCAAACCTTGGAAAAATGTCTTCTAGAATCTTTTTGAGCACCGTCTGAGCCGTTTCTTTCTTCATGGGGAAGTCTTCAACCAATCCTGAAAGAGTATCTACAAAGACTAGGGGATATTTAAGTCCATACCTTCCTGGCTTAATTTCAGGAAAAGTCCACTTCCCAAAATTGTCCTGGTCTGGTTCCTCGTAAGCGCTTCCCTGCAGGAAGCTTGGATGGGTAAGCATTAACTAATTGGCAGACTTGACAAGCTCTAGTCACCTTCTAAGCTATTTCTTTCCTCTGTAAGTCAGTCAATAAAAAATCCTTTCTTCGGTCCTTTAAGTGTGCCTATAACTTCTTTGAGCTTAAGTGGGTGAGCTAGTGTACGTCTTTAACATAAAGGTGGGCTTTTTGAAATTGTAAACTTGGCTCTGTAGGGTCCCAGAGTTCTGCATCTGTCTCCTCAGATGATAAGTTGCCTGAATGTTCCAGTGTGGCCAAGTCTCCTGAATGTTGATCCCCCTGGTGTGGAAAAAGTTAACAGAGTCACTCCGTTTAGGGCTGCCAATTAAGCTTCCTCATCTGCCCTTCTGTTTTTAACTGCAACGAGGTCGTTTCCCTTCTGGTGCCCTGGACAGTGCACTATAGCTAGTTCCTTAGTGCCCTTCACTGCTGAGAGAAGGTGGAGAATCTCAACTTTGTTCTTTATTTTTTTCCCAGTGGAGGTTAATAGCCCCCTTTGCTGGTAAATAGCCCTGTGCACATTAGCATTGCCAAATGCATAGTGGCTATCAGTGTATATGGTGGCCCTTTTGCCTGTTGCTAGTTCCAATGCTTTCGTAAGGGCAATCAGTTCTGCCATTTGGACTGATGTCTCTTCTGGGAGACCAGAGGATCAGATGACATTAGTTTTGCTAACTACTGCTGCTCCAGCCCACCACATACCATCTTGGAGGAAGCTGCTCTCTTTCGTAAACCATACGACTTCAGGGTGAGGCAGTGGCTGGATCCTTCAAGTCTCGTCCTATACTGGTTTCCTCTGCCAGTATGTGTTGACACTCATGAGTGACAGGTCCTGATGATTCTTCTGGCAGCCAGGTTGAGTGGAGCAGAAGGTCTAAGAGTTATTCTGTCTTTGCTAATCCAGAGGCTCTGGTAGTAGTTTATTCTGGAGTTTGATAGCCACCTATCTGGAGGTTGACAGATGATGCTCTCCAGGGCATGGGGGGCTATAATGGATAGCTTCTGTCCCAACGTTCATTAATGAGCATCTTTTATTAGAAGCGCTGCCGCTGCTATAGCTCTTAAGCAACGGGGCCACCCAGTAGCCACTGGGTCCAGTTTTTTTGATAAGAATGCTACCGGCCTTTTCCAAAGTCCCAAAGTCTAAGTGAACACTCCCCATGCTATTCCTTTCTTTTTCTCGATGTAGAGAGTGAAGGGTTTATCTATATCTGGGAGTGCTAAGGCCGGAGCAGATAGCAGCACCTTTTTTTGACATTATCAAAAGCTTGTTGGTGCTCAGGGGTCCATTGGAATTGGGCATTCCACTTTATCAGCGGGTATAAAGGGGCAGCCAGAGAGGCGAACCCAGGAATCCATCACCTGCAAAATCCAGCAGTCCCAAGAAACTCTCTGAGTTGTCTCTTATAAGATGGGGGTGGTATCTGCACAATGGTTTGTTTTCTGTTCTCAGTTAGCCATCATTTGCCACCCCTAAGAGAATAACCCAGGAAGATTACTTCTTGCTGACAAATTTGGGCCTTTTGGCAGAAGCCCTATATCCAAGCCGAGCAAGCTCGGATAATAGTGCTTGGGTCCCAGACTCATAGTTTTCCTTGGTGTCCGCTGCCAGTAGCAGATCATCCACATATTGGAGTAGTGTGACTTCGGGGTGTGCAGTTCTGAAGTCGTTTATGTCCCTGTGGAGGGCTTCATCAAAGACAGTGGGGGGGGGGGTTTGAACCCCTGTGGGAGTCTAGTCCAGGTTACTTGGCCAGATGTTCCAGTTTCTGGGTCTATCCACTCGAAAGCAAACAGCAACTGACTGTCCTTATGTAGGGGCAAGCAGAAGTAAGCATCTTTTAAGTCCAGCACAGTGTAGCATTCCCGGTCCAGATTCAGAGTGCTAAGCAAATTATATGGATTGGGTACTGTGGGGTGAATGTCCTGCACTCTGTTGTTGATCTCTCTTAGGTCTTGAACAGGACTGTAGTCCCTAGTTACTGGCTTTCTTACTGGTAGCAGGGGGGTATTCCAGGCTGATTGACAGGGCCTTAGGACCCCAAGGGCCAATTATTTCTGAATATGGTGACTTATCCCATCCTTAGCTTCTTTGCTTAGAGGATATTGTTTAACACTGATTGCAGAGGCAGAGGCTTTTAATTCTACTACTATTGGAGGTTGTTTTATGGCTAGACCTAACCCAGCAGTTTCTGCCCAGGCATTAGGATAATCTTTTATCCATTTCTGTTGTAGTTTGCCTCTTTGATCAGTCCTAGGGGGCACGAAGTGTTGATGTTCATCTTCTATGGACATAGTCAATTCTGTGACTATGGGATTTTTTACTGAAGGTTTTAGAACATCCACTTGGGGACCATGAGGGTTAAAGGTTACTCTAGCCCCGAGTTTGGTAAACAGATCCCTGTGCATCAATGGGGCTGGGCATTCTTGGATTACTAGGAAAGAGTGGTGGACTTTACATTTTCCTACTTCCATAATCCTCTTAGTTGTCCAAGCCCGATAAGTAGTGCCATTAGCCCCTTGAACTAGGGACCATTTATTTGATATGGGGCCCAGTGAAGCCTTAAAGGCTGAGTATACTGCTCCTGTATCCACTTCAAAGTTCACTGGAGGCCCCTCCACTTCAAATGTTACCCTGAGCTCGGGGAGGGGATCCGAGTCCTGACATTCCTAGTCCTCTTCTAGAGTCAGCATGGCGGGCTGCCGTGGCTTCTTCTTTTTGGGGCACTCTTTGACTCAGTGTCCTTTTTCTCTACAGTAGGCACATTGATCTGAGGCCAGGGAAAGCCTTTGGCGTGGGCCCAAGTATCCCTTTCTGACTCCCTGCTTTTTAATTTCTGGCGTATTTGCTGCTGTGAAGAAAATCTTAGCCAATGCTTTTGTCTGCCTTTTGCTCCTTTCATCCTTTTTTTCTTCCCTTTCCTTCTCTCTCCTCTGTTCCGTGTCCTCCTCAGTTTCTCTCTTATAATATACTTATATACTTATAATATATACTTATAATATATATCTTATAATATACTTTCTCAGCTTCTCTGTCTAAATCTCTTAAGGTCGTATTTTGTAACCCATCTAGACATTGTAACTTTCTCTTAATATCTTGGGCAGCCTGCTCAATAAAGGCCATTGTAACAAATGCCTTTTGGTCATCTGCCTGAGGATCAAAAGGAGTATATTTTCTATATGCTTCCATAATTCTCTCCAGAAACATAGAGGGAGACTCATTAGGCCCTTGGATAATCTCTCTTACCTTTGCTAAATTGGTCGGCTCTCTGGCGGCCACTCTGAGACCCGCTATTAGAGCCCGGCGATAAGTGGACAGATGCTTCCTACCTTCAAAGGTGTTGGGGTCCCAGTTGGGTCGGTTCATGGGCCCATAGGGATGGAGAGAGAGCATCACAGGGGCTTCTGAGTTTTCTATTATCCATCGCCGGTGGGTTCTTTTAGGTTGCCCATCTTCCTCCAGGGGAGGAGGGGTTGCTGCTGCTGTGGGGAAGTCCCCTGGAGGGCTTGGGTCTGGCCCAATTGCCTCTAGCAGTGGAGAGGCTGAGTCAGCGGTGGGAGGATCATCAGGAACTGTGTTGGGAGTTGGGGAGGGAGAGTAGACAATAAGGAGGGGGTGGAGTGTCCAGTCTTGTGACTCAGGGAGAATGGAAGGAAGAGGGAGAGGAGCGGAAAGTTTGAATGATAGGAATGTGGGGGAAGGAGTATATGGCTGTTGATCTGGGTGGCCACGTGGCCCCGGCTGAATGACAATATCTCTGAATTTTCGGATTAGAGGAAAGTGGAAGGATTCTTCTGGGGCCATCTGAATTCGAGGATGGGCCATTCTGAAGCACAGAGAGTCTGCCAGGTACGGTGTTTTACTGAAAAAGAAAGATTCTGGGCCCTTGAGCGGACATCAGTCCAATGATCAAGGGTCAGGGACAGAGAAGAGGAAGTGCTTTGTCCCATAATGGGAGTTACTCAAACAGGGACATTGAAGACACAAACACAACACAAAGACAAACAGTAAACGTTTAACATGAGTCCAAGACAAAGATTTGAACTGAGTAACTGGAAAATATTGATGGGTTAGACAATAAAAACAGACAGTAAACTCAACATGAGTTCAGAACAATGACCAAAACTGAGTTACCGGCAAAACCTGATGGGCTGGCAAATCAAATCCTGAAGCAAAACATAACCGAGTTGAGGAAACTACTATTCCTTGAATTCCCTAGTCCTCTGGAGTGTCCCTCAGGGACGTGATCTTGGCTCTGTGACACGTCTGTCACACCATAGGAGAGAGCTAATGCTCTTCACCAACAGCCACTTTGCCACGCCCTAGCCTGAAACCCAAAACCAGAAAGAGGCACCTTACTTACCCCGAGAGGACTCCCTTGAGGTCTTCCATTCACCGCTCCCGGATATCTCACCTGGGGCCTCCAGATGAAAAGGTGCTGCAAACATCAAAGGAAAAGACAACAAAGAGGATTTCTCATGCATCAGCAAAGGGTTTATTGGGGGTCCAGAATGCTAGGCCTCAGAGCTCCCTTCAGAGGAGCAAAGAACAAAGAGCCCCGAGAACAACTTGAGCAGAGTTTATATACATTCTTTAGAGAGCTCAGGGACTTTACATATATCATAGCCTCCTTTAGGAAATCATCATGTACCACGGGAAAATGAAATAACAACTCTAAAACATGATTAGCACATTCATTGGCGGGAAAAGTTGGGGCAGGGGGTGATTGGTCAGCCCTCAGAAGGGGTATACATTTAAACTGATTGGTTGAAGCCCTGAGATGTATACGTGGTGAGATGCACGGCTTCTGGGAAGGGGTTGTTAAGAAACTAGGTGGTCAGGGAAGATTTCAACACACATCTAATGGGCAGTTCCAGGAATTGTCTTAACTGCCACAGGAATTTCAGGTTCTGAGTGCAACTTGGAAACTTTACAAAACCTTGTTCATTACATTTCGATTTCAATTTCTTTTATTCTTTCAGAACCTTACAGTGGAAGGTGAGAGACTTCATTCACAATGACTGCTCTTTTGGCTATATTGGTTTTGGATGCACACATGGGATCATTTTTTTGATCCGTCTGTTGCTGATAATCTAAGCCACAGCCTCACACAGGGCCAAGAGCCTGATTAAGACACATCGCTTTCCAAAGCAATTACTTCTCTGAGGTCAGTTTCAGAACTCAGTCTCTGAGGAGAATCACACCAGTGTTCAAAACCAGGTGGACCCAGTCATCTCTTCCAACTGCCACACAAATGACCACAATTAAAACCAAATCACTCTCACATGGCACTCAACTTCTTACATATATACACTCATTATACCCTTTGGCAAGAGGTTTTCATGAATGGCGCAGCCCAAGAGAGTGTCCAAAATAAGCTCCCTTGCCCCTCATTTGCCTAACCTCAGGGTGGCCTGAACACCCTTCCTGTGAACTAGGATTGATCACATAGTTCTTCCTTTAATACTGCTCTGCTTCTCCAATTTGAGGCCTACTGACTGTCAGGTTTAGATTCCTTATGTGATTTGGAGTAATTAGGAAACCAAAGCAACTTTGCAGCGCTTGAAAGAACTTATTTGACCCAAATGATCCCTATTCTCACTTGGTGGAAGTCAGGAAACTTACAGAGGAAGGCGAGAGACTTCATCCACAATGACTGATCTTTTTGCCATTTTGGTTTTGGATGCACACATTGCATCTTTCTTTAGATCCATCAGGAGCTGATAATCTAAGCCACAGCCTCACACGGAGCCACAAGGCTGATTCAGACACATACTTTTCCAAAGCAGTTAAGCAAAGAGCCACAGGTGATGCCCATTCACTTCCATTTGAAAACATTTTTCTTCAAAATTCACAAAGGGGTGGCCTGAGGCAAAGACCTTCCTGACTTCAGGGTAACAGAACAATAAGTCAGCAAATCCCAATGCAGGGTTTCTCCACTGAGACTTTACTAGTCACAATGATTTCTGAGTTTTGTGAGATGCTTGCAATTCCCTTCAGCTATCCAGTACATGGCCATGTCACAGAGCTTGGATGTGGTACATATCTTGGACAAAAAAACATGAGCCTATTCTGGAGAGTGGCCAGAATTCAGGAAGAAAACAGGAACTTAGGAAGATAGTAGGTGTTGCCCATCAAAAAGCAACCAACAGTCCTTTCCTAAAATGGGCAGGATGAATTCTGGGAAGCTTTCTACTAGACAGGATACATCCATTGATCTATTCTGCTTTCTAATATGTACAACCAAGGACACAGTGGGATACACAGACACAGACACAGTCGCCTTGTCAAAGGACTTTCTAGAAACAGTCCACTCTAAACCAAACAAACCACCTTTCCTACCTATTCTCAGAACATGAGACAAAACCCCAAACTCACACCCACAATCAAAAAGTCACCTCCTTCCCCCATGTAAGTCTGTGACTATCCAGAGTGTCCTCTGACTGGTGGTCCATACTATGTTCCCCCAAAATGGCCTGTCCTGTCTCAGGTCTGGTCTTCTTGTCCATCTCTGTGAAGTTGTATGGAGCCTGTGCTGACCACTACCTGCTTTCTCATTAAAGGCCCATCTTCAGAGCTCTACTTGCATTTTGTCATCCTCAAACCATTAGGTACCAAGAGAGACAGACTCTTTCCTTGGTAAATCCAAACAAGTAAGTCCACTGGGAATGGGACTGGGACTGGCTCTGTGTGCCTGGCTTCCTGGATCCCAAGTTCAGAGAGTTACATCACCAAAGAAGTGATGTAGGTCAATTCCAACAAGAAGGGAATGAGGTCACTGCCTTGGCAACCACTTTGTCCTAACACTTGTTTCCAAGGGTCCCTTGAGATGGAGGCTGCCCCTACTTCCTGTGACACTTTCAGAAGTTAGAATGGTATATCAACCGTAGACACCAAGGAGAAGCTCTCCACACAGGGTTGGTTTGGTCCATCTTCTTTATATCAGTAGGAGAGAGGCTGATTCAGACACATCACTTCATCCTGAACAGGTGGTTTGGCATGGAAGATGACTTTTGCTCTCTCAGGTCCTTCATAGCTGCTACATCTTCTCTAGGGATCATTTCTCATCAAACTTTGAGGTTCTCAGCAGGTGAAAGATCCCCTACATTCCTGTATTGTAAGACCAACTCTGTCCCTGCTCTTTTGTGAAGTTAGATTGAGGGAACAGTGTATGGTTAGGGTTAATAACATATTCTATTTGGGTTAGGAAACATTCTGCGGGATGAATAATGGTATTGGGAACCTGCGATATTCACAAGAATATATAGGTGAAATATAAGTATGAAACCTGAAATCTAGTTACGATTTGAAGCCCTGAAGGGCAATGGGCCCTTTAGTGAGATACTTTGCTTTGAATTATGTTCTGAACAGATATCTCAGATAAATCGATGTGCAATGGCAAAGGACCTTGTACCTTGTATGATTAAATGTCCTAGAGAACATCCAGTCAAAAAGGAATAGTCGGCAGGATTAGGAAGGTTGTCAGTAGGTTTAGAAAAAAGAGTGAATATAGGATTTGAACGAAAGTTTCATTAGCAATAGGGTTTTGGGTAGAGAGTGAACATAAATATGAGCACATATGAAGAGTCAGTCACAATGATGAACTGGGGAAAATATGTAGGAAAGCAGATATCAATAGAGACATTAGGAAATCAGGCAAAGTATAATGTAATATTGTTAGACATTTTCAACATGGTTGAGGTTGAATATATAATCTTAGGAAGAAAGAAATATGTTGCCTCCAATAGGATTGACATTTGAGAGCATTAGGCAACCTGGACATGGTTGCTTTTAGTAATCAATGCTCACTTTCCATTTTGCTTTGGTGAAAGGTTAATAGGCACTTGTCACTTCCTGTTTTTCTGTATGCTTAACAAACCACTGTTGAAATCTTGAGAACTGTTTGCTAATTTTGTTCCCAGGATGTGCTGTCCCCAACTGCCAAACTGCAGAATATACTCCTTCACCCGGGTGCATGCAAACCGCACACTCGCCCTGACCCATCAATAAATTTCCCATTCTGCCCTCTCCAAGAAAAGTATATAAGCTCTGTTAAAGCTGTTCTCAGGGCTCTCTGCTCTATTCAAGTGAGCTCTGAGCCCCAGCATGCTGGACCCCCAATAACCTCTTTGCTGTGGCCGAGTGAAAATGCTATACTGTTCTGTACTTAAAAGATGCTTTCTTTTGCTTGCCTCTGCATAAAGATAGTCAGTTGCTGTTTGCTTTCGAGTAGGTAGACCCAGAAACCGGAACGTCTTGTCAACTAACTTGGACTCGACTTCCACAGGGGTTCAAAAACTCCCCCACTCTCTTTGATGAAGCCCTTCACAGACATCTCTACAACTTCAGAACTACGCACCCCAAAGTCATTCTGCTTCAATATGTGGATGTCCAGCTACTGGCAGCCAACACCAAAGAAAACTGTGAGTCTGAGACCCAAGCACTATTATCTGAGCTTGCTCAACTTGGGTAGAGAGCTTTGGACAAAAAGGCCCAAATTTGCAAGCAAGAAGTAATCTTCCTGGGGTATTTCCTTAGGCGCGGTAAATGATGGCTCACTGAGCCCAGAAAACAAACCGTTGTGCAGATACCACCCCCATTTAACAGGAGACAACATAGAGAGTTTCTTGGGACTGCTGGCTTTAGCAGGTTATGGACCTGGGTTTGTGTTCTTAGCTGCTCCTTTATACCCGCTGTTAAATGAGAATGCCCAATTCCAATGGACCCTTGAGCACCAGCAAGCTTTTGATAACATCTAAGAACACTGACACTGAACTCCTCAACTTCACTGAGCCCAGCCTGCAATTTCAGAAAGCCCTACACTACATTAAAAATGTACATCAACTCAATCAACTTGGTTCAAAAAAACTGCCGGCATTACTGTAGGATCAAGAACAGAGTTTTAGACTAATTCACTCACAGTGAAAGGAAATAATTGAATGGGTAACAAAAGCCTGTCAGTTCTGTCAATTGGTTAATGCTTACCCTTCCAAGCTTCCTGCAGGAAAGCACCTATGAGGAACCAGACCAGGACAATTCTGGGAAGTGGACGTTACTGAAATTAAGCCAGCAAGGTATGGACTTAAATATCTCCTAGTCTTTGTAGATACATTTTCAGGATGGATTGAAGCCTTTCCCACCAAAAAAAAAAGAAAAAGAAAAGAAAACCGGCACAAATTGTGGTCAAGAAGATCCTGAAAGATATTTATCAAAGACACGTCCTGCCTAATTTAATATGGTCTGATAATTGAACAGCCTTCATGGGCCAGGTAAATCAGGGGTTAGCCAGGACCCTGGGGATAAATTGGAAGTTACATTGTGCTTATAGACCCCAGAGCTCAGGACACTTAAAAAAAATAAATAGAACCATTAAAGAGACCTTAACAAAATTAAGCTTAGAGACCGGCATAAAAGATTAGACTATGATTCTGCCTTATGCACTGTTTCATGCAAGAAATACTCCCTTTCTTTCTTTGTGTAACCTCACCCCCTATGAAATTCTCTATGGGGCCCTTCCTACACTAAGAGACCCAACCTCGACTCTAAGACCTAAGGATCCCTTCCACACACCCTTGCTTGACATACTTAAATCTCTTGTAAGAACTCAGCTATACCTGTGGAAACAGCTGGCCACTGCCTTCCAACCTGGGGACGAGGGGAATCCACATTGATATCAAGAAAGAGACTTCCTCTACATAAGATGACATCAGGTGTCATCCCTGGAACCCCGCTGGAAAGGACCATTCCAGGTGCTACTTATAACACCTACAGCAGTAAAAGTAGAGGGAATCACTTCCTGGATCCATGCCTCTCATCTCAAGCCTGTGCCATGTCCAGACTCTGGCTGAAAACTGGAAAAGACTGTTAACCCTTTCAAATTGCATATTCGCCACGTGGGTAAGGCTATAGACTCTCTCCTTGGCCACCCGTAGTCCTAACGCTCATCAGTCGCTTCAGCAGCGATGACTGATCACAAATACTACTAGACAAGAAGTATGGTCTATCTTGCATACAGCCCCCTTAGGGACCTGGTGGCCATCTCTCCACCCAGACATTTGTCAGCTGGCTATAGGTCTTTCCTATTAGGATATCCCTGATGAAGAGGATCTCACTAAAATTTCATTAAATCCTTTCCGTACCATAGATAATGGAAACAAACATTATGGTTGTAGGGACAGGCAAGCCAGATGCAGGTTGGCTAGCCTATATTAGTATGTTTGCCCGGCAGACTATCAAAGCCACAAACCGCCACGGCTGTGTGGGGGAAAAGCCGACTTCTTCTGTAAGTCATGGGGATTTGAGCATACAGGGGCTGCCTGGTGGAACCCAAAATCCTCATCAAATTCAGTACACAGCATTGGCCATATTACCACTTAGAAAACCCAAACTGATGGCCAACAGAGGAGTCTCTAGATCCTCAAATTCTGTGTGACCTTTTTAACTTCTGCAAGTGCTCAAAAGGGTGAAAGGAAATTCCCCTATGTGAAGGCCTTTTTCCTCTTTCGCTCACATCTTGAACTATGCTTCTCCAATAGTTCCTCAAACTCAGCCTTCTGCTCCAGACTCTCTGCTGTCAGTCCCACCTCAGCAAACCTGATTTCTCTTCTCCAATTACTAGATCAAAAACCGAAACCTCCGCCGGTTCTCAGAGCATTGCCCTCTTGCTGAGGTAGCAGGTACTGAGGTACCCATCCATCCACTCACTTCTCTCTTTTCTTGTCAGTGCCCACACCGGGTCCCACCAGGTCCTCTTACCACTTAACCCAAAGCTCAAACCAGCTTAGGAGAGCCCTCAGACACCTATCGAAGATGTAATGAAAATGGCCTTTAAAGTTGCTTTGTCATCACTGAAAACAGGTTACTAAGAATTTAAAGTCCCTCACAGGCTTTTTGGGATACTCACTCCCGTCTTCCTTTCTGCTCTACCGATTCTACTGCTCAATTTATGTTGCTAGGAAAATCCCAAACCCCTTTCCCATTATTCCTTTACATCTCTCCTTCCTTATTCTCAGATCCACGGAGCTGCTCTCACCCCCCGCCTTCCCCGTCTTCCCCCTCTGTACCAGGCCCACAGAAAAATCTTCACTGAACTTCTCCAGAAGTCTTCACCATGGCTGACTTTAGGACTTTCAGCAAAAGAGTCTCTATAAATGAGTTCAGTGTAGATTAACTTCCTCTTTTTCTGTTGCCCTTTTCTACTTGGCTACTGGCTGGAAAAATCAGCACTCCTAAGCTAGACACCCCCTTAATAGTTTTTCACAGAATATGTTAACAAGGCCTCTGGCCTTGAGCTGGGGCTTCACAGAGATGGCTACATTTCTAAGATAAAAATTTCCAAACTGGGCTCCATGGTAACAGTTGGCAGGGGGATAAAAGAAAAGGAAAAAAAGCTCTCTGCCTCCCAGGTGTCCTTGAAAAGTTAACTTGCCCACAATAAAGGAAAAAACAGAAAAAAAAAGCTTCTTTTTGTGAATTTCTGCAGACTGTGAACTTCTGAGTCCCTTCTCTTTCATGTTGGGTACAAAATTCTGAAACTACCTAAACTTGGGGTTC
This sequence comes from Callospermophilus lateralis, assembly GCF_048772815.1. Taxonomy (NCBI): domain Eukaryota; kingdom Metazoa; phylum Chordata; class Mammalia; order Rodentia; family Sciuridae; genus Callospermophilus; species Callospermophilus lateralis. The sequence goes on from NW_027514634.1 coordinate 600,733, forward strand.
AGGATGTTAATTGATTACAACAGAAGCAATGCCCTCTGAATCCGGTTGCAACCAAATAGGACTGTTTCCCTGTCTTTGGTGCTATCTTAAGTGCCGTGCCTTGTCCGTCCCTACAACAGTATAATTCTATATACTTAAACATTGTTCATGTTTTCATGAAATGGTCAACAGATGTGATTAATTGTGTAATGGTGAAGATGTCTCCCAGATTGCTCTATAATGACCCAGGTTCATTTGAAGTTCAAACACGGGGGCATACAACCCGGTTCCACTGGGAACATATATCCCTCACTTTAGCCATCATATTAGGAATTGGAGTTGCGGCAGTGGTAGTCACAGGAACCACTGCCCTGCTCCATGGTACACAACAAATGACCCAAATAGAAGCAGCAAGAGACCAAAACTTAAAGATAATAGAAACCTCCATCACAGCTTTGCAGGAATCTTTTACATGTCTCTCTGAAGTTGTTTTACACTCCAGTTGAGAGTTGGACCTCCTCTTCATGAGAGAAGGGGGCCTTTGTGCTGCATTGATGTAAGAATGTTGTTTTGATGCCGACCATACTGAGGTTGTAAAAAAAACCTTTGAGTAAAATAAAAGGATGCCTTGAAAAGCGTCAACGAGAGAGAGAGGCCCAAAAAGGGTGGTTTGAGTCTTGGTTCACACAGTCCCCCTGCTTATCTACGCTTTTATCAACCCTGGCCTGTCCAATAATAATCCTCATATTATTGCTAACTATAAAACCCTGTTTGCTCAACCATGTAATTTCTTTTCTCCAAGCTCAAATTGGATAAGTTAAACTTATGGTAATACCCCACTAGCAGACATAGAATGTGACACGTCCCAATAATCACTTTTATGATTAAAAGTAGCCAGAAGAAGAAGTGGGGAATGAAAGGTTAATAAAAAAGGTACTTGTAACTTCCTGTTTTTCTGTATGCTTAACAAAACACTGTTGAAATATTGAGAACTGTTTGTAATCTTGTTCCCAGATTGTGCTGTCCCCAACTGCCAAATTGCAGAATATATTCCCTCACCCAGTTTCACACTAACCACCCACTCGCTCTGACCCATCAATAAATTTCCATCCCTGCCCTCTCCAAGGAAAGTATATAAGCTCTGCTTAAGCTGTTCTCAGGGCTCTCTGCTCTATTCATGTGAGCTCTGAGCCCCAGCTTGCTGGACCCCCAATTAACCCCTTGCTGTTGCATGAGACACTATCTTGGTGATCTCTTCCACCGACGCTTGCAGGAACATTACTTGGATGTTTGAATGTAGAAGAGAAAATCCAGTCATAAACGGATAGTCGGTAAGATTAAGAAGATAGTCGGTAGGTTTAGGAAGAAGAGTGAGTATAGGATTTGGAAAACAATATCTTTAGCAATAGGGGTTCGGTTAGAGAGTGAATGTAAATGTCAGCACATGTGAACAGTCACAATAATGAAGTGGGAAAAATATGTAGGAAAGCAGATATCAATAAAGACATTACGAAATCAGGCAAAGTATAAAGTGCGTGATACGATTAGACATTTTCAACAGAATTGAGTTAGAATATATAATCTTAAGAAGAAACAAATATGTAGTCACCAATAGGATTGTCATTTGAGAGCATTAGGCAACTTTGACATGGATGTTTTTTGTAATCTATGCTCACTTTCCATTTAGGCTTTGGTACAATCAAAAGTGTGACCTTTACATTTGTCTCCAGAATACTACTGTGATAAAATGTATATGTAGATGTGGTGACATGAGTGTTTCTTCCACCATTTCTGGGAGCAATATTTTGAAGACATATAAATGGGTATTGGGGGTACAAAGAGGTGTACACTGTGTCATTGAATATACAGATAATGCATGAATAGACCATAAGTGAATAAATAATATAACTGGTTCCACATTAAATAACGGATTGAATAGATATCTGAAAATATATAAGAAATCTTATATTGATATACAATCATTCATTCCAACCAATGATACATCTAATATTAATATTAGGGTTACGGTTTATCATGAAGATATGTTAGTTTTGCTACAAAAGTGATTATGGAAATCGAAAATAATGTGTTTGGAAAGAGTCAGTCATAATGCTGGCAATATGTAAACAAGGCCTCTGGCCTTGAGCTGGGGCTTCACAGAGATGGCTACATTTCTAAGATAAAGAAGTTACCAACTGGGCTCCATGGTAACATCTGGCTGAGGGAAAAAAAAAAAGAGAAGAAAATAGCTCTGCCCCATTCCCGGTATCCTTAAAATGTTAACTTGCCCAGAACAGAGAAAAAAAAAAAACAGAAACAAAAACTGCTTTTTATAAACTTCTGCAGATTGTGAACTTCTGAGCCCCTCCCATCCATGTTGGGTACAAAATTCTGAAACAATTTAAACTTGGGGTGCAGGGGATTAAATGATTACAACAGAAGCAATGCCCTCTAAATCCGGTTGCAACCAAATAGGACTGTTTCCGTGTCTTCGGTGCTATCTTAGTTGCCTTACCTTGCCTTGTCCATCCCTTTTCTCATGAAAAGACCAGTCGAGAAACATGGAGGAATGCATGTGCTCTGAAGCAGAAAATGATTGATAGTGAAACAAATGCCTATTAATTTTCTAACTTGTGGATGAAATATATATCCTATGATGTGCATAAATTGAAGAAATAGTAATCTACCAGTGTTGAATAAAAATGAACGTCAAAATACACATTATGTCCGATTGGAATCTACTTGCATTGATGTTAAACTGGGTCAGGTACTGTAGAAATATTAGGATTTGTGTGCACCATTCACTCAAGTTACTTTTCAGTATAGGAAAGAAATATGTTTTTATGGTTAATGAATATTTCTAAGAATAATCTTTGGAAAGTTGATTATAAATTTACGTATATGAATATGAATGAATTTCGTGAGTGTAAAATAAGACACATATTTCATATTTTGAAAAATCTGGAGAGTGTATATATATATATATATATATATATATATATATATATATGTGTGTGTGTGTGTGTGTGTGACTAAAGTCACGGTGGCCTGGACACGCTTCTTGTGAACCAGGAGTGATCAAATAAGTCTGCCATTAATACTTTTCCACTTCTCCAATTTGAGGCCTTCTGACTTTGGCGTTTAGATTCTTTATGTGAAATGGAGTCAAGAAAAAACCGAAGCACTTATGGATTTGCCTCTGCATGGTTTTGAAGAATTCATTTGACCCAAAGGATCCCTATTCCCCTTGATGGAGGTCAGGAACTTTACAGAGAAAGGCGAGAGACTTCATCTACAATGACTGCGAATTTTTGCCATTTTGATTTTGTATGCACACATGGGATCTTTCTTTACATCCATCAGGTGTTGGTAATCTAAGCCACAGCCTCACACAGGGCCAAGAGACTGATTCAGACACATCCCTTTCCAAAGCAGTTAAGCAAAGAGCCACAGGTGATGCCCACTCATTTCCATTTGAAAACTGGTTTCTTCAGGCTTCAGAAAGCGGTGGCGTGAGGCAAAGCCCTTCCTGACATTCAGGGCAAAAGAACAATAGGTAAGCAAAAGGCCCATAGCGGGGTTCCTCCACTGAGACTTTACTGGTCACACTGATATCTGAGTTTTCTGAGATGCTCGCCATTCCCTTCAGCTATCCAGTACATGGCCATATCACAGAGCTTGGAGGTGGTAAATATCTTGGACACAAAACCATGAGCCTATTCTTGAGTGTAGCCAGAATTCAGGAAGAAAATGGGAACTTAGGAAGTTTGTAGGTGTTGCCCTTCGATAATGCAAGCCACAATCCATTCATAAATTGGGCAGGATTGATGCTGGGAAGCTTTCTACTAGACAGGACACATCCATTGATGCATTCTCTTTTCTAATGTCTACAAAAACAGACACATTGGGATACACAGACATAGAAACACTTGCCTTGTCAAACGACTTACTAGAAACAGTTCACTCCAAACCAAACAAACCGCCTTTCTTACCTTTTCTCAGAACATGAGATAAAACCACAATCACACAACAAAAACCTCAAAGGCAACGCCTTCCTCCAAGTAGGTCTGTGACTATTCGGAGTGTACTCTCACTGGTGAGCCTTACTATGTACCTCCAAAATGGCCTGTCCTGTCTCAGATCTGGTCTCTTTGGCCAACTCTGTGAAATTGTCAGGAGCCCGTGGTGAGCCACTACTTGCTTTCTCTGGAAAGGCCAGTCTTCAAAGCTTTCCTGGCATTTGGCCATCTTCACATCAATAGATACCAAGAAAGACTGACTCTGTCCTTACAAAATCCAAACAAATGAGCCCACTGGGACTGGGACTAGGACTGGCTCTGGGTGCCTGGAATCCTGGATCACAAGTTCAGAGAGTTCCATCACCAAGGAATAGAGATGAGGTCACTTCCTTCAGGAACTGAATGAGGTCACTGCCTTTGCAACCACTTTTTCCTAACAGTTGCTTCCAAGGGTCCCATGAGATAGATGCTGCCCCTATTTCCCGTGACCCTCTCACCAGTTAGAATACTATATCACCCATAGGCACCCGTGAACAGCTCTGCACACAGGCCTGGATTGGTCCATCTTCTGTACATTAGGAACAGAGACACTCAGTCAGACACAACCCCTCTCCAGACAGGGTTGTTTTCCATGGAAGATGACTTTTGCTCTCTCAGGTCCTTAATAGCTGCCTACATCTTCTCCAGGGATTATTTCTGCATGGACCTTTGAGGATTTCAGCAGGTGGTATATCCCCTACATTCCTATATTGTAAGACCAACACTTTCTCTGCTCTTTTATAAAGTTAGAATGAGGGAATAGTATATGGTTTGGGTTAATTACATGTTCGATTTGGGTTAGGAATCATTTTGCTGGATGAATAATGGTATTGGAAATCTGTGATATTTATAAAAATATAGAGGTGAAATATATGTATGAAAACAGAAATCTAAGTAATATTTGAAGCCCAGAAACGGATTGGGCCCTTGATTGTGAGACTTAGCTTTGAATTATGTCCTGCACAGGTGTCTCAGATAAATCAATACACAATGGCATCGGACCTTGTACCTTGAATGATTGAATGTCGAAGAGAACATCCATTCAAAAAAGGATAGTCAGTAGGATTTGGGAGATAGTTGGTAGATTCAGAAAGAAGAGTGAGTATAGGATTTGGACCAAAAGTTGTTTAGCAATTGGGTTTCAGGTAGAGAGTGAATGTAAATGTCAGCACAAATGAACAGTCAAAATGATGAACTGGGAATTTATGAAGGAAAGCCGATATCAATAGAGACATTAGGATATCAGGCAAAGTAAAGTGAGTGATAGGATTAGACATTTTCAACAGGGTTGAGTTTGAATGTATAATCTTAGAAAGAAACAAATATGTAGTCAACAATTGGATTGACATTTGAGAGAATTAGGCAACCTGGACATGGATGTTTTTAGAAATCCATGCTCACTTTAAATTTAGGCTTTGGTACAATCATAAGTGTGACCTTTGCTTTATTTTCCAGAATATTACTGTGATAAAATGTATATGTAGATCAGGTGACATGAGTATTTCTTCCACCATTTCTGGGAACAATAGTTTGAAGACGTATAAATGAGTATTGGGGGTAGAAAGTGGTGTAGTATCTGTCTAAGAATATAGAGATAATGCAAGAATAGACCATACTGTGAATAAATAATATAATTGGTCTGCTTTAAATAATGGATTGAGTTGATATCTGAAAATATACAGAAAATCTAATGTTGATATAAAATCATTCATTCCAACCAGTTATACTTCTAATGGTAATATTAAGGTGATATTTCATCATGAAGAGTGTGTGAGTTATGCTTCAAAAGTGATTATGGAAATCGAAAATAATGTGTTTAGAAAGAAGTCTTGTTAAAAAACATGGAGGAATACATGTGTTCTGAAGAATGAAGTTATTGAAAGTGAAACAAATGCCAATAAATTTGCTAACTTGTGTATGAAATATATATCTTATGATGTGCATAAACTGAAGAAATAGTAATGTACAAGTGTTGACTAAAAATGAACATCAAAATACACATCACGTTCCATAATTATCTACTTGCATTGGTGTTAAACTGGGTCAGTTACTGTAGAAATATTAGGATTCGTATGCACCATTCACAGAAGTTAGTTTTTATTTCTTGGAAACAAATATGTATTTCAGGTGGATGAATATTTCTGAGAATAATCTTTTGAATATTTGATTATAAATCCACATACATGAATACGAATAAATTTAGGGAGTGTACATTGAGACCCATATATTTCATATTATGAAAAACTTGGAGAGTGTACACACACACACACACACACACACACACAGACATTAAAAAGTAGCAATATATATGGAAATCGAAATTCATCATGAAATGTATATCATCCACTGATCCAAAAATATTCATTATACTGAACATGATTTTATTTATCATGTTGTTCATCTACGAAGCTCACCCATAGGTTGAATTTTCAGTTCCAACTGTGTTTAGGTGGAGTGATCTCTTCTCCCAATTTGTATCTGCAAAGTCAGCCACCTCACAAGAATGTACATGTGATAACAGGTATGATTCAATATGTGCATATGAAATAACATGTGCTGAATTGGCTACAGAGAAAGGCAGAGAGGAATTCATCTATTTGTTAACTTTAAAAACACATGGAGAACTATTTCAACAAAATATTGACTAGATTTATAAGTCCTACCCTGTATAATGCAAAAGGCAAGTCCAGCAATACACTATGTCTCGTCTAAACTGCTTGTATTTCTATTCGGTTTGGGTTATTTTTCTCCATCATATTAGAATTAGTAGTCAGAGTCTAGTAGGGTATGCGTTAGTGTCAGGCATTCAGCATTTTGAATTGAAAATAGGAAAATGAATCCAATGTGTATGTAAATATGTGCTTCACAAAAATCTTCCCACTCTAATCCAGAACAATGCCTTGACTTTACCTTCACTCCAAGTAAAATACAATTAGAGTGGACGAGTTAGAAAATCTGTGAATACATATCTGGAATGTAATATGCTCAAGAGTTCACAACCTTGAAGGTGGTAGAGGAGTTTCCAAAAGTAAGGGACAGGTAAATACTCCACAAAAATGGAGCTCTTCTGGACTAAAGACTTCTGGTGAAACTGCCTCTGAGTTTGGGCACTTGAAATATTTGTTGTTGTCAGGAGTTTTAGCTTTTTTTGTAGAGAGATCATCAAAGCTAGGTATGTATCTAAGTGACCTGGAGGACATGGTTTCTTATTTTCTAATGAACATGAGGCAGCAGTGCTGAATTCTCTCTTTGTAGGTAAACTGTGGCCACTGCGGGCAAACTCTTTCCGTGTGGACTGTAAAGCCATCTGGCCATCCTCCACTTGTCGATGTGTTTCTTGCTGCTGCAATGTGAGTTTGGTATTTGCTTCACAAAATACAAGGAGTTAAACTGGGACACAGTGCTAAAGGGAGTTATGTCACGTGTGGTGTGTCAGGTTCTGCATGATAATGAACCAACCAGGCTTCAATCCCACATAGCTTGCATCCTTAACCATAGCAATCTGATTCTGAACATTGCCCTGAAAACTCTCCACATAACAAGATGCCTTTACATAGAAGGGTCTGCTGGGTGCACCATGTCAGTCACAAGCCATTTGAAAGCCAATGGCAGATCCACATTGCCCCACCACAGATATTTTATCACACAACTGCACACGACTTTTCTAGGCCCATTTCACATCAGGCTCCAACTTACTGGCATCTCTGTTCTACACCATTTTAATGGTCATGGGAATTTCAAAAATTTCATGGTATTTATCTAGCCATTTTACAAGAATGATGTTGGAGGCACTGTGTGTTTAACTTCATTCAGGAACAATTAAATGGTGAGGGAGCTCATTTCAATGAAAGCTCTGGAGCAATCTCACAGACAAGGCTTCCAAAGAGTGGCCAAAATTTCACAGGAAGCCAGACCTATTGCTGTCTACAATGTGAGGTACATGTGTGTTTTGACTCTCAACTATGGCTGCCATGTCTTTCAGAATATAACCATGGGATATCCTGGATTAGATTCCCAGTGCTCTGTGGAAAGCAAACCTGGGCCTAGATCTCGGTTTCCAAGGGCGACTCTCATGCGTGACCAACTAAAATTCCAACATATTTCATGATAACACTTCTCTAAGTCAGCTCTAGAACTCAGTCTCTAAGGGGAATCACACCAGAGTTCAGCCCAGGTATACCCAGTCATATCTTCCAACTACCACACAAATGACCACAATTAAAACCAAAACACTCCCACATGGTCCTCATTTTCTTCCATATATACACTCTCATACTACGCTCTGTCTGGAGGTTTCCATGAGTGGCGAAGTCCAAGACAGTGTCCAAAATAAGCTTTCTTGCCCTTCATTGCCTAAAGTCATGGTGGCCTGGACACCCTTCCTGTGAACCAGGTGTGATCAAATAGGCCTGCCCTTAATACACCTCTGCTTCTCCAATTTGAGGCCTACTGACTGTCAGGTATAGATATTTTTATGTGAATTGGAGTCATGAGAAAACCCAAGAACCTATGTGCTAGACTCTCCAGGGCTTTGAAGAACTCATTTGACACAAAGGATGCGTATTCTCACTTGATGGAGTTCAGTAGACTTACAAAGGAAGGCAAGAGACTTCATCCACAGGGACTGCTCTTTTGGCCATTTTGGGTATGGATTCACACACGGAATGATCCATCAGGTGATGAGAATCTAAGCCACAACCTCACACAGGTCCAAGAGGCTGATTCAGACACATTATCAGGATCAATCACTTGATTTTTTCCTCTGTCTAACTAGCTAGAGAGACCTTCTCTTTTAATTGAATTTTTATCTCTGTCTGACTAGCTCGAGAGACCTTCTCTTTTACTTGAATATTTCTACTATAACTATAATACAACCCAAGAAGATAAAATTATTACTCCATATACTATGAATCAAATTGATGATTTAGATAATTAGTTAAATTCTTGGGCAATAATCATGTGCAAATCTAATGTTTCATTTGATAACCACTTACCATCTAATCCTTTATTGTCTTTTTGGTCATCACATCATGTAATTTTTCCAAAAATGACAAGAAAAACACCTATTATAAATGCTACAAATATATTCACTGATGGGTCAAATAATGGTACAGCAGTAATATTTACACCTGATCAAACTTTTACATTTTTAGTACCCAAACAATTAGCTCAAAATGTAGAGCTTAATGCAGTATTACAAGCTTTTGTGATGCTTAAAGCATCTGTAATTAATTTATTTTCCGATAATCAGTATATAGTTAGTGCTATAGTATCACTTGAAGATGGTAGAAGGATTTCCCCTTCCTCTACTATTTTCTCTTTGCTTTCGACTATACAAAGTCTAATCTGGGACAGGAAAGATCCGTTTTTTATAGGATATTTCAGGACACATACAGGATTGCCTGGAGCCCTTAGTTTGGGCAATTATTTAGCAGATAAAACAACACATGACATTCATACATATTTTCTATACACTAGAAGAAGCTACAAATTTTCATAAAAAGTTCCATGTCAATGCTAATACTTTACAAAAGCGTTTCAAAGTAACTAAGGAACAAGCTAGACAAATAATAAAACAATGTCAAAATTGTGTGACCTTTTTACCACAAGTTAATCTTGGAGTCAATCCTAGAGGATTGATACCTAACCATATTTGGCAGATGAACGTCACAAACTTGCCAGAATTTGGAAAATTAAAATATTTGCATGTTACAGTTGATACTTCTTCTGGATTTTTGATGGGCTCCATTCTTGCTGGAGAAAAAAACTAAAGATGTTATAGCTCATTGCTTACAAAATTTTGCCACTGTGGGCGTTCCAAAAGAGTTAAAAACAGATAATGCCCCTGCTTATACTTCTACTTCTTTTAAACAATTTTGCTCATCATTTGGCATTACTCATATAACAGGAATCCCATACAATCCACAGGGAGAAGGCATAGTTGAAAGAGCGCATGAAACTATTAAAACGTACATATTAAAGCAAAAAGAACAAATTGGGAAGGGGTATATATTCCCCAAAGGTAAACTTAAAATAACCCTTTTACTCTAAACTTTTTAAATTTGGGTTCATCAGGGCTTAGTGCTGCAGAAAGGCATATATGTCCAAAAAATGTACATAAGCCCAAGGTACTTTGGAAGGATATTCTAACAGGACAATGGAAAGGTCCTGACCAAGTAATTGTCTGGAGTCCGGCGTCTGTTTTTGTGTTTCCACAGGGAGAACAGTAGCCGATTTGGATTCCAGAGAGATTAACTAAAGAGATTTCTACAGACCAAAAATAAGATGATTTGGCTCAAATCAATAAGAGCTGATATGCAGAACTCCAGTTTGGCTGTTCTTACATCTGTGACAGAACCAGAATGTTTTTTTCAAATCTATTTTATTATTCCCCTTTCTCATATCATGAAGTTTTATTTTGTTTTTTTTAGCTCATACAGAACTAGGTTAATGTTTTGCTGATCAGTTCTATTTTTGGACAATAGAGTTTTTAGACATTGCAATGGAGATTTCACCTGTAAAAAGTCATAAGGCCTTTAATATTATGTCATGTGTTGTATGTGTTATATTATGTGTGCACTTGTGTTTTGTGTTATATGTTTGATTTCACATCTTTTCTGTGTTGACTATATTCTTTTCAAGTTGATATACTTTGTCTTCATTATCTGATGTTCTGACTTCTACTTGATGTAGTCTGTTTGTAATATTCTCATTAGCGCTTTTAATCTGATTTACGGTTTCTTGCATTTCTATGATTACAACTTGATTATTTTTTAACACCTCTATCTCCTGATAAAGCTCATTCTTTGCGGATTTAATTTGTGTGGTTAGTTCCTCTTCAAAATATACTTTCAATGCTTGGATTTGCTGTCTCATGTCTTCTCTAATATTCCGTTCCATCTGAATTAGGAATGCCTTGATTTCTTTCCCTGTCCATATTTCTGATTCTTCTAGGTCCTCCTGTATATTTAGATTGTCCTGCATTGTTTGTAACCCCTTTTTCCCTTGTTTTTTCATATTGTTCACGTTGCTTTCCAGCTCTGTTTGACTGCTTTGTAACTGCTTTCTCCTATACATTTGTTTTGGCTTTGTATATCTCTGTTGTCTCTCTTTTGTGGTGGAAGATTATGCCTAAAAATTTTGGGCTTTGTTGTACTTTAAAGCTGATTCATTTAATTCATATAAGGCTTCTAGGTTCTGTATGCATATAATGATTTGCTGTTTGTTCTTAGGACTATATGTTTAGGTTGGGTGCTCTGGTGGTACAATGGTTAGTATGTCTCGGCTACTTTAGAAGATTGCTCCACTGAAGGTGGATACTACCAGGCAATTGGATCAGGGTGTTGGTAGTAGCTAGGTATTTAGGAGTCTTATAGACAGACTCGAGACATTCACCTATTTGCATTTAGACAATTACACACAATGAAAGATGTAATGCTTGGAATGAGAGTTGGGGGGTAGGAGAATGAAGGTGCTCTTAAAAAGAAAAAAAGGATAGAGGGAGAGATAGATTAGAGGGGAATGAAAAAAGAACAATAAAACTTGAAATGGGATAGAAAGAGAGAAGGAAAAGGGGGGAAAGGAACAGGGAGAGAAGTAGGAGAGAAAAAAATATCAACAACAGCAACAACAACAACAAAAAAATTAAAGTCTTAGAGATCCACCTTCTTCTCTTCCAGTAGGCGGAGCTGTGCCTTCCAAGCGGAGTGTCTGCTCTCTACCTGCCGAGAGCTATCCCTGTAGGGCGTCTTCTGGGGGTCTCTCAGACTTGTCAGTCCAGAGCCATTTCACTTCTCCAGCTCTTAACCCCCTTCCTCCTGTCAGCCTGCCAGCCAGGTCCTGTTCCCCAGAAGTGATTCTCCAGAGATCTAGTTACACTTGCAGCCCCACCGAGTGCCCCTTTTAATCCTCAGTGCTGTGGTAAACTGGCGGATAAGACCTTAGGGGTCACCACTGGTGATATGGGGGCCTTGGGTTCTGGGCTCCCCTCTGCTTCCCTACGGACACGACCCCTGAGAAGTCAATGAAGTTTCCTGGCTGCTTGTATCAGTATGGGGAGTCACACACCTGCTAAAGTGGAATTTGCTGGGAAGGAATTTCGCCGGCCGAACTCCGATGATGTCACCTCTCTGCTATGGTGGCCCCCAGGCTTCTTGCCGGATTGACCGAGGGGAGGGGTGGGACTGGTCCGGCCCAGTTCACCTCAGCTCCTGGCGCGTGGAGGCTTGGCTAAAGACTTCTTCCTGCCAAGCTGTGTCTCGGCGTCTAGCAGGACCCAGTCACTTTGGCTGCGGGCTGGTGGACGGATCTGCAGCTGTGCCCGCGGTGCGCAGACTGTGGCTGGTGAATCTCGAACTCCGCGTCTAGTGGCAGGGTCCCACTCGTGCGGGTCACACAGACGCTTCCAAAAAATTCTTGTAGCTCCCGGGCAGTCTCCCTTCAGTGGAATTTTGCTAGGAGAATCTCCGTTGGTAGAATCAAAGAGTTATCCTTGCGACTTTATGACCCCATCACTGGGAGTGCATTAAAAGCGCAGCCTCTCTGCCCGCCGCCATGTTGGATCCACCTTTTCTTTTCATTATATTTAATAATTCTCTTCTAGACAATGTAAATTGTTAAGAAAATTGTTTTCTTTTAGTGCCTTTTGGAATGTTACATAATTCTTTCTTTAGGCATTGTTGCCAGAATTTCTATCTTCATCCCAGTGCATGTGAAGTCAAAGATAAAACCAATCTACAGCTTCTGCAATAGCCATCACTGAACTGCTTGCAGAACTTGCCTGGACTATGTATCACTTGTATGCATTGTGAACTCACCTGCCTGCATTGTGAACTATCTGTTGGTGCAGTGACGTGTGGTAGTGTTGGGGTATTTCTCTGATGATGTCATCGGTGGTACAATTTTTTCAAAAAGAGCCATCAATTGCCTTGGTGTATCTTCCTCCCTTCTGCTTGTCATGGTTGTTCAGCTAAAATTAGGGGGCCAACAGAGATGAGGCAAAGAGCCTCACCCGCCCGCTGGTACAAAGACCTCTCCACAGGTGTGGATGTATACTGGACCTGTAGTCAGTGACGGGTAAGATCCAATTACAATGGTACCAATCTAAGACAGGAGGCTGACACCTTGAGGTCAGCTCATTCGATAATGGGTAAGAATCATATGTACTATTGGACAACCTAAGGCAGGCATGGTCCCTAAGCCACATGCTTGTTGTTTAAACAGAGAGGGTTAGATGTTGAGAGCCACAGCCCAAGGGGCCAAAGCAAACTTTCAGACTGCCAGCTGATGGTTGGCTCACAGCGGCCCCAGCAACATCTAGCTGATTGGCTCCTCTGCGGTGATGCCCATTGGGCTGTTTCCCCACCCTTTCAAATTATGGAGCTCTTTTTGGGGGACTTTTTTGGCTCTGCTCAAACAACCCAGCCAATCGACCTCAAGAGCAGGAGGAGAGGGGAGGTTGAGAGCTTGTGGGAAGCCGGTGGTGGCAGTTGTGCTCTGAGTGTTTTTCCCGAGGAGCTATTTTTTGGCGTGTGTGGTTCTAAAAATAAAGTTAGCTTTTGACAAGTGGCTCCTGAATTGTGCCCAGCCAGACTGTGTCAATCCTAAATTGATGGAGCAAAATAACCAAAACAGAATAGAAATACAAGCAGTTCAGAGGAGGCATGGTGTATAGCTGGACTTACCTTTTGTATGATAAAGGGTAGGTGTTATAAATCAAGTCAATATTAAATTGAAGTAGTTCTCCATGTGTTTTAAAGATAACAAATCCGTGAATTCCTGTCGCCCTTTATCTGTATCCTATTCAGCACATGTATTTTTGTATGCACATATAGAATCCTACCTGGTATCACATGTACACTTTTGTGAGGTGGCTGACTTGGCAGATACAAATTGTCAAAAGAGATCACTCCTCCTGAACGTTGTTGGAACTGAAAATTAAAACTACGGGTGAGCTTCCTAGTTGAACAAGATAATACATAAATCCATGTTCAGTAAAATGAATATTTTTGGATCTGTGAAAGATATATATTTCATAATAAATTTCGATTGGCATATATATCGCTACCTTTTAATGTCTGTGTGTGTGTGTGTGTGTGTGTGTGTGTGTGTATATATATATATATATACACACACTCTCCAGATTTTTCAGAATATAAAATATATGTGTCTTATTATACAATCCCTAAATGCATTCATATTCATGTATGTGGATTTATAATCAAATGTTCACAAAATTATTCTCAGAAATATTCATCCACCTCAAATACATATTGTTTCCTAGTACTGAAATCTAAATTCAGTGAATGGTGCATAGAAGTCCTAATTTTTCTACAGTATCTGACCCACTTTAACATCAATGCAAGTAGATTACTATGGTACATGATGTGTATTATGACATTCATTTTTATTCAACAATGTTACATGACTATTTCTTCAGTTTATGCACATCATAGGATATATATTTGATTCACAAGTTTTCAAATTTATAGGCATTTGTTTCACTTTCTATCACTTCCTGCTTCAGTACACATGTATTCCTCCATGTTTTTTGTCTGGTCTTTTCATGAGACTACTTTTCATTTTAGATTTCAATAATCGCTTTTGAAGCAAACCTCACACACTCTTCATGACAAACCATAACCTTAATATTACCATTAGATCTATAAATGGTTGTAATGAATGTATGTATATCAATATAAGATTTCCTGTATATTTTCAGATATCAATTCAATCCATAATTTAAAGTTGGAACCAGTTATATTATTTATTCACAGTATGGTCAATTCATTCATTTTATCTATATTTGTAGACACAGGGTAGACCTATTTGTACACCCAATACTAATTTATACATCTTCAAAATATTGACCACAGAATTGGTGGAAGAAATACTCATGTCACCTGATCTACATATACACTTTATCACAGTAATATTCTGGACACAAAATGCAAAGTTGACACTTATGATTGTACCAAAACCTAAATGGAAAGTGAGCATGGATTACTAAAAACATCCAAGTCCAGATTGCCTAATGCTCTCAAATGTAATCCTATTGGTGCTAAATATTTGTTTTTTCCTAAGATTGTATATTCAACATCTACCATGTGGAAAATGTCTAATCCTATCAATCAATTTATACTTTGCCTGATTTCTTCATGTCTCTATTGATATCTGCTTCCCTATATATTTTCCCTAGTTAATCATTGTGACTGACTCATCACATGTTCTGACATTTACATTCATTCTCTACGAGAAACCCTATTGCTAAAGAACTTTTGGACCAAATCCTATACTCACTCTTCTTCCTAAACCTACTGACTATCTTTCCAATCCCACCGACTACCCTTTTTAAGTGGATGTTTTCTTCTACATTCAATCATCCAATTTACAAGGTCCTATGCCATTGTTTATCGATTTTTCTGAGACATCTGTGCAGAAGGTATTTCAAAGCTAAGTATCCCAATCAAGGACCCAATGCTCTTCTGGGCTTCAAATCTTACCTAGACTTCTGTATTCATACTTATATTTCACCTGTATATTCTTGTAAATATCACAGGTTCCCAATGCCATTATTCATCATGCAGAATGATTCCTAACCCAAATCGAACCTGTTATTACCCTAACCATACACTGTTCCCTCAATCTAACTTTACAGAAAAGCAGGGACAGAGTTGGTCTTACAATCAGGAGTGTAGGGGATCTTCCACCTGCTGAGAACCTCAAAGGTCAATACAGAAATGATCCATGGAGAAGATGTAGGCAGCAATGAAGGACCTGAGGGAGGAAAAGTCAACTTCCATCGCAAACAACCTGGTCAGGGTGAAGGGATGTGTCTGAATCAGCCTCTTTCATCTTAATGTAGAGAAGATGGACCAAACCAAGCCTGTGTGGAGAGCTGTGCCCAGGTGCCTATGGTTGATATACCATTCTAACTTGTGAAAATGTCACAGCAAGTAGGTGCACCCTCCATCTCATGGGACCCTTGGAAGCAACTGTTAGGACAAAGTGGTTGCCAAGGCAGTGACTTCATTCACTTCCTGAAGAAAGTTACCTCACATAACTTCCTTGGTGATGGAACTCTCTAAACTTGGGATTCAGGAAGCCAGGCAACCACAGCCAGTTCCAGTCCCAGTTCCAGTGGTCTCACTTGTTTGGGTAAACCAAGGACAGAGTCAGTCTTTCTTGGTACCTAGTTATGTGAGGATGGCCAAATGCTAGGAAAGCTAAGAAGAGGGGCCTTTCCTGAGAAAGAAGGTAGTGGCTCACCAGTGACTTTTGACAACTTCACAGAGTTGGCCAAGGAGACCAGAACTGAGAGAGCACAGTGCATTTCGTGGAAATATAGTATGTCCCACCCATCATAGGACACTCCGGATAGTCACAGACCTACTTTGGGAAAGGTGGTGTCTTTTTGAGTGTGGGTGTGAGTTTGTGGTTTTGTCTCATGTTCTGAGAATATGTAGGAAAGGCGATTTGTTTGGTTTGGAGAGGACTGTATCTAGTATGTCCTCTGACAAGGTGAGTGTTTCTATTACTGTGTATCCCACTCTCTCCGTGGTCTTAGTATTAGAAAAAGAATGCATCATGGATGTGTTCTGTCTAGTAGAAAGCTTCCCAGCATTCATACTGCCAATTTATGAATGGACTGCGACTAGCCTTATCAATGGGCAAAACCTACTATCTTTCTAAGTTCCTGTTTTCTTCCTGAATTCCGGACACTCTCCAGAATAGGCTCAAAGTTTTGTGTCCAAGCTATGTAGCACCTCCAAGCTCTGTCACATGGCCATGTACTGGATAGCTGAAGGGAAGTGGAGCATGTCAGAAAACTCAGATATCAGGAAACTCAGATACCAGGAAAGTCTCAGTGGAGAAACCCTGCTTTGGGCCATTTGCTTACCTATTTTTCTGTTGCCCTGAATGTAAGGAAAGTCTTTGGCTCAGGCCACCCCTTTGTGAAGCCTGAAGAAAACAGTATTCAAATGGAAATGAGTGGGCATCACCTGTGGCTCTTCGCTTAATTGCTTTGGAAATGGATGTGTTGAATCAGCCTCTTGGCGCTCGGTGAAGCTGGGGCTTAGATTGTCAGCTCCTGATGGATCTAAAGAAATATCCCATGTGTGCATCCATAAACAAAATTCAAAAAGATCAGTCATTGTGGATGAAGTCTCTCACCTTCCTCTGTTAGGTTCCTGACCTCCATCAAGTGTGATTATTGACCCTTGAGTAAAATGAGTTTTTCAAAGCCCTGCAGATGTGCTAGTGTTGTCTCATGACTACAAACCACATAAGAATCTATACCTGACAGTCAGTAGGCCTCAAATAGTAGAAGCAGAGCAGTATTAATGGCAGGCCTATTTGATCACTCCTGGTTGACAGGAAGAGTGTGCAGGCCACACTTACTTTAGGCAAATGAGGGGCAAAGAAGCTTATATTGGACACTGTCTTGAGCTGCGCCACTTATGGAAACCTCTAGCCAGAAGTTATGATGAATATCTATATGGAAGAAAATGAGGGCCATGTGGGAGTGTTTTGGTTATAATTGTGGTCATTTTTGTGGCAGTTGGAAGAGATGACTGGGTCCACCAGGGCTTCACTCTTGGGTGATTCCCCTTATAGACTGAGTTCTGGAACTGACCTCAGAGTAGTATTGCCATGAATTGAGTTGGGATTTTAGGAGGCCACGCATGAGATTCACCCTTGGAATCTGAAATCTAGTCCCAGGTTGGTTTTCCACAGAGCACTGTGAATCTCAGCCAGGATATCACATGATTTTATTATGAAAAACATGGAAGCCATATTTGAGAGTCAAAACACACATGGACCTCACATTGTACAGTTCAATGGGCCTGGCTTCATGTGACCTTTTGGCCACTCTTTGGGAAGTCTTTCCTGTGAGTGTTGTCCAGAGATTTCATTGAAATGAACTTCCTCACCATTTAGTGGTTCCTGAATGAATTGAAACCCACAGTGCCTCCAACTTCATCCTTGAAAAATGGCTAGATGAATACCATCAAATTTTTGAAATTCCCATGACCAGGTGGCACTGGAGAAACTTTGGATGTCCTGTTGCTGATCATGAGTATACAATACAGTGCCTTGATTGACTGGGTTTCATGAAAATGTTGAAGAACAGTGATGCCAGTATGTTGGAGCCTCCTGAGTAGTGGGCCTAGAGTAGTGGTGTGCAGGTGTGTGATAAAACATCTGTGGTGGAGTCATGTGGACCTTCCATTGGCTTCCAAATAGCTTGTGACTGACATAGTGTAGCCAGCAGACCCTTATATGTAAATGCATCCTGTTATATGGAGAGTTTTCAGGGCAATGTTCAGAATCAGGTTGCTATGGTCAAGGGGCCAAGCTATGTGGGATAAAGGCCTGGTTGGTGCATTCTCTTGCAGACCCTGACACACCACACGTGACAGAACTCCCTCTAGCACTTTGTCCCAGTTGAAATCTTTGTATTTCACGAAGCAAATACCAAACTCCCAGTACAGCAGCAAGAAACACCACGAAAATTGGAGGATGATCAAATCGTTTCACAGTCCTCACAGGGAGACACATAGCCCCCAGTGGCCACAGTTTACCTACAAAGAGAGAATTCAGCACTGCTGTCTCATGTTCATTGGAAAATAAGAAACAAGATCCTTCACGTCACATAGATGCAGATCCAGCTTTAATTGTCTCACCACAAATGAAGATTAAGCTCCTGACAACAACATATATTTCAAGTGCCCAACCTCAGAGGCAGTTTCTCAAGAAGTCTTTAGGCCAGCAAAGCTCCATTTTTGTGGAGGGTTTACCCTGTCCATTACTTTTGTAAACTCCTCTACCACCTCCAAGTTTGTGAACAACTGAGCATATTGCATTCCATATATATATGCACAGATTTTCGAACTCTTCTCCTGTAATTGTGTCTTACTTGGGGCAAAGGTAATGTCAAGGCATTGTTCTGGATAAGAGTGGGAAGATTTTTCAAAGCACATAATTACATACACATTGGATACCTTTTCCAATTTTCCATTGGAAATACTGAATCCCTGACACTAACCCTTAGCCTACTAGACTCTGACTACTTATCCTAATATGATGGAGAATAATAATCCAAACAGAATAGAAATACAAGCAGTTCAGAGGAGGCATGGTGTATAGTTGAATTTGCCTTTTGCATTATGTAGTGTAGGAGTTATAAATCTAGTCAACTTTTGTAGAAATTGTTCTCCATGTGTTTTTAAAGTTAACAAATATGTGAATTCCTGTCTCCCTTTCTCTGTAGCCTATTTGCACATGTATTTTTATATGCACATATAGAATCCTACAAGTACAACACGTACATTCTTGTGAGGTGGTTGACTTGGCAGATACACATTGTGAGAAGAGATCACTTCTCCTAAATGCTGTTGGAAGTTAAAATTCGAACTCTGTGTGAGCTTCCTAGTTTAACAACATTATACATAAATCCATGTTCAGTAAAATGAATATTTTTGAATCTGTGGATGATATATATTTCATGGTGAATTTCAATTGGCATATATATTGCTAATTTTTAATGTCTGTGTGCATGTGTGTGTGTATGTGTGTGTGTGTGTGTGTATATATATATATATATATATATATATATATATATATATATATACAAACTTTCCAGATTTTTCAAAATGAAATACATGTGTCTTTTTATACATTTCCTAAATTCATTCATATTCATATATGTGAATTTATAATCAACTTTTCACAAGATTATCGTCAGAAATATTCATCCACCTGAAATATGTATTTGTTTCCTAGTACTGAAAACTATCTTCAGTGAATGGTGCCTACAAATCCTAAAATTAATACAGTAACTGACCCAGGTTAACATCAATGCAAATTGATTCCTATGGGACATGATGTGTATTTTGACGTTCATTTTTATTCAAAACTGGTACATTACTATTTCTTCAGTTTATGCACATAATAGGATATATATTTCATCCACAAGTTCGCTAATTTAGAGGCATTTGTTTCACTTTCAATCACTTCCTGCTTCAGAACACATGTATTTTTTCATGGTTCTTGACTGGTCTTTTCATGAGACTTCTTTCGAAACACATTATTTTTGATTTCCATAATCACTTTTGAAGAAAAACTCACACACCTTTCATGATAAACCATAACCTTAATTTTACTATTAGATGTATAACTAGTTGGAATGAATGTATGTATATCAATATAAGATTTCTTATATATTTTAAGATATGAATCCAATGCATTATTTAAAGTGGACCAGTTATATTATTTATTAACAGTATGGTCTATTCATGCATTAGCTCTATATTCATAGACACAAGGTACACCTCTTTGTACCCCCAATACTAACTTATTAATCTTCAAAATATTGCTCCCAGAAATGATGGAAAAATTACTCATGTCACCTGATCTACATATACATTTTATCACAGTAATATTCTGCAGACAAAATGCAAGGTTCACACTTATTATTGTACCAAAGCCTAAGTTGAAAATGAACATGGATTACTAAACACAGCCATGTCCAGGTTGCCTAATGCTCTCAAATATCAATCCAATTAGTGACTACATATTGGTTTCTTCCTAAGATCATATATTCAAATTCAACCCTGTTGAAAATGTCTAATCCTATCACCCACTTTATATTTTGCCTTATTTCATAATATCTCTATTGATATCTGTTTTCCTACATATTTTCTCCGGTTCACTATTGTGACTGACTCTTCACGTGGGCTAACATTTACATTCACACTCTAAACAAAATCCTATTGATAAAGAATATTTTTTTTCCAAAACCTATACTCATTCTTCTTCCTAAACCTAACAACTATCTTCCTAATCCTACCGACTATCCCTTTTTGACTGAATGTTCTTTTCTACACCCAATCATCAAAGTAAACACTGGGCGAGCTTCGGAGGAAGAGACCACCAAAAGACTATCTCATGCAACAGCAAAGGGTTTATAGGGGGTCAGCATGCAGGGGATCGGAGCTCACTTGAATAGAGCAGAGAGCCCTGAGAAGAGCTTAAGCAGAGCTTATATACTTTCTTTGGGGAGGGCAGGGAGTGAAGTTTATTGATGGGTGAGGGAGAGTGGGCGGTTTGCATTCAACCGGGTGAGGGAGTACATTCTGCAGTTTGGCATTTGGGGACAGGACATTCTGGGAACAAGATTAGCAAACACTTCTCAAGATTTCAACAGTGTTTTGTTAAGCATACAGAAAAAAAAGTGACAAGTACCTATTTTATTAATCTTTCATTCCCCACTTCTTCTTCTAGCTACTTTTAATCATAAAAGTGATCATTGTGGGGTGTCACATTCTATGTCTGCTAGTGGGGTATTACCATGAGTTTAACTTGTCCAATTTGAGCTTAGAGAAAAGAAATTACACGGTTGAGCAAACAGGGTTTTATAGTTAGCAATAATATGGAGATTATTATCGGACAGGCCAGGGTTGATAAAAAAGTAGTCAAACAGGGGGACTATGTGAACCAAGACTCAAACCACTTTTTTTTGGTCCTCTCACTCTCTCATTGACACTCTTCATGGTGTCTTTTTAATTTAATCATATTTTTTTTTACAACTCCATTATGCTCGGAATAAACACAACATTCTTCCCAGGAAGTGACAAATACCTATTTTATTAACCTTTCACTTCCGACTATCCCTTTTTGACTGGATGTTCTCTTCGACATTCAATCATCCAAGGTACAAGGTCCTATGCCATTGTATATTGATAAATCTGACAAATCTGTGCAGAACCTAATTCAAATCTAAGTATTCCAATCAAGGGCAAAATGCTCTTTTGGGCTTCAAATCTTACCTAGACTTCTGTTTTCATACATATATTTCACCTATATATTCTCATACATATCGCAGGTTCCCAATACCATTATTCATCCAGCAGAATTATTCCTAACCCAAATCACACATGTTATTAACCCTAACCATACACTGTTCCCTCAATCTAACATTACAGAACAGCAGGGACAGAGTTGGTCTTACAATACAGGAATGTAGTGGATCTTCCACCTGCTGAAAACCTCAAAGGTCCATGCAGAAATGATCCCTGGAGAACATGTAGGCAACTATGAAGAACGTGAGAGAGCAAAAGTCATCTTCCATGGAAAACAACCTGGTAAGGATGAAGGGTTGTGTCTCATTCACCCTCTCTCCTTAATGTAGAAAAGATGGACCAACAAAGGCCTTTGTGGAGAGCTGTTCCCGGGTTCCTATGGTTGAGATACCAATCTAACTTGTGAAAGTGTCAGAGGAAGTATGGAAGCAACTGTTCGGAAAAAGTGGTTGCTAAGGCAGTGACGTCATTCAGTTTCTGAAGGAAGTGACCTCACCTCACTTCCTTGGTGATGGAACTCTCTGAACTTGGGATCCAGGAGGCCAGGCATCCAGAACCAGTCCCAGTCCCAGTACAGTGGGATCACTTGTTTGGATTTACCAAGGACAGAGTAAGTCTTTTTTGGTACCTACTGATATGAGGATGGCCAAATGCCAGGAAATTTTGAAGACGGGCCTTTCCAGAGAAAGCAAGAAGTGGCTCACCGCGGGCCCCTGATATTTCACAGAGTTGGCCATGGAGACCAGATCTGAGACAGGACAGGCCATTTCTGGGGAACATAGTATGGCCCACCAGTCAGAGGACACTCTGGATAGTCACAGACTTACTTTGGGGAAGGAGGTGCCTTTTTCAGTGTGGGTGTGAGTTTGTGGTTTTGTCTTATGTTCTGAGAATAGGTAGGAAAGGCGGCTTGCTTGGTTTGGAGTGGAATGTTTCTAGAAAGTCTTTTGACAAGGCGAGTGTTTCTATGTCTGTGTATCCCACTGTGTCCGTGGTTGTAGACATTAGAAAAGAGAATGCATCAATGGATGTGTCCTGTCTAGTAGAAAGCTTCCCAGCATTCATCCTACCCATTTTAGGAATGGACTGCAGGTTGCCTTATCGATGGACAACATGTACTGTCTTCCTAAGTTCCTGTTTTCTTCCTGAATTCTGGCCACTCTCCACAATAGGCTCATGGTTTTGTGTCCAAAATATGTACCACCTCCAAACTCTGTGACGTGGCCATGTAATCCATAGCTGAAGGGAATGGCAAGCATCTCAGAAAACTCAGATATCAGTGTGACCAGGAAAGTCTCAGTAGAGAAACCCTGCTTTGGGCCTTTTGCTTACCTATTGTTCTGTTGCCCTGAATGTCAGGAAGGTCTTTGCCTCAGGCCACCCTTTGTGAAGCCTGAAGAAAACAGTTTTAAAATGGAAAGGAATGGGCATCACCAGTGGCTCTTTGCTTAATTACTTTGGAAAGGGATGTGTCTGAATCAGCCTCTTGGCCCTGTGTGAGGCTGTGGCTTAGATTATCAGCATCGGATGGATCTAAAGAAAGAACCAATGTGTGCATCCAAAACCAAAATGGCAAAAAATCAGTCATTGTGGGTGAAGTCTCTTGCCTTCCTGTGTTTGGTTCTTGACCTCCATCAAGGGAGTATTGGGATTTTTTGTGTCAAATGAGTTCTTCCAATCCCGGCAAAGGTGCTTGGGTTTAATAATGACTCCAAATCACATACTATACCTGATAGTCAGTAGGCCTCCAATTGGAGAAGTAGAGCAGTATTAATGGCAGAACTATGTGATCAATCCTGGTTCACAGGAAGGGTGTCCAGGCCACCCTGAATTTAGGTAAATGAGGAGAAGGGAGCTTATTATGGACACTCTATTGGGCTGTGCCATTTAAGGAAACCTCCAGCCAGAGATTATGATGAGTGACTATATGGAAGTAGATGAGGGCCATGTGGGATTTTTTTGATTTTAATTGTGGTAACTTGTGTGGCTTTTGGAAGAGATGACTGTGTTCACCTGGGCTTTAACACTGGCGTGATTCTCCTAGAAGACTGAGTTCTGTAACTGACTTCAGAGTAGTAATTGCTTTGGAAATGGATATGTTTTAATCAGCCTCTTGGCCCTGTTTGAGGCTGTGGCTTAGATTATCAGCACCAGATGGATCTAAAGAAAGATCCCTTGTGTGCATCCAAAACCAAAATGGCCAAAAGAGCAGTAATTGTCTATGAACTCTCTCGCCTTCCTCTGTAAGGTTCTGAAAGAATAAAAGAAATTGAAATTGAAATGTAAAGAACCAGGTTTTGTAAAGTTTCCAAGCTGCACTCAGCACCTGAAATTTCTGTGGCAGTTAAGACAATTCCCGGATTTGCACATTAGATGTGTGTTGAAATCTTCCCTGAGGACCTAGTTACTTAACAGCCCCTTCCCAGAAACCATGCAGCTCACCACGTATACATCACAGTGCATCCACCAATCAATTTAAATGTATACCCCTTCTTACGGCTGACCAATCACCCCCTGCCCAACCTGTTCCCGCCAATGAATGTGCTAATCATGTTTTAGAGTTGTTATTTGATTTTCCCGCGGTATATGATGATTTGCTAAAGAGGCTATGATGTATGTAAAGTCCCTGCCCTCTCTAAAGAATGTATATAAACTCCACTCAAGTGGTTCTCGGGGCTCTTTGTTCTTTGTTCCTCTGAAGTGAGCCCTGAGCTCCAGCATGCTATACCCCCAATAAACCCTTTGGTGTTGCATGAGAAAGCCTGTTGGTGGTCTTTTCCTCCGATGTTCGCCCCACCTTTTCATCTGGAGGTCCCAGGTGAGATATCCGGAGCAGCGGATGAAAGACCCCAAGGGACTCCTCTCGGGGTAAGAAAGGCGCCTCTTTCTGGTTTCGGGTTTCAGGTTAGGGCTTGGCAAAGTGGCTGTCGGTGAAGAGCATTAGCTCTCTCTGACAGTGGGTGGCAGACGTGTCACAGAGCTACTGGCCACGTCCCTGGGGGACACTCCAGAGGACGAGGGAAATCAAGGAATATTAGTTTCCTCAACTCGGTTATATTTTGCTTCAGGATTCGGTTTGCCAGCCCACCAGGTTTTGCTGGCTACACAGTTTTGTTCATTGTCCCGAACTCATGTTGAGTTTACTGTCTGTCTTTATTGTCTAACCCATCAGGTTTTGCCAGTTACTGAGTTCTAATATTTGTCTTGGACCCATGTTAAACGTTTACTGTTTGTCTTTGTTTGTGTTGCGTTTGTGTCTTCACTGTCTCTTTTTGAGTAACTCCCATTATGGGACAAAGCACTTTCACGCTTCTGTCCCTGACCCTTGATCATTGGACTGATGTCCGCTCAAGGGCCAAGAATCATTATTTTTCAGTTAAATGTCAGACCTGGCAGACTCTCTGTGCTTCAGAATTGCCCATCCTCAAAGTCGGGTGGCCCCCAGAAGGATCCTTCTACTTCAATCTAATCCAAAAAGTCAGAGATATTGTCTTTCAGCCGGGACCACGTGGCCACCCAGATCAACAGCCATATACCCCTTCCCCAGGATCCTATCATTCAAACCTTCCGTTCCCTCCCCATCTTCCCCCCATTCTTCCTGAGTCACAAGACTGGACAATCCTCCCCCTCCTTATCCTCTGCCCTCGCTCCCCAACCCCCAACACATTCCAGATGATTCTCCCGCCACTGACTCAGCCTCTCCGCCACTAGAGGCAATTGGGCCAGACCCAAGCCCTCCAAGGGACTTCTCCGCAGCAGCAGCAGCCCCTCCTTTTCTGGTGGAAGCTGGGCCACCTAAAGAAACCAGCCAGCTACGGAAAATAGAAAACTCAGAAGCCACTGTGATGCTCCCTCTTCATCCTTATGGGCCCATGAACCGACCAAACTGGGATCCCAACACCTTTGAAGGTTGGTAGCATCTTTCCACTTATCACAGGGCTCTAATGGCGGGGCTCCGAGTGGCCGCCAGAGGGCCGACTAATTTGGCCATGGTAAGAGAGATAATCCAAGGTCCTAATGAGTCTCCCTCTATGATTCTGGAGAGAATTATGGAAGCATATAGGAAATATACTTCTTTTGATCCTCAGGCAGAGGACGAAAAAACATGTGTTGCAATGGCCTTTATCCAGTTTTGATTCTGACTCCTTAATGTGTTCGACTACATGATTGGTTGCCTTAGGTGGCGTAATCAGGGTGCGGCCAACAGTCATCCACCCTGTGGGTCTTGCTGAGGTTGTCCGAGCATAGAGAGCAAACTCAACATAGCCCCAACGTTTGGCCTTGGGGTCAGGTATATCTGAAGTATACGATCCATTGTTATCGGATGAAGAGCCTTTATGCCACTTTAGGTAACTAGAAGTCAACCCTTCAGAGTAGCCAAGTGAGTGGTAAGAACAGCTACCACGTTCATCATGGAACCTGCATGACCAATAGGGACACCCATTATATATCTCAGGCCACGAATGACAATAGTCTTTGGTTTGATTAAAAAGGAAGCAAATGAAAGGCCAGTTCCAGCTACCAGGGACGAAGGTCCTTGAAGGTGACAATTTTAGGGAAATAGAGGTGCAGTTGTGGATGAAGCAAGTAGTTGCATCCACTGCGCGGACCTTCTGCATGCCATGTTCTGAGTATCGTTCCCGAAGAGTGAATAAATACATGGTAGGTTAGGAGGGTAAAGACAAGTCCCAACAGAGCACAGAAAAAAAGCAGAGCACAAAAAACAAGCAGTTAGAGAAGACTAGGGTGTTGGGAGAGCTCATTGTGCCTTCTTTAAGAGGAATTGGGCTGCAGGGAACACCATGTGAGCCGCAACTTAAATGGATGAGATGGGTGTGGAAAGCAGGATTAAAGGGGAGCTTCAGGAGGTGATTCTTGGAGTTCCTATGGCATGGTCCTGTCGTCAGCAGGTGGGGCCTCCTGGTGATATGGTTTCAACCTAGAAATGGGAATCCAGGGAGTGAGACAGTTGTCTGGTAAGGAGAGTTTGGCGGCGGTGGGGGTACAGAGAATGAAAGGATAGGGGCTTTCCCATTTTGGTGCAAGAGTCCCTTTCTCCTCTGGGGTATTATAATAGACTAGACTCCCAGGTGTTAAGGGAGGAGTGTTTGGAGTGGAGACTGGGTCCGGAAGAAGCCAGTTCTGACATTTCCAGTGTTCAGAGCGGAGATGAAACAAGAGAGGCAAAGACAAATCTCGGGTGAGAGGTCCTTGTGAAGTGACCAACCCAGAGGGTATAAGAGGTCTTCCATACATTATCTCAAAGGGAGACAGTAAAGATGGTTTCTTAGGGAGAGCTCTGATTCGAAGCAAAGCAAAGGGAAGGATTTTGACCCAGTCTAAGTTTAATTCCATTGTCAATTTGGTAAGGACTTCCTTCAGAGTATGATTTACCCTTTCCACTTTCCCTGAAGCCTGGGGGTAATATGGACAGTGGAAATGCCACTTGAAGGAGAGGGCTTGAGAGACCTTTTGTGTGATCCTAGAAATAATCTCAGGGCCATTGTCATATTGTAGGGAAGTGGGCATACAAAACCTAGGGATGATGTCTGTCAGTTAGATTGAAGCTACAGTGGAAGCCTTTTTATTGGAAGTGGGAAATGCCTCAACCCAAACAGAGAAAGTGTCCACAAAGACAAGGAGGTATTTAGTGTGCCATACTGTGGGCATGTTGGTGAAGTCTACTTGCCAGTCAGCAATGGGAATGTGTCCCTGGGCTTGGTGGAAAGGGAAAGGTTTGGGCCTTAAAGGAATATGAGGTTTGGTCCGCTGACAGATCTGACAATTAGAGGCTATATTCTCTATCATGGCTATGTCAGAAGGGTTGAGGGAGAAGAAGCTCTGTAAAAAAAGGGTCAAAGACTGAGAATTGGAATGGTGTAGAGTATGAAGGAACTTGAAAAGATCCTTGTTCTTACTGGAAGAAGTAGGGGCTTCAGATGAGCTGTCTAAAGTGGCCATAATATGTACCCCATAGGGGCCATAATTGGAAGTGGTAGCACGCATTCGTGGCGCCTGGTCAGCTTTGGCATTGCCCTCAGTGATAAGAGAGCCATCCTTCTGATGGGACCTACAATGGACAACTCCCAACTGGGTGGGTAAGTGGGAGGCCTCCATCAGATTGGTTATAAGAGCCGAATTAGTGATCGCATTACCTTTGGTGGTAAGTAGGCGTCGCTCCCTTCATATTGAAGCATGGGATAATAAGATCTGGAAGACATATTTTGAATCAGTATAGAGGGTGAGGGATTTGCCTTGTGCTAGAAGGCAGGCACGAGTGGCTGCTATAAGTTCAATCTGCTGGTTGGTAGTTCCTGAAGGCAAAGCTTTGGCGTCTATAATCTCAGTGGCTGAAACTACAGCATATCCAGAGTAATGAGTGCCGTTCTGCCTAAAGGAACTGCTGTCAGTAAACCAGATAAGGTCAGGCTTGGTGAGTGGTTCCTCAGAAATGGAAGAATGACAGGGGAGGAAATCTTCTAAGGTTTCCAAGCAATTATGAGTTGGTGTGTTAGACGTGGGAGTCATTGGGAGCAGTGAGGGAAGGATCAGTGCAGAGCAGGGGAGGAAAGTAATATTAGGGTTTTCCAGAAAGGAAGTGAGGAGCGACAGAACCCTGGATGGAGGAAGGGTTTGAAGGCCCTTATAAGCTGAAAGATCTTTCAAGTGATGTGGGGAGTGGATAGTTCAAGGTGCCCCAAAACTCAGCTTAGAGGCTTCTTTGTGTAAAATTTGTCCAGCAACCAGAGCTCTTAAGCAAGGGGCTCACCCACGGATGGTAGAGTCTAGTTTCTTGGAAAATATGCCACAGGTGCAAATGTAGGCCCATAGTTTCGACCTAAGACCCTAAGTGCTTGCCCCCCTTTTTCATGGACATATAGATGAAATGGTCTTGAAAGATCAGGAAGGTGAAGGGCAGGTGCCTTTAAGAGGAGTTGCTGAAACCTGCGGAAGTGGTAGATGGGGGAGGAGACAAGAGATTCACTAGGGGGTCCATTTGCTTGGTCATACAGGGGTTTGGATAGAAGAGAATAATTTGGGATCCAGGCCCTAAAATAACCTGCTAATCCTAGGAATGATAGTATTTTGGCTTTCATATGGGGCACTGGAAGATCAGAGAGGAGTTGCCTCCTATCCAGTGTTATTTCCTTTTTCCCGGGTCTAAGGCAAAAACCAAGAGAGGTGACAGAAGAATGGGAAACCTGGGCCTTGTGGGGAGACTCCCTATATCCCTTGTCTGCTAGGAAATTAAGAAGCTGAGCGGTGTGGGATTGAGAGTGTTCCCAGAGGGACTACATAGAAGAAGGCCATTGACATATGGAAGGAGAATAGTGTCAGGACAGGTCGGGTGAAAGGATGTGAGGTCCTGGGCAAGAACTTGGCCAAAGAGATGGGGGCTATCCCTGAATCCCTGTGGGAGGACAGTCCAGGAAAGCTGATGAGAATGGTGGATGTGAGAGTCAGTCCATGTAAAAGCAAAGATATTCTGAGATTCTGAGAACAAGGGAATAGAAAAGAATGCATCTTTTAAACCTAGGACCGAGAAGTGGGTAGTAGTGGCAGGGATCTGAGAGAGGAGGGTGTAAGGGTTGGGCACTAGTGGGTGGATAGGGACCACAGAGGAGTTGACAAGGAGAAGGTCTTGAACCAGCCTGTAGGACACTTTAGGTTTCTTAAGTGCCAGAATGGGGGTGTTGAAAGGAGAGTGTGTAGGCCTAAGATACCCCTTTCGTAATAAATCCTGGATGATGGGTTCTAATTCGAGGAGGGCTGTGGTTGTGAGTGGATATTGTGATTGACTAATATATCTTGAAGGGTCCCGTAAGACAATATGAATAGGACTGCATTTAGCCATAAGGGGTGTAGTTGTGTCCCAAACCTCAGGCTTAACTGGTTTAGAGAGTCATGGGAGAGTGCATTAAGGAGGTGTATCTGCCCCTAGGAACATCATGAGGAAATGAGAGGTAGGAGAGGTGTGGGGTGATATGTGAATGCTGACTTTTAATAGTGAGAGTATGTCCCTTCCCAGAAGGGGAATGGGGCAATGGCTCATAACGAGAAAGAAGTGAGTGAAGGACAAAAGGGATCCCTGCATATAACATGATGGGGGGGTTTGAGGGAAAATCTGTTTACCTCCTACCCTGACAATAGGAGTTTTTGAGGGTGTGGTAGAACCCCATACTCCCTTAAGACCGAAAAAGTGGCACCAGTATCCAAGAGGAAGGTAATGAAGCATCCATCCACCAGGAAGGTAAACCTAGGCTCTTGATTCTTGATGGTAATAGTCTGGAGGGAAAGCCCAGGGATCCGTCAATCCTCCGCTGCTAAGCCCAAGAAAGGCTGTGGTTGCCTGGCGGCTGACCAACCTCCCTTTCGGGTTGTTGGGCAGTCTGCCCCCCAGTGTCCCCTTTGATGGCATTTTGGGCAGGGGTTGTAGGGTGTCCTCAGTGAAGGACAATCCCTGGCCCAATGTCCCTCCTTACCACATTTGAAGCAAGCTCCTGGGGGTGTCATATTGGGATGGCGTGGTGATGGCATTCTCTGAATGACCTGGGCCAACATTTGGAACTTGGCATTTTCAGCCCTCTGCCTACGGCATTCACTTTCATCCTCTCTATCATAAAAAACCTTGAAAGCGACAGCGAGGATTTTAGTCTAAGGAGTAGCAGGGCCCTGTTCAAGCTTTTTAAGCTTGGCTTTAATGTCAGGGTAGCTTTGGGCCAGAACATATTTCATTAAGACATGACGGCCATCAGGGGTTTCTGGGTTGAGGTTTGTGTACTGTTAAAGGGCCTTGGTTAGTCTATCCAGGAATTCTGAAGGTG
Source organism: Callospermophilus lateralis (assembly GCF_048772815.1). Taxonomy (NCBI): domain Eukaryota; kingdom Metazoa; phylum Chordata; class Mammalia; order Rodentia; family Sciuridae; genus Callospermophilus; species Callospermophilus lateralis. The sequence continues at coordinate 631,459 of NW_027514634.1, forward strand.
TTTCCTCCTTCCTTTGAATGACCTCCTGCACCTTTTTAAAGTTAACAGCCTTGCGGATGGCCTTTTTCAGGCCCGCCAAGAGCCAGGATGTAAAAAGGTCACTAGACTGTAAGCCTTCAGGGGTGTTGTAATCCCATAGGGGATCCTGCTCTGGGACAGCATGAGGGCCTGTGGGGTGGTTAGGATTGGTCCTATGATTTTCATCAGCATGGGCTTGGGCTAGCTCCCAGACCCATTGACTTTCCTCAGAGAGAAGTGTATTGGCCAAGAGCATGTAGATGTCATGATGAGTGAGACTATATGCTTGCAGGACCCATTGAAACTCCCGAATGTAAGTGGTGGGGTCAGTGGTGAATGAGCCTAACTTCCTCTCTAGCTGAGTAATGTCCGACATGGAGAAGGGCACTTGGACTCTGATGACACCCTCGGGACCAGCTACCTCACAAAGGGGTGCAATTGTCTTGGGGGTGGGAAGGAGTCCCTTAGACCTGGTAACAGGAGGACTGAAAGAGGCAGGAGGCGGACAGAAAGGAGAGGGAGGGGCAGGGAGTGTCTCTTTGGAAGAGGAGGAGGTGGAGCAGGCAGAAGAGGGCGGAGGGGAGGAGGATGAAATGGAAGGCTGAGGATCCCTGGAATCAGGCAGAGGAAGAGGAGGGTATAGTGGGAGAGAAGGGGCAGATAGGACTGGGGGATAAGGTGGGGGTTCATCTGCTGGGTTGAATGAGGAAGAATCTGTGAAGTCAGGAGTAGACGTAGGGGAAGAGAAGGGTTTGCAAACAAGGAGG